>NC_088253.1:20817000-21120500 GCF_036013445.1 Caloenas nicobarica
GAGATCACTCGGGTGTGAATTGCAAATGTTTTAGAGCTTCACTCTCCCCTGGATAAATCCTCCCAGGAGCTGTGATATTTGTTCTTTGCCATTCCTGGCCAATCTCCCGCACTTGGATGGGAAATTTCTTCCAGTGCAGGAGAATATTTGATAGAACCATACAAGAGACCTACTTAACATGTGGCATTTCCTCTGTCATACAGCATGAGCTTAAATATTTTCCAGATCTACTGAAGATATTTGGTCATTTCAAAGGCCATTTTAGGCCATTTTCATAATTTTCTGCATGAGTGCTAAACTCCTGGATTTTTTTTGACCTGTCAAAAGTCTCTTAAATACTGAAAACCTCTTTAAAACATCCAGAACCTAAGGCACCTTTGAAAATCTTTAGTCTTGTGTAGGAGGCATATCATTGCTCTCTCTCTGTGTCTTATGTTACCAAGAACTGGATGTATCCTTGTTATCTTTTATCTGTTTTGGGGAGTCCTGAGTGCCACTGATAATTCCAGTAGAGAACGTGGTGAGAGGTGCTGCTGCAAACGCAATGCTTGAATATAAAAGGCAAACCTGGTGTAGAACCGTATTAGGAGATTGGCTCTAAATTCACCGTCATCCTTATATAAAAAATTAACATTATTTAATTATCATGATAAATGGACATATACCTGTTTCATTGTTCTCTTGAAGTATGTGACATTGCTGCTTAGTCAAGAACTGGCTATACCCTTTTCCATCAATATGTCCAAAGTACTTTCTTTGTATATTTAGAGACTCCCAAAAGCTGAGACTTGAACATCCATCTGCTTTGGATTAGATTTACAGACCATCATGGAAACACAAGAAAATAATAAAGAGGTATTGCTTATAGACCAGAATAATTTCATTTCCGGTTTTACATCTAGAACTCAAGATTGTTATTCTTTTTTGAGAATATTTAAAGTTTGGCAGCATTCTCAGTTATGTGAAAGCAACAATATCCTTTGTAGTGAGGGATTTTTGATGGAACACGAGTTGAACTGATCTCATTGTTCTCTTAGAAGATGGATCCTACACCTGGTAAGTCAGTGACAAGAACTTGAAATGTGCTTTATATTGTGCATTCAAGTTAAAATAAATGTTGAATCTGCCAGCAATTTTCATTAAAAGGCCCATAAACACCTTTCACAGCATCTTGTTTATCGGTGGTTTGCTGAAAACCTCCTCAAACTTTGCGGCAATCTGATGTGCCAGCCTTTTCCAGTTGTGTGAGACTGGCCACCACTGCAACAAAACAGGTGCCTGATGTATAGAAAAATTCATTATTATTAGTGCTAAGCTGTCAAAAAAAAAAAAAGAAAACCAAGAACAACAGTGGTGCTTCCTGATCCCTGATGTTCTGTGACACCCAGTTGTTGGAAGCTGCATTCGTCCCTCTGGGAGAGGTGGATGGGAAAGAATTGTTGTTGTGAAAAACTTCGTTTTACCACGACAGGCAGGGGGAAGCCAGTTCTTGAGAACCTGCAAGCTGTGAATTCTTTTTCCTGAAAAAGAAACAAAGGATTTTGTCCTAGTTTTCTAGAGATTAGCTTTTGTTTAATCTTCCAATCTTCTGGCATACTGAATCACTGACTACTCTAATAACAACATACCAGTTAATCCTTGTGAAACATGTAGTGATAATTCAGCCTAAGAAACAATTCATGTTTTACTGATGCCAGCTAAAAGCTTGTGTTAAAATTTCTGCTGTTACAGGAAAAAAAATGAAGTGGGATTTTTTTTCTCCTCAATTTTTTTTTTTTCAGTGACCTCTTTAATCACAGTATTCTCAGTTATTTGAGGCATCCTTATCATAGACGATCAGTTCTTACGGGGTTTCATTTTATATTCTCTTACAGCAAACCAAAGGTCCACCTTTCCCCTTCATCAGTAAACAAGTAAGAAAAGAAAACCTGTTAATTTTAGGGGGTGTTTATATCTAAAGATCTGTTCTAGCTTCACATAAATCAGCAGTTTTAATTGTCTTGGGAAGAAAACCAGCTGTTTGGTAAAAAGAAAAAAAAAAATCTATACATTGAAAAAACTCTGAAAAATGCCATTAATATTTTTTGTTGATATGACGAAAATATATCTCGTTGAAAAAAAGGGCAGTTAGAGATGAAAACATCATGTCAACAGTTTATCTTAAAGACAGTTCGGCAGTATTGTGCTTGTTCAAAAGATATGTATTCCTAATCTGCCACTTTCTGCTCATTTTCTTCATTAAAAAAGTTTTCCCAAGGCTCCAGGTTCCACAGCAGCAATCTTACGAAGTGGCTAAAACATAACTTTGAGTCTAAAAACTACGAGGCCAACAGCAACGTGTCCGATCAGACTGAGATGTACTCGTGAAGCTGCTCTCCACGGAACTGCTGTGCTGCTTGGGATGTGCTTTTAAAACACCCGAGGGGCTTTTTCTGTACGTTAGTATATCAGGGGCAGAGAGGTGGGTCAGGATTGAGCTTTGTAGCTTTAAGTCAGGTGTCAGCTTTGGTTTTCAGGTGGAATTTGTGAAAATCCTGTGTGGTGCTTTCCCAGGATTTGAATCTTCAGGTGTTGTCAATAACGTAATTAATGATTTTGCACTGCTCTTGAAGTAGGGAAAATCTACTTATTAAACCGTACTAACGAACATACTGCTTGTCCCATTAGCCTGACTGTGTATTTACTGCTGTCATGTGGGAGGGGAAATGGTCGCATTTTATTGTTGGGGATGTGCCACACAAAATGCAGGCTGGACATTCAGTAGAACAGTGAAAATCAGTGAGAGCGGGTGCTGACAAGCTGTAGGTCTATGATTAAAGCCACATTTCAAAATGTGCTCTTACGGCGGCGAGGCAGCTCTCCTACATAGTGCAGGTTCCAGCACAATGGACTTGCCTTCTTCAGCTTGTCCACTGTGCTTCATTTATCTCTTTTTAATTTGCCTCCTTCGGATCTTCCCACTGACTCAATAGCACATCCTTCTGAGACGCTTTAAAAATAGGCGGCTGGAAATAAGAACATCACATAAAAATGTGGAACCACTAAGACACGTGAAAAATGTTTGTAATAAATCACTCTCCATTACCTTTTGCATGGACTGGGAGCTCTTTTGCACAGACATCTTAATTCTTTCTACAGGTAACACACTCAGGATACATCACTGGATCTACAGACAATGAGTGATGAATAGCCCTGTGTCCAACTTGGATTTGGTCATTTCAGTGGCTTAATGCAAAGGAAAGGTCTATAGGCCAGACTGGATGATCGAAATCATTTTTCTGTGCTTCCAGTTCAACGGAACCACGTTTGTAGGTGCTTGTCCATGTAACATGGTACAGTAATAACCGCTGTGTTCAAGAGTAATTGTTTTAATAATTTTATGCTGTACTTCAAATAGCATTTGATACCACACTATTCAGTGTAAAAATATAATGTATCTATAAAAAACCATGATGAAATAATTTAGATCTTTTAAACATGGCATTTAATCCTTCGCTAATATAAATATGTGAATTCATTTTCAATATTCCCTATTTTCCTCTTGCTCTTACGTTACTAGCTTGAATTCTCTTCTGGTTTTGTGGTTAGATTTTTTAATCTGGTTTACTTGTGTTCAATTTCAACCAGAGATTTATCTGCAGAGAAAAGGCTGATGTCTAAGGATCAACTAATTTTGTGATGTTTTCTGCGCACCCACCTTGTCAAGTTTCAGAGGGATAGGGAGTCATTCATTTGTTTTTCTCTCTGCTTGCACACATTGTATTTGCACTTGCAAATGACAAAATACTAATGTGATTTTTAATAGTTCTATAATTTCATCCACTTGCTCTGATACATTAAAAAAAAGTAGTATTAATAATTTGTTTCACCAGGAGCTCCCAGGTAGCTTTTGAGCTATTAGTTGGCGCTTTCATTCTGGAAAGGTGCACATCAGCAATCGAGTTGATTTACTGATTGCGGTGTGAATTCATTGTGAAGCGGGGCTGGTCCCGAGACCTCTCTGGGATTGATGCCTTTGGTATAAAGTCCACGACAAAACCTGTGCCTTTTTTAACAGGGGCAAAAAAGCTGAAAGTGAATTTCTCAGAGAGTGCATAACACAGCATTCTTGTGCTGCACTATGTCCTGGAAAACTTATTGTGTCATTTTCGCCCCCTAAGGATATTATCTTCCAGGTAAAGATATGTGTTTGGATGAACACCAGCCAAAGCTTTTCCCTTTTTCTTCTTCCTTTTGGTTGCTTGCGGGACTTTACAAAGAGACACAGGGGCACAGCAAGTGGAGCAGCATCTCGGTGTTAATCAATCAGGCTGGGGTATGAGGGCCAGCTGGGGATCACTATAAATTGCTGGGAACAGCAGGAGTTTGGGTCTTGTGGAAAGTTCCAAGGGCTGGGTGGTTGGCATGCTGCAGCTAGAAGGAAAGGTATCTGCTTTTCTGGAGAGAATCCGGGCTGGAGGAAATAAGGGGAGGATTGTTTTGTCAAAGTTCGGGCTAGTTTCTCTTGTATTATTTATTGGTTGTGTTTCTTGTATCCTTTCTGAGTGCTGGAGGAAAACGTTGCATGCAATTTCTCTGCAAGGCATCTCTGCTGAGATAAGCTGAGGGGTTTAATTAAACTGGGGTTTGGATGTATTGAAGGTAGAGGGAAAGCAAGCTTGAAGTCCAGTATGCTGAGATATGTCAATATCTTTATCTTTGTAGCTGACCAGAATCCTGTGTACAGCATTTCTTTCTAGTAGGAATGAGTAGTTTGACTAGTTACTGTGTTCTGGGGTCAAGTCATGCTTTTGGCAAGGAGCATGAACTGCGTCAATCTATCTGTAACACTATAACCCCTGTGTGTACAGCTAAAGGCAAACACCAGAGGCAGTTGGTTTTCTTTAGGTTGCTTGTAATATATGGAATAGTTATACTTGACTCTGCATACCCATGCTGACTCTTTAAACTTTTTTTTTCCCCCTTTTTTTCCTTCCCTTCCATTAGAATACATTCCTGTCCTCTAGGTAAACCCAAATAAAACTTAACTTGCAATCTTCTTGCCTTCATGCTAAGCTACCCAAGATATTGTACTGTTAATTTCACAGTTCTCAGAGCCTCAAGACAATGCAGCACCTGTAAAGTCTCAAGCCTAGTGAATGATGTCTGTAGTTAGGAATGAGTGCGATGGTCTACTGAGCTTAGAAATGTGCTCAGCATTACAGGGCTTTCTGTTTCTCATGCAGAGTATCTTGTAGATTTGTTCTAGCTCTCCTTGCTTCTGCTGGGGGCAATGCAGGGCAATATTCAGGTAAAAGGCGATTACAGAAGAGGATATGTGAAGTCAAAAGCCTGACAAAGGTCTCTAGGTGATTGTGGGCAGGTGGGGTAAATTTGAGCGTTGGGAATACAAAAGGATGCAGTTGGGAGCTGAGGAAGAAACTAGAAAAGCTCAGGTCGGATTTGTTGCAGTGGGCAGGAATTCCCTTCAGTCAAATTACTGTAGCAAGGAGCTCAGTCTCCAAAGGCAATCTGCCAGCTTTTAATTGAGTTGTGCAAGGCGCCTGCATGAAAGCGAGGGGGTGGGAGGGTGGATAAGAGGACCACTGAGGAGGAGGAGGCGGCAGCAGCTAAAGGCAACTGCAAGAATCGCTGTCATGTGTGTTTCATAATGGAAACCTTCTGGCAAGACTTCGGGAGAGGCTAGAGGGGATCTTCAGTGTCTGTGGTTGCACCATTCGTATACCTTGTGTATGTCCTGGGGCAATTGTCCATTGGGCAGCAGTGCGGGAAGAAGACAGGAGCACCCCATGCTGGGTTTGCCCCCCAGAGAGGAAAAGAGGCCTGGCTGCAGGGAGGAGGGGTTCTTGCACCAATTCTTGTTCTAGTTACCCATCACCTCATCTCTCCTCAGAGGCAGGATGCATCGAAGAGTGCGGTTGACAACTGCAAAAACCACGAACAGCATTGTGGTGATGTCTAATGTATAGAAATGCAAAGTACTTTTTAACAGGGTAACGGCAAATAAACTTCCATAAGTTTAGAGTATATATTCCATTCTCATACACCAGGTTCTAGTTCTAACAGGAGAGGACCCATCCGTCTGAGCAGTGAGTTATCTGCTCCTGTATCTTGCTGTGTATGCAGGCACCACTGTGTGTCTGTCGGACAGAAGCGGTGAGGACCTCTAGGAGAGCATCCAGGGCAGATCAGGATTCAATCCAGAGCCTTTACAAAGTGGTTTTGAGGTGGGATCTTAACTATCAGAAAGGTATTTTTGGGAGGAGAGACTTAATAATGCCGAGTTGTGTTTGTATGATGCGAGTTGTCACTGTTAATTATAAATGAACTGATGTTTTGGCTTGGAAAATGTCATTCGGAGGCGGAGCGCTCATGGTCTGCTATGGGGTTTCGTAGGCTGGAGACATCTATGAGCCATCGGTGTCGGTGGGTCAGGTTAAGTGAACTCTGATTTGGTAGTTTGTATGTGGAGTCGCCATCCCTGGAGGGGTTTAAAAGACATATAGATGAGGCTCTTAGGGACATGGTTTAGTGCTAGAGTTACGTTACGGTTGGACTCGATGATCTTGAGGGTCTCCTCCAACTGAAACGATTCTGTGATTCTATGTTGAAGAGACAGAAGATCTCGGAGACAAAAAGAGCTGAGTCGCTGGAGCATTTCACTTTTTCAACTTAGTGTTATAATTTGTAGAACAACATTAGAAGCTTCTCTTCAAGCTGCCTTGTGATAATAAAAGGTGTGTGTCTCAAAAGGCAGTAACAAAATAGGGAAGATGTTAAATAAAAAGGGGACCAGCACAGTATTTTGCCTGTTCTTAGGCTCAGATCTGGCTGGGACAGCTGGAATGCAGCCCCTGAAGGGTGAGCACATCAGCTGTCTATGAGTGCTGCGTTTCCTCGATGGACTGGATCAGTGGGAGAAAATCCTGAACACCAGTGTCTTAATGTTGGCTCAGCACCAAAGCAGTGTTCCTGTAAATTCAGTTCCACTCATCTGGACATTTGGTGCATATGTTAAGATGCTTCTTCAGTGTTTTTCTTCAGTCAGGGAAAGTACATTGAGTGACTGTATTGGGAGGGAGGCCAGTGCAATGTTACAAAGGTCCACTTGGCTCCCCAGATGTGCAGGTCACAGCTGGGGAGACGTTGGCTTAAAAACTGTCTGCCATGGCACAGCGTATTTACTGATCCTCCTAAAGCCTATGAATAAAAAAATGGATTTCCATCGTGCAGCACAAAAGGCACGAATGAAGGGAAAGAAAACTCCATCTGTGGAAACTGGAGTCATTTCTTATCGGCAAACCCACAGGTGTCCTGAGGAAAAGCCTCTACTGATATTCCTCTAGACCTGCTCCCCTGCTGTCTCATGCGACCCAGCCACGCACATACGGTTCCTTGAGACAATTCCCATGCCCAAAATCTGGCGGGGTTAAGCTCTGTGCAGAGTCTTCAGCTTCAAAGCCACTTGACTTACCCACCACATCTTGGATGAGGAAAACTACCAAAGCTAATATAAGCTTGATTATTCAACAGAAAAGCAGTTAGGAGAAATGCATGCTGTTGCTGTCTTGTTATGTTCAGGGTGCTCCAAGACTTTTTGGCTGGTTGCTCTTGCTCTCTGGATAAAATGAGAGAATCACATAAATATTGGCAGTTCTCAGTGCTGCTTTTTAGCCAGAGTTGAGCAAGCAAACGGCCACGATTGGGCCAGCTTGTCTCTCAAACGTGCCCTTAAGGAGCAGGTTCAGCACCTCCTTGCAGTTGTAATTGGAGTATGTTCTCTCCCGTGCGCAGGAACGCAACAATTTAATAGTGGTTTACAGCTTGGGATGTTCCTTGTATCAGAAACCCTTCAGTGGCCCCTCTTTTCTCTGTTGGAAACAGCATGAATTGATAATTGTGTCCCTTTTCGTCCAGATACCCACCCAGAATCAGCCACCCTGGCGATCTTGTAAACGTCTTATGAAATTCCCTCCCTTTTAGAAATGTGGATGTTTGGGAATATTTAGTGTAGCTGTTTCAGAGAGTGCGTGGTCAGTATTTTTAGGAAGATCAATGTATGTATGAAACTACAGCATGCAGCGGTAGGAGCATGGATAAGAATGGAAATGCAAAGGCTCGTGTTTGTGGCCGGGTTTGTAATTCTTGTCAACAGGTTGCAGGGGTTGGAGTCCAACAAAGCTTGTGAAGCCTGAAGTGTTGATCACTTTCTGATTAACTTTTTTATGTTTCAGAATCACCTGAAGAAGGGAGGGAATGACAGTGAATGTACCGCAGCCATGTGAAAGTGCCTACAGCCTCATTCTCAGCTGTGGTAAGTTGAATTAAGTCTATGGCTTTTAAGAGTGATGCTGATTTACAGCACATCTAGGCTGCTTTTCTTTTTTTCTTTGGTATCCCAGGCTGAGCTACAGGAGCAGGTGGTGTGAAACATAGAGGTGTTTTATAAAAGCAGTCAATCTGTGTTACTTCAATGAAAAAAGTACAGTCGAGTGTAACATGTAACTACCTTATTGTAATATTTATTTGCACTTAGAGTTTTCAGTGTACTGGATGATTCAGATTCTCTAGACTTTTACAAAGCCAGAGGCACTCAGTACATTGCAGGAATTACCCAATGACCTGCAAAAATGGGCCTTTAATTTGCTGTTATTTCGACAAACAGAGATTAAGGACCAGCAAACCTATTATCTTGTGCTGCTGACATATTTTGCTCTTTTTGGGAGATAATTTGAAACTGCTTTATGTTTTGTTCTGGGTTATGTTCCCTCTGCTACTTTTTGCTCTTGAAATGCATTTCTGTGATTTGGTGTTTGGTTTTTAGCATTTGTTTTGTTTTTTAATGTCACCTGTGTAATGACTCCGAATGGACCCTTGGTTACAGTTTTATTCAGAAAGGCAAGATTCTGTAGACAAAATGCGGTTTTAAATTCTGTTAGAACATTTCACAATCTCTGCATCACTTATGGCATAAACCTCTTTGACCTTTGATTTCCCTTAGGTATCTTTGTATCAGTATGAAATTAGTTTAATTTGTTTAAGCATGCATATTTGCACCTTAATGAGCTGGTGGCATTGTTTTCATGAACTCTGGAAACGGCTTTACTAAATCCTACTGACTGTAGCACAAGGTACAAACCTGTGTCTCGGACTTGGAATTACAGATAGAGCTGGTTTCAACCTCTGTGGTTTCACCCTCTCTTCCGTAAAAATCTCCTGAAAAAAAAATATTAATTGTGCTGTGTGAGTCTGTTAATGTATCTTTGCTGAACTGTGTAATAATTTTTTGTTCTTTAATCACGAGTAGCTCATAGCTCTTTCGTCTCTCTGAAGCTTTGAAATTTCTTGGAGTTTGTCTTTGAGCTGTAAAGATTTTTGTGAAATTCTCAAATAGAAGTCTCAGAACAGCTCTGACTAATTTGGTGCGGAACTGGGCAGTCAGGAAAGCTTCAGGACAGCGGGGTGAAAGTCAAACATCAGCCTAATGAAAACTTAGGTAATCTGGAGAAATAGATCCTCAAGGCATAAAGTTTCATGATTGTTACCTGCTTTGTTGTTCTGGTGGAGATATTTCAAGAATGGTGACTTGCAAGTGAAATTTTAATTAAAAAATTTTAACGGGTATTTTCCTAAAAGACAGTGCGAGACACTGAAAGGGCAGTAAAAGATTGGAGGACATAAAAGCACTTCCTTTGTTTTATTAGTATTCTCAGTTCATGAGTGTGATCCAATTATCTTGAGTATTTGTCACAGGGTACCTTTAAGGTTATGAATATTAATAAGAAAATTCTTTAACGAGATGGCTCTTTCTGTAGGAAATGAACAGCTCCTGATATGGGGTCCCAGAGTGGGCAGGTGAAAACAAGAGAAGGATTTAGGAAGGTGCTTGGTCAGTGTCCTGTGTGGGAAGTGATGTGGACCTGGACGTGAAGTTAAAGCAAGTGGCGGAACATCAGCAAACCATCGTGATGTTTGCCTGGAATTAAGTGAAACATCATTGGATTCTTACAGAAGCGTTGCGAGGGCTGCTTTGCCCTGCAAGGTCAAGATAAATTGTACCTCATCTACCTGAACTTGAGGCAGGAGACAGATTCTGTACCGCTCCATTTGTTCTGACTGAGGACAGTCACAGTTTCTTGAGAGCTGCTGGAAAGAAATTATTTTGAAGCAGCTGAGGTAAAACCTGTTGACTCGTAGTTAGTGTCTGGCCGACTGATATTTGGCTGCTAGAACTGGCAAGCAGGACATTTTGGAAGATATCGTGACTTTATTATATGCATGTATGGAGTTCTGTGCTAATGCATTAAATTCTGAAGGATTTTTAAATCAAATTGTTAGGTATGAAGCAGTAGACCTTTTCATTTAAGATTTAAAAATGTTAAGTGTTGTTTCAGGATGATTAAGTTTTATTACCTAGTTATGGTACTTATTACTGATGGTTTAACAGACAATAACTTTCAGAAGAGAAACACCCAAAGGATGCCCTTCCTGTCTAGATGGAAGCTTGATTTTTACAACTGGTGTAGTTATGGCAGGAACCAAATTTGGCAATAATGAAATCTGAGCTGGACTTCTATGCCTTTTGCTGAATCTACTGTAATATTCTGTTAATGTGCTCCTTCAGCACTGCTACTTGGTGCTGATGATCCAGGCCAGCAGTTTATATAGGAATTTTCTTGGTGCTATTCTGAATGCAGATCTCTTATAGTGAAGTAGCTTTGGATTAAGTTTTGGGTTGGTTTTTTTTCCCCCTCTATGTGAGCTTTTCATTGCAGATCTCTCTTATAGTGAAGTAGCTTTGGGTTAAGTTTTGGGGTTTTTTTTTCCCCTCTGTGTGAGCTTTTCATTGCAATCTGATACAGGCATAAGGGAACTACAAGGACACTAAATTTTGGGGAAAATAAGTTTTTGATAACTAGCTTCTATTGGAAGTGAAACAGTGAAGACAGAAGCACGGGGGAGGTGGAGCACCTTAGTTCTTTCTCTTCATCTTGTCTTTGTGAGTATCATTTTAGTCATCCAGGAAAAAAAAAATAGGATAACCGAGAGTATTAGGTTTCATCATAATATTTCAAATTAAGAACTGAAGGTTCCTATCAAGATTTGCACCCCATATGCCACACTCGCTGCCCAAACTAGTCAGGCTTCTGCAGACCTGGGCTGAGCTGGGTGCTGGTGTCCTGTATGGACAGAGGGCTGTTCAGCTCCCTCGCTGTGCTTTGCCTGCAGGGAAAATCCAATTTAATGCTCCGTGTCAGAGCCCAGCAGAGAGCCCAGCATGCATATTGAGTCTCTGATACATTCACAGCCTTGTCCCGTTCCTTAGCGCTTTGCTGGGTATTGTGCCACGGGCAGGACCCAGGGAAGCCATGAAAGCCCCATTTAGCTCAGAGAAGTCATTGCTACAGAAGTGGAAGAGTTCACAGGAAGGGATTTAATACTTTCAGTAAAATGTGCTAGAATATCTAGCTTTTTACCATGCAGAAACTGGACTCCACTTAGGAAACGTGGGTATTATATCAGCCTTTTATCAGTTTTAACTTTAACCTCTGGCTAATAATTTATTACTTGTAGAAGTAAAAACTTCCTAACTCTCCTTCAGGGAATGTGCTGTACTTTTCCTTTCCTTGACCTCCTCTGTTTTCATCATTATTTATGGATTACCGCAATGTATTAAAATACTTCTCTCAACAAAAAAAAAGGGGGGAAATCTTTCATTAGAAATAAAATCAGAGAGGGCATGCAGACTGTAGTTTTTATCAGTAGATGTGCTTAATTGTTCAAAATAACTGCAGAATACTGTTTGGGTGTGTTCAAAATAAAAATATTGACCAATATGAGTTTTAAATAGTTCTGCTACAATTTATACTTAGGACATGCAGTGCACTTAGTGAACTCTTTTGCGATTTACTCCTAAAACAACACACTATTCTCTCCAATGAATTTATGTGACTTAAATAATAAACCTGGTAATCTAATTATGTTATGAATACTAGTGACTGGCTGCAAACTACCAAAGACAAATGAAAAGCAAATTTCAGGAGGTTGAAATAATGAAATACTGAACCTACGAAACTAATGGGAGTTCATTACTGAAATAATATGTCTGGTTTATGTAATGCTTCTCTACCTGAGGAACTGATGAAAGTCAAAGAGGAGAAACAGCTGGAGAAGAGCCGGGAGGTACAAGGGCTGCAGTGAGAATTTGAAACAATCTGCAGAATCCCTGAAGAAATGAGAGTTAGGTCAAAGCAAAGGTCTTAGCCCCTCAGTACTATTCCAACATCGCAGAAAATTTGCATTTAGTCTGTGATCAAAACCCATTTGCTGTGTTCTCCTTCCAAGTCAGACCAGTAACTGGAAGGGTCCTGTGCTGAGTTCTAACGGGATTCCGTCGCTCTCTGTCTGTAGCTGGTTTGCAGAGCAGGATATTTATTGCCTTCCCCAAGTAAAGCAGCGTGGTGGGGAGTTTTGTGGGTCCCTTCGTTACACAGTAGAGTTGTTGGTAACACCTACTCTGATATAGCAGCTTATAAAGAGATGGGATGAATTGGTGAGGGCTGAACGATGTGGTTTTCCCTGGGTAAGGGGTGCTATTCCTCTGCTCCTTCTCGGATTTAGATTCAAGGGAAAAAGCTTTGAACTGAGAGAAGCTGGATGCCAGGCACCTAAACTGCTCTTTTAATTAAGTCTGGTTATTAAATGATATGATCTTGGCAACAACAATATCTGCTAATTGTAACTGCTTGTTCTGAATTTGTTACTCAGTTGAGTTACACAGGAACTAAATGTTCCTCTCAACGTTTTTTTTTTTCCCCTCCCCTCCCTCGTAACACAATGAATCATGAAGGATGTTTTCTCTGAAAGCTGGTGCAGCCCAGACCCAGCTATAGGAAGAGATTAGTTAGAAACAGAAATATATGTTATGGTCCTGAGTCTGCTGAAAGTACAGTCACTTCACTGTTGAACACCGGTGATTGTTTGTTTGTTTTACCTCCATGTTTCAGCACATTCTTACATTGTGCTTTGGAAGAACTTGCTCGAGTCTAGATGCTGGACTGAGTCAAGGTTTGGGTTGCTATGAATTTGCATGTGTGTTTTATCCACAACCCTACCTACATCACCGACCCTGTTGGACATTGAGCTGTTAAAGTATGTGGGCAGTAAAAGCTTGGATATTTTTCCAGCTGTGTGCATGCTTAGAGCAAGTGACTGGGCTCATTTTCAGAGGGATCATGTTGAACTAACTCCTGAACTAGCAAGAAAACTGTCAATTAGAAAAAAAGCAAATCAGTTGCACTACCTGATTGTTTCTATTTCCAAAGAGTGTGGCAGTGGGGAGAAATGTCTTTTTAAAGACATCTTCTGTATCAGGACACATGTTCTAGCAGGGAGCAAGCGCTGGCTTTGGCTCTGCCGGACCAGTGGGGCAGAAGTGGACTGCACTGGGTATTGTGTTTCCTAAGAAACTGGAATAACTGTAAAGAAAGTCTCCCAGAGAAATGTAGGCGGCATCGCCATGTATAGCATCCTGGAGAGATCTGGGTCATGGTCTAGATTGGGATTGGATTTTGTCTGGTTCGCCATCTAAGCAGCCTTACTGTAGAGAATTGCTTGCAAAAAATAAATGCTAATTGAAAAATAAATACGTACAAAATAAATACATGGACCTGTGCATAAGCAAGCAGAAATTCCACCCTTTATGTGGCAAACATAAATGCCTGTCATCTAGCATCAACTTGTTCCAGTTGTGTTGGAACACCCCGTCTGTAATCTGCTGCAGTTTCTCTAGTTTAAATCATAGGGTCAATAGCAAGATAAATCCAAGAGATTAATTTGAGTCACGTCATCCAAATTGTGCCAACAACTGTGCTTTTCTGTACTTAAGCCGTGCAGCGCAGTGAGGACAGTGTCTGAAAACCAAAATTCCCAAATGCCTGCGTGAAGTTGCATAACTCTGGAGGTGACGATGTGTGTCTGTCCACGTGGGAAATGGGTCCCAACACCTGGAATCAACACCTGGAAGTGTCCCCTGGGCTCCAACCTGCACCCCGCTGTGCAAGAACAGTGCCTGCTGCAGGCTGGAACTGAACGGTCGCTGCGCTGGGCTTTGCTCCATCACAAGGTCATGGGGACCTTGGTAGGATTTCAGAAATGCATTGCTGAAAGCTGCAAATCTGATTAAAAAAATAATTTTAAGCCTTGATTCAGTACTTAAATACATGCCCAGCTTTCCACGTGGTGAAGTTCTGTGGGTGTCAACAGGATGGCTGAGAACCTGAGGACCCGTGAGCTGCCCCGGGCTCTAAACACGCAGGTGTTTGCACAGACCCTTCGTGTCTTGGGATCAGTTTTCACCAACCACAGTCACCACATCCAGAAGGTCACATTGTGAAAGATCATCTTGACTACCCCACGTCTGTGTAGTCCTGTTGCTTTCTTCTGCCCATCCCTGAGCACCCAAAAGGGACATCTTCCATTTGTATTAGGAGACCACTCTCGCTGCGTCTCTGGCAATCATTCACCTCATTCTTTACTATTTGTATGTTTGGATACTTCTGAGCTGTCATCTCGTTTTCAATAACTCTATATTTTTATCTTTCAGAGAAGCCATCACCATTCAGTAAAATAAGTAACACAACTCTTTTTAATATGGTCAATAAGCTTTTTTAATTATTTCTTATTTTTTTTAAAATAAGTATATGAAAAAGAAGTTTGAAAACTTTTGCTGTCTAGTATGAAATGTTTACAGTTTGCAGACCGCAACTGCATTTCAAGCAAATTCTCTTGCAAACACTACGTATTTTATACAATAGCAGTGCAATTTGTTATTTATAGATTGATCATCTGGCTACAGGCAAACTTTGAAAGCTTTCACGTACAGTGCTTTTATTTTAAGCTTATCAGTGGCTTTAGATACAGAATGCAGATTTGCATCGAGGCTTCTTCGGTATGCCTGGTGGATGAGCATTGTATAACCAGCACTGGTGCGTAGCCCTGAAAAAATCCGTTCTAATGCTCGACTTAAGATGTTAATTGCAAGAACATTGGAAAATCAAAGGCAAATAAAATAACAAGTGTATTTGTGCCAACAGAAGCTGTTTTCTTTGTTACTTGTTCAGTATTAGGTATTCAGCAAGATACATGACTGGCAGAGACAAAGTTTATTCTTATTAGTTGTAGAGAAGAATGAATATTTATTATTGAATAAACTCTGACTTTTGACATTCTCAACCTCCAGCTCCATCACAATATGTTGGAGCTGGCTGTGTTGGCTTGACTGCTTATTTTACCTATGCTGGCGGAGAAAAATAGTGTCCTAACCTATGTTGTTGCTTTACTTTGTGTGTTATGTTGACATATATATGTCTATATTTCTGTTCCTGCTCTTGGGAACGTTTTACAGCCAGGCTTACTTCCCTGTGTAAATGTATTTGATTGGTGATGCTTGATCCTCCAGGATCAAGCTGTCCGTCTCGTTGAAGGTATCGCTTTCACCAGAGTGATTGGCATTTTTTACTCTGTTTAGCCGAGACTGCAATCGTTCGTGTTCTTTTCTCAGCTCCGAGTAGGAATGGGAGAAAGTGTGGAATATCGATGTCGCGGGAAAAGACATGATGAGAATCCCACTGAGGATGCTGCTGAGAGCCACCATCTGGCCCGGGACGCTCCGCGGTACCATATCTCCGTACCCCACGGTGGTCATTGAAATGATAGCCCACCAGTAAGATGCGGGGATGCTCGTGAATTCAAGCACCTTCCCAGATTCGTTCTCGGCGAGATAGACCAAAGGAGAAAACAGAGTGACGGCCACGCACAGGAAGAGTAAAAGCAGGCCGAATTCCCGCGTGCATTTCCGAACTGTGAGGCCCAAAGTCTGCAAGCCCAAGGAGTGTCGGGCAAGGCGCATGACGTACAAGATCCTCAAGGCACGTAAAACCCGTAGCACCAAACCAACCTTCTCCAAATACGTGTTGCTGCTTGGCCTGTCGTCCTCCTCGTTGGGGTCATCCTCTGAGAAGATGAGGGAAACGTAATAGGGTGAAATAGCCAAGAAGTCAATGATATTTAGGGGTCCTTTGAAGAACTGACACTTGTTCCTTGCCTGGATGAATCGGAGGCAGAACTCCAGGGAAAACCAAGCCACACAGATGGTCTCTATGACGAAGATGTAATAGCACTTCTGGGAACACTCACCCTGACACAAAACAAAAAGAGAAGAGAGAATTAAATAAAAGAACAGTCTGTGAACCAGCATCCAAAAACACTAAGGAAGGAGAAGATATATCTGCCTGAGTCACTAGTATCAGAAATGTAGAAATCCCAGCAAGCAGGTAGTTGTACAGCAGCCGCATTTCAATGGTGTATAGACAGTAATGAGCATGTGAAATATCTGAATTAACAGATATATCTACCTGCTTGTTTTTATTGTGTTGCTTCCTCCAGCCTAAATTAAAGAAACTTGTCTCTGTATATATTCTTGGTGTGCAGCCTGCAAGTCCCAAATAAGTCCCACTTTCTGCTTTTTCAAGGTAAAGCTTTGTAAGGACTAGTTGGGAGGTTTTATTCTTCTCTGCATCCTTGGTTGCTTCAGTATTCCCCATAGAAAGGTGTGTGTATATACATATATTTATAGAAAGCGATTTATGCAGTCAGCTTCCTAAATGCATGTTCCTTTTTTTCAGAAGAGCATCCTTCAAATCAAACTTTTCAGGAATGTTACTCTGCATTTTATTTTTCCTTTGAGCATAGTTGTGGGAGTAAAGGACTTTGAGCTCTCCCCTGTTAACACTGTTTTGTCTTTTTTTTTTAATGTACTTTGAAAAGACATTTCAAAAATGTTTGCATATGATTCAAACCACAGTCCCTTTTTCTGCTGCAGCAAACAAGAGTTTCACTCCATTCTGTCCTGCAGATGTGCTGGGATTTAGTCCATCCATATGCAACATCTGCCAGAAACTTCCCAAGCCTCTTCCTCTGCCTGTCTGCTGCTTTCTGGCAAGAGAGTGTGAGACCCTGGGGTTTAATGAGAATATGCTCATAGATTTCACATTAGGAGACAGATTTCAGCCAGAGAGTTTGTATGTCAATGTTTTATATATTAGGAATGTTTGTATATATTATGTAATATACGTGATACTGTTCATATAGAGCATCCGTCTCGAATGTCAGGCTTTCTGAAGATTCTTGATCCGTTTGAACATCCCGTTTGGAAGCAGCAATATTGGAATAAAAGGGAAAAAGAGGAAATATGAAGTACCAAAGCAAATTTCTGTTTCTTCCAGTATTTTCGATGATTTTTACACCTCGGAGTGCTTTATGTTCCACTTTCAACTGTTATCCACAGAGCAGGCAGAATAACACACTGACTTCAAATGCTGTGTTCTTACCGACCTATGGGTGCCTCTGTGTCAGTGGTAGATTTCAAATTTACTGTTGTCACCAAATTCCCATTAGATGCTAGTTACTGTCAGTGGCCCGTCAAATTATGGGCCAAATATTCTGATCCATGAAATGTTTGTGGTTTGGTTTGAGTTGTTTTTTGGTTTTGTGGTTTTTTTTTTGTTTGGGTGTGTGTTTTTTTTTCCATAAATGGATGAAAAAGGGGTTGCTATGCTACAGGGACTCCTATATACTCCCTCTTGCTGAACAAAGCAAATACATTTTGGAAATTCTAGTGATCGATGACTGCCAAAGCAAAACAAACCAAAAAACTCCCTCTCTTTACCTTGTCTTTAACTAGAGCAGAATTCCGAGCTTTTGTTTTCAGATCTGAGTCAAATTTATCAGTGATTTCTTTCTCCTCCTGACTGCATTTTTGCATCCAAAGTACCACCATGGTATTAATAGGACCTATAAAAGCTCCAAGCCGCTATGGTGTTGATTGTGAACCTGATGGGAAGATGAGGTTTTATTTATAACTGGCCACAGTGTATTTTGGGTGGGCTCTTTCAGCAAAACCCTCTGGTGTGTTTTCCACTACTGTAGCATCATTCAGGACTTAAACTATCATTGACTCTGACAGGAGAACAGTTATCACAAAGCCAGCGATGAGGGAGTATCTAACTCTTCATACTTTATTCATCCTGCAAAATTACTTTTGAACAATGCAAGAATCTATCAAGATTTACAGAACTTGTCTCTAGCTGAAATTCTACAAGGTATGATATAAATGTAATAAAATGAGTGCCTGGTATTGATCTTGCGTCTGAAAAAGAGCATTTGGCTCAGCAATGAAGGAAACAATATTTTTTTTATGTACAAAGATACATGCTGAACCTGATGCCTGAAATATTGAGTGATTTCTTAAATTTATAAACCACTTCAAAGAAGCAATAGTGGCAGTTTCAAACTTCTGTACCACCACAGGTAATAAGCAATTCATGCTCCCTTTTCCTCATCGCCTTCCGTGCTGTATGAGCCACTGGCTTGTTTTCTGGGTTCTCTTTTTGCCTGTTTCCTGCCATTTGGGATTTTGCAGACACCTGTTGCAGCCACCATTGTAGTTTATTCCCCTCCTGGGGAATTCTGCCTGCCCTAGTCCTTGCATGAAGTCGTTCTGTCCTTGATGCTCTTCTCTGGCCCTTTTCCTTTTCAAAGCAGAAGGGACTGAGGCTGCAGTTTCAAAGTGTGGGTAAGCTGTAGGATATGTAGTCAAATTTATATCCAGTTTATGAGCAAGAATTCAAAAAAATTTTTTTATTGTGCACTCTTTATAAAAAAATCAATCAAGTTTGGTCTCTGTAGGGACAATGTTTAGAATGTAATATTTCTAATAGTGAGAAGTTGTGTGACTCTGGTAAGCGTTACCACAGCTTTTGTGGAGTAATGTTGTTCATAAACGACCTGAGGTTCGGGAATTCAGCATTTCCAGGGTAATGTGTGATGGTGAAATCTCAGACCTCCATTGCACAGGTGAGTTTACAGAAGAGTAATGTATTCACTAAGTGTGAATTCAAGCGAAATTAACTTGAGGTATGTGCCACTCACAAGATAAATAAAGAAGATAGATTTCCTGGCAAAGTGCCCTCTTAGTTTACCAGGAAGAATTAGTTAAGGTATAATGACATCTAGGATAATAAACAAAACCAGATCTCAGAGTTATGCTGCACTAATTTATCTTACAAGTGATATAAATCTCATCTAGTGAAAATAATATCTTTACATGCATCAATAATTGCAGCAATGCACAGGGAAACTGAATCAGAATTTCTCCTGTGGAATATTTATCTTGTCCATCCACCCAGGTTTTCAGATGCAGCCCACTTTGTTACATTTTCTAGACATGGGAAAAATGTATTATTTATAGATAACTGGATGAGAACACCAAGGAACTATTATCATGCCTTCAGGATCTGCTTGGTGTTGACTATTCGTGTCCTACTTGGTTGTACTCTAAGACACTTCATAATTAAAATATAGTGTGGAAAACTTACTCTGAATCGTTACTCGATCTGCTAATTAATTACCTATTGCCAGAGATTTACCCCACTACGTTTTGCAGTGGATTTTTACCCCTTAGTTGATTGTAAGCTGTTTTTTTCATAAAAGCTGAAGCAAACAGAAAATAGAGTGATAGCTTATTTTGCACATTACGCAGGTTGGTATGATCCTCTTATAAAACTGTTTGAGGATTCTGAGCATTCGGAGCTGCGTTGGGCCTGTTCGCGGCTGGGGGCTGTGTTGTGCATGGATAGGAAGGGTTTCAGGTTTTACCTCTGGTCCCTCACCAGTATCAACTGGCACAGATCAGTTCTGTCTAATTCTCTGCAAAGGACTTGGGGATGGGGCGGGGGGGACCACACACACACACCTTTTTAAGTGTAAAAAGGGAAAATGAAACTATCTGAGAACATCGGAAGGAGGCATGCAAAGTTTCTCTTAAGCTGAGGAAAAATGGGGAAAGAAATCTTGTTATTCCCGTTCTGTTGGAAGTGCGGTGCTGCCTCTGTGTTGGGACAGGAGCTGGAGAGCTACCAACGTTCTGCCCTTGCTGTGACTGACTCTAATTTGGGATTTTACCTAATCTATAAATAGGGTTGAGTCTGAGATGCAAGTCAGGCAAACCTGCAGCGTTTCTCGTTATCTCCTTCCTGTGCCTGCAAGTTAACAC
Organism: Caloenas nicobarica; assembly: GCF_036013445.1. NCBI lineage: Eukaryota > Metazoa > Chordata > Aves > Columbiformes > Columbidae > Caloenas > Caloenas nicobarica. The sequence continues at coordinate 20,837,114 of NC_088253.1, forward strand.
TGTTCTTGATGACACAGTGATTTTAAGTGTTTCTGGGGTTGAATAATCTCTTTTCTAGTTAAATAGTGAAAGTTGCACCAATGCTTGTAGAATACGTTGCTAATAAGTATTGCTAGATGGATTATTTCAGAATCATGTCATTGCTACGGAGATCAATATTTTCAAAGCTTTAGAGTGTGGAAATCAACATGTGCATCAGCAATTCATATATATGTTGCTTATACAGCATACTTAGGAGGACGTCAACTAGTGTTATTTATGAAGCCAAGTTGATAGAAGTCCTTGAACCCAGCTGGAGGTCATGATTGAACCACTGTGTGCAAACGCTGTTATTTCTAGGATTCATTTCTGGAAACCAGCTGGCTCATCATCGTAAAACAAAAGAGCGATGGACAGAGAATCTGAAACCTCTTCACAGCTAGATCCACCCTCATTGCAGTAGTGATCGCTTCCGAGTAAAGGCTGTTCTGGTGTTCAGTCACCCATACTGAAGTCTCAAAACAAAGCCGGGTTGAACTCATAAAGCAATATGCTTGACTTGTCTCAATTCAGACTCTCGCTGGAGCCCTAAGGGGGAGTTTAATCATAGGGCCTGGACCTGCTTAGCGCCCTGGTCAAAGGCTGGGCTGCCAAAACATCATCTCTCACACCAGAAATGCGCCTGTCTCCGTGGCTGCTGAAAACTCACAATTCACATCTGCCAAACCTACCCTGGCAGGTCCCGATTTGGTTTGGCGTGTCCGTGTGCCGGCGGTTACTGCTCGGATCCTTCCCCCCGCTGCATGTGCTGGTTTGTGGCCACGGGCCAGCGGCCACGGGAGTGGCAGCAGATGGGACCGGTCTGGACTGCGGCTCTGGACCTGCCTCCCGCCTGCCCGTGCCATCCAATGCTTAGTGCGGAGGCTTATCCCGGCACGACAGCTCTTCTCACAGTCTGGCCTCTTGGCCCACTCAGAGAGGGGGAAAAAAAAAAAAAACAAACAAAAAACAAAAAACAAACCCAACATTTAGCCCTCTGCGTGGGGGATTTAGCAGCAAAACTCACAGGGATTTTCCTCTCTAAGCCCAAGGCTGACATTTGATGGGCAGGGTGCTGTTTTCCAGCCTTTTGCCCTTCTCAAGGTTGTGCATCCTGGTCTACAGCTTCGCCCTGGGCAATTCTTGTGGATTAAAAAAAAAAACCCGAGCTAATGCAATAGTGAAAAAACAAGATGTAATTTTTGCTCACAAATCCAAGGCTGTGGGTCTGCAGGGTGAGGCTACAAGTCTAGAGAGCAGTTAGGCAGGAGCAAACCAAGGCTCGATGATCTTGAGGGTCTTTTCCAAATGGAATGATTCTATGATTCTAAAACCTCAGTGCAGGGAACCAAGATACCTGATCAGCTCCCAGCTGTTCTTATCCCAGTTCACAGCAGAAAACGAGCAGCTGCAGGGGAAAAAAAAAAAAAATCCCTTTTGGCTGAAAAATGATGGTGGGGTTAGGGAGCGTTGTGCCCATCTGTGTTCCCTGCGCACCTGGAGCCGCGGGACCCGCTGCAGTGCTGCAGGTCCTGCTGAATCACTGCGACCGCATTGCTGCGATTAGCTGAATAATTAAGCCACGCTCTGCTGAATCAGGTGATGGCGAGGGAGAACTTGAAAACCCTACGTTATGGATCACTTCAGTATTTGGATTTGTGGTTATAGACTGATGCCAAAAAAAAAAAAAAATCAAAAGGTTTACAGCATGTTGAGAAATGGACTGTAACATGATTTACAGAATGATGAGGTGGTTAAAGGAGTGCTGCGTATTCTGATCACAGAACTATTTCCCACCCACTTTGCTTTATGGGAAAGAAGCCTGGGCTTATGAAAATAGCTACTACAACTAGTACATTTGAGGAGACGAAACTAATATTGGGATTATATTAACGTGGACATCAGAGCATAGAAGGAAATTATCTCTGTATCCAATGCGTAATTGTCTCCTCTGGGGCAGGAGTGTAACTAGAGTAAAATATTTCAATTAACTTTTGAGCTTGGGTCCTTATTCTGCAAACGCCATGAGAATCAGTCTGAAGAACTTGAATTTGGTTTAAACCAATTGGTGACCCCAGAGTGTTTGTGTTAGGAGAAAAATGTGAAAGTATCAGATATTTCTTGTTTTAGCAGACTTCATTTTGTAACTGTGAAGAACAATATAGCCAAAATGACAAGGGTATTTATCTGAGATTTAGGAGTATGACTTTCAATTTCTGGTTTTGCTGCTGGTCAGATCATTTGCTCTGTTACTCTTTCTTCTCTGCTTTTTTTCCTCACTGCACTGTAAGTTCTTTGCAGCAGAAATTATTCATTATTGTACCACTATGGTACAGGATGTACAGTGGGGTCCCAAATACAGTTGAATCTGTTATAAGGGAAAATAGTAGTGCTAATAGGAGGTGCTGGCACTGTGGGAATGAACACAACATATGCAGTTCATAGCCCTGATGCTACAATGAAATTAGCAATTAGATTCGCTCAGAATTAAAACACCAGGCTGGGAATTTGACTGCTGCAGTAGACTGAAAAGCCCTCAAAGTTTTCCATTGTATTCGAAGAGGAATTTCTAAATCGCGTACAAATTTGGATGGTTATTTATTTTTAATACTTGTTGCATTATTGGTATGAATTTGGAGGATGTATTGTTTTCAAATAGCGTTTCCCAAAGGCAGCATGCCCCCATCAGGGGAAATACCCCACTTCCCAGAAAAGGCATTTACTAAGTCATCATCTCTGCTGAACCCCTCGAGATGAGTCGAGCGGGGGAAAGCGAACAGGATTTTTCCCCGTTTTAAGTATTACAAACTTGCAAGCAGCAGAAGGGAAAAGCAAGGGTGGTTCCCGGTGAGCAGCACGTGTGCTGGCACACGGAACCGCGGTGGTTTGCCGCGGCAGAGCAGGGACAGCAGCCGGGTGTCCCCCCAGGATAGCGTGCAAAGCCCGGAGACTTACAGCTCTTGGGAGCCGGCCAAAACTGGATGAACATAAGGCAAACTAATGATGTCTAATTGTGCTTTCTGAACACTGGGCCTCGTACTGGCAGAGCCAGCTTTGGAAATCCATGCAGAATCCATTTACTCACTGGAGTGTCCAGACTTTCTAAAGAAAGTTGTTTTCTGTGGCAGCGAGGGTGTGCTGACACATGGAGGTTCAGCGACTTTTACCCCCCTCTTTGGAAATGTGAACCTCACTGACATTGTACATATTAGATTTAATGCTGAAATGTGCAATTCTGTTTGTGGGTGCTTGGCAAACAGTTACTAATTATGTGGAACTCCGAAATCAGAGTCCTACCGTAATGGTGCGATGTCAAGGTCAAAGTTTTTGATGCTAATTAACAGATATGCAAGCCTTATAAAAAGGCAGATCCTGTAAAGCTCTAAGTTCTATGTATATATCAAAGCACCAGGCTTGGATATTCTAATTTATGTTGTTTCGCAGCTGCTCATATATTTCTTGAGTTGTTCTTAATGTAACTAAGTCAATCGACAACATGAATAAATTAGCTGGATTCTACTGCGCCAGGTATACCCAGTAGACTGGGAGTTTTTTGGTGCATCAGTGAAGCACATTTTCCTGCTTTAAAATGCTGCAATACTTTCATTGCTGATCAAACCGGGTTGAAGAAATCAGAATTGTACGAGATGAGTGGATAATTTAGGAGATTGAGTGTCTGCAGTAAGCATTCTGATAAGAACCCAGAGAAATGTACTGAGCAGATGCAATACAACCAAAGCACATCCAGCTTTATTTTGTTCCAAGTAATTTCAAGTGATATGTATATACCGATATATTTATAGCTAGCCGTGTACGCACCCACCTTTATAGTCTTACACTTTAAATGAGCATTAGAAGCGTTTCTGGAAGTCAGGATTTCATTAATCCCTTTGCAATAGAGCAAGTTCTTCTGGGCCAGGCTTTGTGTGGTGTAGGCTGGTGTTAGAAGGGAAGTTTGAAGTTACTGTGAAATGCCCCTGCTTTTCAGGTATCTCTGGAATACTGTCCTGCTTCATTAGTAGTACCCTGTACTAGTCATTGAAAAAGGCGTTTTTCAGCAGGAATCATTTTGCCCTGGCTAGTCAGCTAGAAAATTCTTTTCTGATCAATATTTTGACCCCCTTATTTAAAAGGTATAAAAATGGACCAGCAGCAGTATCTGCCAAAATCTGTCATGTTCAATTTACTGAAGGTGATTGTGTCTAATAGTTGGCCAAATTAAACTTTGATGAAGAGTTTCTCTTTGCAACAGAACTAGGTTTACACACTTCTCAGTGCCACTCTCCCTAAGGATTATCATTTCCTCCCAATTTCTTTGGGTTTCCCTTTCATAAGGGAACTAGAGATACTGAATGTCATCTGCGGGTTATGGGCAGGGTTGGAGCTTTATGTTTGTATATCTTTGTAACAGATTTATTATCTTGAATACTAAAGATACACGTCTTGCAAGAGTATCTTCGCATACTGACCTGGCTAGATACAAATCAATGTGAATTTTTATAATTAATGTACTTAGCTGTGGCAGCAGTAACCCTGATGAAAAAAATATCTTGTTTGATTTTCTTTCTCTCCGCCCTAAGACCAATAAATTGTTTTTTTCCCCTATAAAGTAAAATTACACCACTTTTAAAGAAAATGTGTTTCTCGGCGTTTTTGTCCAGTGTACAAGCCAAACAGGCTGGTTTTAGTATCGTGCAGACAACATCAGCAACTTCAAACACTGGAAAACATTGTCAGAGCTTTCAGAATAACAGTCTAGAATGAAAAAAAGAAAAAAAAAAAAAGTTCTATATATTAGGTACTGAGTTATTTTCCTACGTTCATGTTTTCCAGATTTTCAGTGCAACTAGAGATTAAAAACTTACTCTTTCAAAGGGAATTAGATTTTAACATAATCAAATGACCCCAGGAATGGGAGTTTTAAATAAACGAATGTTCTAAGTTTCAAGATAAAGTAGGTAGATCTGACAAAACCAACACAAACTGCAACCAGTAATGTTTCATTAGGTTATACACAATACACAGAGCAATTGCAAGCTCTTCAAGGTCAGTTAAGGGCAAATAAAATTAATAGTAACAAGGTCTGACTGTTCACTGATCATCAAAGAGGTGGAGAAGAAAGAATAGACGTTTCCTTCTTTCCTAAACCCACTGACATGGTTTAGTGGGAGCCATTGATACTGGGAGAAAGAGATGTAATTGTTACTGGTGCTAAGGGACAGGGAATGGAAATGGTTGGGGTTTCTTTTTCTTCTCTTTCCCCCAACCCTAATTTGCTTGTCTTCCTGAAGACCTTGCTTTATTCTCTCTGCTGAGTCATTTCTCTAGAGGATGCCGATTTTAGGGACTCATTAAAAAAAGAAAAATCTTTCTATAAAGAAAATCTCAAGAGGACTTCAAAGCATTCTCCCTGTCCAAGCTCTCCCGTGGTGGTTTTATTCCGTAGTTTTCTGGTGTAACAATGTTTTTTCCTTTGGGTTAGATGTGTTGAGCAGTGACTGCTTCAATTACATCTCTTGGATCCCGATCTCTTATGTGGGACTGGGACTTCAGGGGATTTTGATGGGACTTTCGCCAGGTCTATAGTGGGATGATCTTAGTTCCTTTGTTTGAGGGACTGGCAGATTTTGTCACTTCAGCTTTGTTATCCTATATGCGTGGTCTCTGATTCGGATTTGTAGTTTTCTCAGGTATCCGTTCAGATCAATAATAAACGGAGTTCCTCACCGCTAAATATGCCTTTTTTTCTCTATATATATACACATGTGCCTTGATTACTACATTTTGGTGACACTTTATTTGCTTCCTTACTGAAGACAGTTTGATCTCCATGAAGAACAGATGCAAATATCCTTGATAAGGATGTATTGCCATTGGAGGATGTGACATTGCAGTTGTTTTACGCCCAAATAACATAACTTGTTACTAATGAGTCCTTCTTCTGTAGCATCATGTATGATAAGTCCTTTCATGTGCCTGTTTCATGGTCAGGCTTAAACTTGAGATCACTAGAGCTACACATTTACTGCTCCAGAGTTTTCCCAAACTTTTGGCCCCTGGGTTGGGACTCATGGCAGGTGCTTATGTGATATAATAGTTACAGAATTGTTTGCCCATCTATTTGTGTTTTTCTTTCGTATCTCTAACGAGGAGGTTCCTGAATGTCATTCGACATATTCTAGGGTATGTTAATGATCAGTTATAGAATAATAGAATCATTTTGGTTGGAAGAGACCCTCAGGATCACTGAGTCCAACCATAACCCAACTCTAGCACTAACCCATGTCCCTAAGAACCTCGTCTAAACGCCTTTTGAACCCTCCGGGGATGGTGACTCCACCACTGCCCTGGGCAGCCTGTTCCAGTGCCCGACAGCCCTTTCCGGGAAGAATTTTTTCCTAGTACCCAATCTGAACCTCCCCTGGCGCAACTTGAGGCCAATTCCTCTTGTCCTATCACTTGCTATTTGGGAGAAGAGACCAACCCCTTCCATGGTCCAACCTCCTTTCAGGCAGTTGCAGAGAGTGATAAAGTCTCCCCTCAGCTCCTGTTCTCCAGGCTGAACAGCCCCAGTTCCCTCAGCCGCTCCTCATAAGACTTGTGCTAGCTCTTTATTTTAATTTCAGCTGTATTCGTATCTTTAAGATAACCCCCTCCTCCCTTTTCTGGTGCCCACAGAGATGCTCTTTCCCTCCCCTCTGGTTGCCAGGGTGACCAGGCGTCCCTGCCGCGGATGCTCCTGCCTTGGCTCCTCGCCATCCCTCTCCGAGACCGGAGCTCTCGCTTTCCCTCGCATGGGGAGGACTCCTGGTTGCTCTTGTGCCTGCTCAGGCAGCTCTTCTCCCTTCCAAACAGACCTGGTTTAGCAGCTGCTAAAAGGACAAGCGATTCCATGTGCCGGCAGGGTGGGATCAGCCAAGCTTCTGAGTGAAGTGGAAGTCACCTTGTATTACTATTTTTTTTTCCCTCTGATCCTTCTCCTTGAGCAGGAGTCCAGCCAGTTCTCACTCTCTTAATGTGGCTGTGATGATGAGAAAATGGACCCTAGAGTGGTACATATGCAGCAGAGGTAAAGCCTTTTTTATTTGTATTTCAGAATGGATAAATTCAATTCCCAGCGTTAATGACATTGGAAAACAGATCCTTGCAGTACTTCTAAGCACATTTGTACATAGAGATTTTGCCAAGCTTTAACTCAGAAATGAATAACCTTCAGGATAGGGCAACTTTGAATGCAGCTGTGGAATTACAGGTTGTTCAGAAACTTTATTGAAGGAATTCACCTGGTGGTTGTTGCTGAGCGAACAGATATTGTGTTATCTTTATGTTCAGCCCAAAGAGCCAAAATTTCAGATTCTGCATGTCTGTCCCAGGTTGCTGGTAAATATGGCCCCCTCTTGGAGTCACTTTCTTAGGTCAGCCAGGGAACTATTTTGAGTTACAAGTCAATGTAGAGTTGCAGTTTGCCTGGGTATGACTCAGCCACAACCACAAAGTGGTATTGTTAGTCAATTAAGTTCTCAGAGTTAGTTGTCTAGTTCTAGCTAAAATGTTCTTTTAAGATCCCAATAAGAAAATCTTAGGTGTTGCAGGCTAAGGATTTAGGGATGGAAGAACTACTGTTCAGTAGTTCATATTCTCTGCTTTTCCACAAGGCGTGAGTATTTTGTCTTGCATATTCCCCTATGTTTTCTCTGGCATAATTTTAAATGATTCAGATAATAGGACTTTCAAGATTCGATTCTGTGCTTCTGGGACACAGTGACAAAGTGCATGAGACTGGTGCTGTAAGTGTAAATTACGCACTCTTTCCCATTATTTGGACAAATGTGCTCCTTTGCTCGAGTTCATCCTTCATCCTCTCCCCTGCACTTTAAACATTCCTGCTTTTGAGCTTGTTTCAATCCAGTTTGCGTGTTTTTAAAGTAGTGATATATATGCAAATCTATAAGTAGTAATGTCAGCTGTCTTTCATAGGAAATCCAGGAACAGCAGCTACCAGATACACTTAGAACCCTCAACATGCTTCCCTCTAACATACGGTTAATTATTTTTAAAATACACAACATATTCCATCTAGCTCAGCGCTGAAACATTATGTCCTTGTTCTTTTGCATGAGAAGTATTTATAAAAGCTTTTTCTGCAGTGGTTGGGAAATTAAGATGAAATGCATCAGGCTACTTCCATTAACAAAGTTAGTAGGAAGCACTTGCTGGAGCAGAGTTCCTAATGTTTTTACGTCTAGCTGTAAGAAGGATGTTCTATATTTGAAGCACTGCCTTGGAAGAAGCATTGGAACAGCGTTACAGTTTTTCCTGCCAAAAGTAATAGCTGTGGAAGGCTGCAAGAGCACCAGACTTAGTACTGAAAGGGAATAGTCTTCCTATGCAAATCTAAGTTAATATTCAAGGGGTTAAATGGAACAGGGAGTTATCTTAAATTTCAGCCTTCTGTGCAGCCCTTAGTTTTATTCAGAGGCATCAAATATCATGACATATTCCCACCATGACTGTGGTATTTTGAATTACTGCTTGAGCAATAAAATATATACAGATTTTTGTATCGTGCATGCCATGCTGGGCTGTACATTTAAAAATGGCTTTATTCATCACTGTACAATACTCTGAGGAGTGTTTTATCTTACAGCAGTGCTTGGGGCAGGGAGTTCATTTGACCTGGATATCCTCAACACTTTCGGAAAGGCAGTTTGCAAATGAAGTGGAGGATTTGTTAAAGAGATTAATGAAGGTTATTTGATGAATTTGGACATTACTACATCTGAAATAACTTTGAATTGTTGGTTTCCTCTGCTTTATTATTAGAATGACAAATCTTTAAAATACAGAAATATTCAAAATGGTGTTATAGGGAAGATCCTTTGTGTATGAATCAGGTTTCATTTATTTGCCCTGAATTAATGTGGATGACTTACTTGAAAAGGACTTAAATGCAGTTAGCAGTTCAGCTGGTGTTTGGAATTACACCTACAATATATACTTATATATATGGGCAAAACCAGAATTCCGTCAGCATGGAATTACAATTTTTGGAGGCGCAGCTTTAAGTATCAGTATCTCCGAAATAGTTCCTGTATCTCATTCTTTAATCTTTATGCAACTATTGAAATGCAACATTATTCTGGAGGGAAAATTAATGCCCATTTCTTCCTCTTTAAATATTTGACTTAGTTATCACAAGGGAAGACATCCAGCTATTTTTAAAAGAAGCCAGAGGAAAATATTTCTTTAGCTGATACATCCAAACGAGAGATTGTTTATAACTAGAGCACATTGAAGAGAAAACTCCCCACTATTTGCGAGTCCCAGTACGAACAAGTTAATGTAACTTACACCAGCAACTGCTTCTTCAGAAGGAAAAACAATGCTGCATTAGAGAGCCGCAGTATCTTTCCTGCCCAGAAGCTCCTTCCTGTATTTTAGCTGACAATAGTAAAATATTTTGTTCACGTTATTCTTAATTGAGTATCTCTTTGATAGAAGTAATTTAAACCATTCTTGCATTTTCTGTTACAGACCATTTCATTACCAGTGGCAGTTTTGAACCTCATCCGTGTGGCTTTTCTGTATTTTTTAAATCTTTTTAACGATTTATGCCTAGCAAAATAGACAATTTTCTTTTAATTCTGTAGTTAGACCAGTTAGAAAGGACTGACTTACCCTGTCTTCTTCAGCTCTTAAGTCTGGCATTGTGCTGACACAAAGGCTTATAGCTGTGGTGGCCACAAAGAGAATGGAGAGACAAGCAAAGACTTTGCCTGGGAGTCCCGACTGGGGATTTTCTACCATATCTCTGAGCCTGTTCATAAACTGTCCAAATTTGGTTTTGTCGTCCAAGACACACGTGGCTTCTTTGCTCCTCCGAAGCTCCTCTTCTTTGCGTACCTCGGCCAACTCCTGCAGTTTCTGAAAGAGTTTTCGAAAGCAGCAGTTCTCCAGGTTGGATTCCTCAATCCCCCAGTATCTCAGCTCCTCCTGAAAAGACAAGGCACACATGTCTCGTAAGAGCATCAGCTTCCCTGCTGCTAGAAAGCTGACGATCATCCCAAAAGCGTTGGGGTTCCTGTCAAAGAAGAACTCATGGGTGTCTTCATCGTAATCGTCACACAGCTGAATTATTTCTTCATAGCTGCTGCAAAACTTAAGTTTGCTCAGTCTGGTCAGGGGAAATTCATCTAAAGTACTCCAAGGTAGCAGGTACTTGATGCCTCCAACGTTTATCATGATCTCTGTCTTCAGATCGACTGCAGAGACTTGATCTGGATGGTAAATCCTCCTGGCTCTTTGGTAGTGGACCCCTTTGGCAGAAGGGGTTTCAACGGAGACAGGGAAGAAGTGGCTCAAGGAATTACAAGAAGTGTAGCTAATGTTACTATAGTCTTGGTCGCTGCCTCCGGAGAGAATAGGCATCTCTAAGAGTTCTCACTGGGACATCCGAAATGGCATCAGAGCAGGGTTATCTGGCAGCCGAAAGACACAGGAAGGAGGAGAAAGCATAGTAGAGGTTATTGCAAGTGAAAAGGTGTTTCAGGCTACTTTCCTAAATCACAGCATTAATGAGTGCCTGATTTGTAAGTTAAAAGTCACCTCTGTGCTTCTTCCCGAAATATGCAGCCTGTGAATGCGATTTGCTTTGCAGCCTCATTGGTTGTCTGGCAACACACCGACACGGAGGAGAGCTAAAGCCTCATTCATAATTATCGCCAAGGGTCAGATGCCTGCAAATCCACATGTGAACAGATCGCTCTCTTCCCCAAGCATCTCTCTCTCTCACCATTAGATCGCTGCATTTTCCCGTGGTTGTCGCTTTGCTTTCTTATTTCTATAAACCCTTAAATATATGCTAACGCAACTAAGCTGCTTAATAGTTATTAGAGTTCGGGTGGTCAATTACCTGCCATCAGCTCGATGCAAAGTTCCTAACTGCTTTAACTTGAATGCTCAGATTGCAATTCCTCTTCCTTTCACTGCACGCCTGTTCTGCTGCCTCGCGGGGGTACTGCAAGGATTAGCCAGCAGATATTTGTAAAATGCCTTAAGAGGTAAAGTGCTGTATAGACGACTATTCTTATCAACCTGGTCTTACATCACTGCAAATTGCTGGGGAGATACGGGGAACATTTGCCCACCTTGGAGAAAACTTTGTTACACAAACAGGAAGCAAAGTTATTTTATCAGCTCGGGGATGGGGGGGAAGCAATTGAAAGACGCCCCCCTTCCCTTCCCCCTTTCAGGAACGAACCCTTTTTTTTTTTTGTTGTTCGTAATATTTAAAGATTCAAAGGCATGTATGACCCCAAGTCAATGAACTGCAAAAATTGCAAGGAAACTTCCCCGAAGTTACTCACCGCCGCGCCACGGGCAGCTGCCCGGTGCCTGCTGAGGTCCTCATGCCGCAAACTGCTCGCTGTCCTCAGAGTGACAGTCCAGCTGGGGGACCTGGCGTTATTTTGCAGTATCGATTACATGAAAAAAATCCCTATTGCACTCTGGAGGTTGCAGCCTCTTCCCTCTTTCTCTCTCTCTCCTTCTTTCCTGGAAGTGGAGAATATTCGTATGTGTTCACGTAATGTGTTGTACTAATAGATCCTTTGCAAAGGAGACAGTGCCCTGAGTGGCAGCTCCTCTTCTGGACTCCTGGGGCTTCCTGGTGAAATGCGCTGAGAGCCGGTGGCTCCTGCCCACTCCCGGTCTCTCCTCTGTTTCCCTTGGGACTGTCAGTGTGGTCCTGGAAGAGGAGGGGAGACAGAAGGGGGAAGGGCTTAGAAATAATCTCTCCAGCATCCCTCTGTCTATTCAGCAGGCAGCAACTGGGTAAGAACATGGAGTACAAGGACAGTCTCCGACTAATGAGGTTTAATAATAAGTAAATTCAGGCAAAGCTACTTAATAAAACAATTTCAATGTCTATTAACTCTTTCCATTGCAGTCACACCGCTGTTGCTTGCTCTGGAGATACCAATCAGATTCCCCAGGAGCAGTTTCCATGTCCTGTGTCCCTCTAGAAACTGGGGTTTGCTCTTAAATATCCCTCGGTGGGGAGGGAAGTTTGTCGGCTCTATGGATGCTGGGCCTCAGCATTCCTTTGCCTGCAAGGGATGTGCTTACCTCCAATAAAATAAAGGGTCTCTGGCTTGCAAAGAATAGGTGCTGAGCACTCTTTTTTTCCAGATCTGCACCGCTTTTCCGACAACCAAGAGCGTTTTCCTCTCTTCTTTACAGGTGATGCGAAATCAAACATAATCTTTTTCTCATACATGGCTGTAGATGGGGTGAGCTTACTGTAATGTTTTTGGGTCTGTACTGCCAGCAGGTTTTGGGGTGTGTCACTCTGAAATTGGGATGACATGGATTTGACCCATTTTCTACTTGCTTGGCCTCCGTCAGTGGGTTCAAGAAGCCCACGGTTAGATCCTAGTGACAAGTGCACTCTGTGGTACCCCCAAACGCAGTAAGAAACAGCTTGTGTCTGTACCCAGCGTGGCTGCAAACCCTGAACCTGCATCCCGTTCCTAGGGAGGTGTGTGAATCTGTAGGGTTTGCACGACCCACTGCGAGTACGAAGGTCGCGTGGAGAAGTGTTTCAAGTTTAGATCGCAGAGCTGCTTCTCCGCCCTCGGCACAGTGGGTGGAAGGTGCAGGTGATGCCTTTTGCTCGCACGATGCTACTTACCCTGTAATGTAGGTGGGACTTGAGTACGGCTGAACCGATGATGCTGCAGCTGTTATTCGGTGCTGAACAATGCTGTGGCACAACCCAGGATGGGAAACCTTTGCTAATTGGACTTTTCGGCACATCTCTCTTGCCCCATTTGGTGCCCAGAAGATTAACTTCTTATCAGGCTTCACCACGGGGGTTTTCATTCAAGTCCTAATTATGCCATCCTCTGAGAAAAACCAGATAGATGCCTGAAGGCAACAGAGTTCTGGGAGCATTGCTCAAAATCACTTAAATCCTACCACCTTTGTGCAAGAGGCAGTTTGTTCTGCCTATCAGTCTTTCTTATGGATTATTTCTGCAAAGAAAAAGCAAACTTATTCTCATTAACTTTGGGTGGATTGTTTCACAAAAGGCTAAAACCAATTAGCATTTCCTTCTTACCTTGTGGAGACCTTGTGTGGTGTTGCTAAAGGTTATATATCTGAAACCAGCTGACAAGAAGGTGAATAAATCCAAAGCAATGAGTAAATATTGTACATAATTTAGTAATTTGAGTGCTATAGTTATTTATCAAGAAATACATATGTTCTAATGTTTAGGACTTCAATTCCAGTACTAGGTACTGTAATATTTGCTTTTTTGGGGATCTGCAGCTCGGTCTGTAGCTAGATCAGGATCTCACTGCCTGCTAGACCCATATAAATGTCTGTCAGTCCTTAAGAGTCATCTGTCTTCATAAATGAGACAGGGAAAGGGTAGAAATATTTTTAATTTTATTAAGAGGAGATGAAGGCACAGGAAGGGGAAATAATTTATTTTGTGTCTGAGGGAGCCAGGCCCTGAACCCAGCTCTGAAGACCTTAAACATGCAGCTTACACCCAAAGTTGTCCTTCTACCCTTCTGCTCTCCTGGCCCATACTGTTCTTAGAATCATAGAATAGTTTGGGTTGCAAGGGACCTTTAAAGGTCATCTAGTCCAAGCCCCTGCAATGAGCAGGGACATCTTCAACTAGGTCAGGTCACTGTTCTCCATTTCCCTTACAGTTTCTCTGTTTCCTAGATTTTTGATAGATGATGTCCATGGGGCTGCACACACCCTGGCGTGACCCTGGGCAGATGTTCTGCTGAGAAACCTGAGGAGGGTGGACCGGGCTCTACTAGTTTGGCCACGCGTTTTTGGGTTGATCATGCACAACTTACCTGACAGTATTTCTCTGTCAGAACACCGGAAAAGAGCTGAGGACAAAACTCTGATTATATATGTATGGGCATGTATATTTATTCAGAACTAATAATGTCTGTATATAATGGGCAGTCTCACAAAAGGCAGACCGTATGCTCTGAAATCGTATGGGCTTGCAGGTCTTCCAATCATTCTGCCAGGAGCAGGCATGTAATTTAATAAAGGCACTGTTGTCAATCTTCCTTCCTTCCCAACTGGGATTTACGTAACGCTTAAATATAATACAAAGATAATTACTTTGCCTGACATCTATATCAGAAGACGCATTTTGGGTTTTTAAAGTCAGAGAGAAAACAAAAGTGTAAATCAAAATAATTATTTAAGGAAATATGAATGCACTGAGGAAGAGGAGAAACAATAAGAACAAAATAAATTAATTTTAGAAACCTGTCCTGTCTTCATTCATTAGAAATGAGCCCGGTGCTGAATCTTCAGTTGGTGCAATTTCATCACAAAAAATACTGGGTGTTGTTTCTTTTCTCCATTGAGTATACAGCCTTTGGTCTGCGAGCGCTGATTCTTCTCTAAGCCTCAGCCCCTGTAGAGCCCTGGCCTTTCCCAGGCTCTTCATGTTTGTGCCATGTGAACTCTTACGATAAAATAATTTTTCATTTCTTTGGAAAAGAATTGACATGGGATTGAAAAGAGAATTTTGAACACTCAAAAATTAGTTTAAATGCTTCCATTGTGTTCCCAGGTGGTTAACACTTCTGGAAGTAATTGGATTTTGATAGCTTTGTTACATGGAAATTCAACATCTTTTCTTATCCTTATATTACTCATTGGGCATAAAGAATAGCTTTGCCTTCTTTTTGTAGTTTAATTATGACATTACACGTTGCAAGGTAAACTTTCAGGATTTATGCCAATATTTTATTCAGTCCCGCTTCATGTTCCTGTTTATTTCCTCGTAATTTGTCTTTATGGAGCAATAGAGATCCCCTTTCTTGCCAAATGCCTAGTTTGTATGGATAATTAAATTGACAGTAAAGGGCGAGATTCACCTCTTCGTTATTCAGGTCTTTCCGAGTTGCAGCATTATTGATTCCAGTAGAATAATGCTGCTGTTGCCCAGGAGTATGTGGTAAATCAGGCAATGGTGCCCTTGATTTGTTAAGCGCTTTTATAAAATGTTGCTAGTTCATCCCAGCCCTCAGGAGCCCCAGTTGTGATCCGTGCCCTAGTTGTACCACAAATTGTCTTGGAAGACTGAGTCACATATTGTTGGCAGCATTTTGTTCCTTATTTCCATCCTTGTCTTTGTAAAAGTTGTTTCTTTTTTCGCTGTTGAGTTTGATGGAAGCCAAAAATGTCCACTTCTCATTAGGTGAAATACCACTAAAGCAAATGAACTGTTTGGAGCGTTTCTTTGCTATGGAAATGTAAAATAATGTTCATAATATGTAATGCATACGTTTCTGTGTCCTTTCACTCTTTTCCGTGCATGAAGACTGAACCTAGGAATTAGCTTAGATAACTTTCCCAAAGTTTTCTGTATTCATTTGCTCTGGGCTGCCTAGAAAATTATACCCGTTAATGGACAGTACCCAAGGAAACTAATTTCAAATGGATAATCATTCCTATGTCGATTCACGTGAATTTTGCATAAGGGCTGAACCACTTAGGTTTAAAAGGTTTTAGGGAATTAAAATATATGGCATGGGCAGAGGAAACAGAGCTGAGTGCTATTATCTCTCCACCTAGCAAGAGACTGATGAAATGAGATATACCCAAGTAATGCCAGTGTCGTGCTTTAGAGGAAGACAATCTCAAGTCTTTCATGACCTGTTCTGGAGAATAATTCCCTCCTGGTTGCGGTTCTGGTGATCAGTCTCATCCTGAGCACCACACACACGTTGACCATATGACAAAGAAGTTTTTCTACCATCTCTGAGCGCTGGTCCATTCAGAGGTGCCAAAACTTTTTTATGGAAAACACACGTAACCTTCCCTTCCTTGAGTCCAAACCAAAGGGCACATCTGTGCATGCACATCAGGAAAAAAAAAAAATGGTTGGCATTTTTGACCTCATTGAGAGCCTCACAACGGAGGGAATTAAACCAGTCCCTGGATATAATCAGCCTGAGGCTGTTGCTGATAAATGGGAGTTTTCTTCATGAGGACAAACTTCCATTTTTCTCTCTTACTCTGCAGGCAGATTTGGATTGTGCATTTTGATTTTGCTATCAAAGTTAAAAACATCTTGACAGCATAAAACCTTCGGTGAGATGAAAATTGGAAATGATGTAAAATTTTTTCTCAAGGAGTGCTTTTCATTTCAAAATTCCAAAGCGTTTATGAATCACATCGTTTAAATGACTGGTATTAAAAGAGTCATTTCAGTGATCCACCTCGGGATTACTGAAGTACCACACATACCCAATTTATAGTATTGGGTACAGCTATACACATATAACTTTGACTATTTCCAGAGACCCTCTGAAACCTGATATTTGCCATTTGAGTCCCTAGGATGTTGGGGTTTTTTTTTTACCATTTTCATGTATTTCTGCTGTTGCTAATAAGAGATGTGCTTAAGAAAGAGAAACCTTTGCTTCGAGAGAAGCTGTCTGAAGGGTGTCTGCAAAGGGACAGGTAACCGAGAAATTGTATCTGTGCCACCATGCGTTAGGGAAAAATAACACCCGTTTTGGAATTTGGAGAGGGAAATGGGCAGAAGGTGGTGGTGTAGATTTCCTAGGAAGAAAATCTGAGGAAACGCTTAGCCAGATGTTTCAAGCAGCACAAACACTGTTGTTTGGTGCTGAGAACGCTCACTTGGGGGATGTGTATGTCTGTATGTACCCTTGATTTTGGAGATGACAGACTAGTGGGTATCTCTCTGTTTACATGGACACACACCTGGCTGACTGTGCACACCGAAATGTCTGCAGTATCGAAAGAGAAAACGTAATATTGTGGTTACAACCCCGAAGTTCTTTGTTTATCTCTTACCGTTGTAAAATTCTTGCATATCACTTCATATCTCTGTGCCTTGGCTTCCTTGTCATAAATCAAAGAAATATAACTATCATGGTCTTGTAAGGAGAACTGTTTATAATACTGAGCTATGACAGCAAGGTCCCATTCATGGAGCAGAGCAGAAGGTATTAAAACATTGATCTTCAACTAACTGTGCCGGAGAAGACTGTTTTTTAGTAGGTGGATAATTTACTAGTAAGACTGATTATCTAAGATTATGTAGCTCAAGAATAAAACATAGCAATGCTTTCAGTTTTCAAACAGAAAGCAGAAACAGTGTTAAAATTACATTAGCTGCTGTGACGAACTGCCAGATTAAAATGTGAATTGCCAAGCAGGTGAGGTGGGTTTGAATACTGAATGGTGTTGATTTATTTTTTTTTTTCCCCTCTGCTGTTAGGATTTATTTCTCAAATCGTTTCAAACCAGTAAAGGAAGGTCTGAGAATTTTTTTTTTTTAGAGTTGTTACCGGTGAGATTGATTAGTTCATCTTGTTTGTCTAATACCATACTGTTCAAATGAATTACCATGCAAATCCAGTTCTCCATTTATGATGCATTAAATGTCAAAAAAAAATCATTCCGATTATATTTCTTCCCAAGTCTTGAAACCTTGTGTTAAAAAGCAATATACATAAAAGGCATTGTTGTGTATATAGTACCACCCAGTTGTTTAAAAGTCCTCTTAAGCTCTGATTAATAGCTTAGCTAGTTTCTCATTGAGATTGTATCTGTTTTAATCAATGAAATGTTAGCCTTATTCAGGCTAAAATACAAAGATATTATGATTTGATCATAGAAGTATGAAACTAGTAGGAAGAGACTCTATTCTTGCGTTGCAGTCTCTGCAAATCCATGGGAAGACCCCAACCCCTGAAGAACTGTTTCACTTTTCCCTTTGAGAGGAAAGGAGAGGATTTTTCCTCCTTGTGTTGTTTCTGGGAGTCCCACCATCTGCTCGGGGGACAACTTTATGAGGCCGACACTAAATGTTTTTTAAAAGCCCATCATCAGGTGAAAACCAAGCTCTTCCCTTCAACCCCCTCATCAGACCTATATTTCAATCCACCTGACAACACCTACTCTTTGCAGCTTCATATTTCAAAAGTGAATTAAGAGCTGCAGAGCCGTTTTCAAAAGTAAGCCCTTGGTTTGCCCTTTTCTCCCTGCAAACTTTTTCCCCGTTTGTTTGGAAATTCTCATCAGCAAAGCAGGTACAGACCCCCAGTTGGCACACAGGGCTGCAGGGCTCCAGTGCTGCAAAACTCAGCGATTGCTCAAGTTCCTGACCTGCTCTCAAGAGGTTTTTGGCCACTTTTCCCTGATCTCTGGCTGCTTCATCAGCCCTTCATGTAGAGGACCTTCTGGATTGCTTTAAGGTACACTAGAGACCTGGCTGGGCATGCAACTGCACGAGGATGAGGAAGGTCCAAGTGCCCTTTGTGAGCTTCGCCATCCGGAGCCAACATTCTGGGCCAGTGTCTTATGCAAACTGGTCACTCTCTTCTCAATCTCTGGTGACTGGTGGAGTCACCATCCCTGGAGAGGCTTAAAAGACATAGAGATGAGGTTCTTAGGGACATGGTTTAGTGCTGGATTTAGGTTATGGTTGGACTCAATCTTAAGGGTCTCTTCCAACCAAAATGATTCTGCGATTCCCTACCTCCTCCAGTTCTACAAAGTCAAGAGGACTTATCAGCTGCACGTGCTGAAATACTGGACGGGAAAAATAATTGTTCACTGTAATCTAAAAATTATCAGCATACCGATTCGGAAAAGGTCCTAGGCTGAGTGGCTAGGCAATGAATGGATATGTGATTCACATTTATAACCAAGTTTTTTGTTGTAAATGCTTCAAAGATGCATTAATTAATGATAAAATCACAAGAAATTTCTTGCAGGATAGATAGAGACAGAGCTAGAGAGATTAGAGAAAATGGTAGGCTTTGATAAAGTTAGGCTGAACCTGTGGAAAATCAGACTAATATGTCCACTGTGGTGTACTAATCCAAAGACAAACAGCCATAAAGTAGGAAGAGAGATGAACGCAATGAAAAGCAAATGTCTGGAAAGCAGAAATGCTGTTTGGTTTTATAATATGATGGGGTAGCATAAAAGAAAACATAAAATTACTCCAGTCGTGTAGTCCATCCAGCAAACTAATCAAAAGATGCCTGTAGAGATATTATAAAAGATGATGCTATGGATCATGGATTAAATGGAAGTAGTGTTAAGTTTTCTGTTCCTGTGGCTTTGGATTTCATTTTTTGAAAAAGTTTTGCAGAATTTGAGAGGAGTAGGGTTGGAAAAGTCATTTGAAGACATGAAAGTTTTGTCTTATGAAAAAAAAGAAAAAAAAAAAAAAAAAAGAACTTCAAATATTATCAGTGACTTGATAGCCATCCATGGGGAAATATTGCTCTGAATGATGCAGGTAAAGACACAAAATTTCAGTTTGGATGCCTGGGTATTCCCCCAGTATTGGACCTCGCTGTGCTGCAGAAAGATGTGTGGGACCTCAGACACCTCCTGTTCTTTATTAAGCTGTACAAACACCAGTCGGAGCTTTTTCACATCCACTGCTCTCATTTGTGCTCTAAAAACCTCTTACTCGGAGCTCAAATGACAGATACTCCTGTTTCTGCAGTGCTTTCTTCCTAGTCTCTTTCAATAATTTATATTCATCTACACCTCATTCCTGTGCTCCTTTTCATTGCTCCTTTGATAATTAAACAACAGGACATGAAAGGTATGCGAGATGCTGAGATATTACCCTGGCCTAAAATACACCTGACGTTTGAGTGAGGTGACTTAATTACCACTGGGTCTCTTATTGCTTGCCTGGGAAATAACCAGGCGGTTGTGTTACATATAAACGTGTGGCAGCCAGCGAGGGAGACGAGAGAATCTGAAGGCTCGTTGTGGCCGTAATATTTCTTCATGAGTTGCAGTCAGAATTCCTGTAGTTCATTTTAACCATTTCATTTGGAAAAGCGCAATAAACATGTCTCCATGCGCCCCTTTTCTAGAGGTAAGCAGAAATTATCATATTTCGTTAAAGTGTTTTCACCCTCAGTAAAAACTCCTTGATTTAGATGGGGGCTGCAGAATCTTTAAGTCCCTGGTAATTTTACATCGGTGTTCACATTTTGTTCATTAGACTGTGCCCAGGACAAATTCCGTCTCCAAGATGTTGCTGTTCAGAACTTCCTTTTCTAACAGTGTTGTAGAAGGACTTAAGTAAATGGCAACACTTGGGCATAGATCCATCTCACTTAACGAAGGAGACCAATTTGAAATAAATTCATTCCAGGCTATTTATTTGACAGCAGAAAATAAGAAACTACTTAGGGGGGTGATAGAGATCTCAGAAAGGCTGCCTCCTGTTGCTTGTCCTTCTCTGGTGGGTATAAATCTGGCCAAAAGCGTCTGTCTTTCGACCGGAATGACCTCAAATGGACAACAAAACTCAATGGATGAGTCCAGGCTTTGTGCGTGGGTGTCGATTTTCCTTCTAGCAATATTTAATCTGCTGAAGGGATTAGAAATAGGAAAAGATTTTGATTGGAATGAAATTACCCGAATCGTCATAAGCTCATAAAGTAATATAGGCAGCAGAAGTATCAGTAAGCTTTCCCTGATATCGTTCTTGATGGGCTCCTTCAATTCCCTGGTTCCTAATCATGCACCTAATGAGTTTTCATAACCCTCCACACATTGTCCTTTTCAGAGGAACTTTCACCGGCCTGTTTTCCTCTCAGGGGTCATCTTGGTGTATCAGTCCATGTTGATGGAACAAGGCAATACGGTGCTTTTTTTTCTTTTTTTTTTTTTTTTTTATTCCTTATGTGACAGAACGGCGTATTATTGCCTGTGTTCTCCGAGCACTGCTGGTCACATGCTGCTGCAAAATCTTGTAAAATCAGTGCAGATGTTTACTTCTTTCATCTGTAAACGCATCAGCAGATAAAACTAGGCAGAGTACTTGAGGTGATGGGATCTAAGCAGAAGATTAGCACAGGGCATCAGTTGAAAGCACAATCTACTCTGAACAATGACTAAGGAAAACACTGTGCTGCTCTTCTCAGCACCTCCCATTCCCTACTTGAACTCAGGCAGAACTGCTGCGGATACCGACGATGCTGCTCTCCTCCAGCTTTGGGGAAATAATCTTGCTATAGCAGAGAAGCAGCTAAATCATCTTCCTTTTTATACGTTGTCAACAGAACTGGCCACCAAGTTCAGGCAGAGTTCAGTGATGATCAAGAGCTAAAAGGGACCCAAGGGCACGGAGGGCATAGCTTGCACTGTCAGTTCTTCATTACTGATGATATGAGAAGGAAAGAGCTAAAGCTGATGGGGAAAAAATAAGACAGAAGTGGCAGAATGTTTTCCTGGTTTTAGGATTGAGTTCTTAATTTTAGGAAACAGCTTTGTGAAGCTTCGTATTCCAACACATTTTGGCTGGCTGCGCGGCTTTGGAAGGACTAGTAGATTCTGGAGTCACATCCTGGTACTGCTCATAATTAGTTTACTGTTGCAGAAGTGTTATTATTTTCATTTGAAATATAAATTATGGGATGGTATCAGTTTAACTCAAATGAAGAAGTGTTTCAGGGTATTGGAATACCACCACCTCTGCACATCCACATTGCCATGTACTTTCTGTGATGTTTTTGCTATATTATAGCTCTGTGATTTCCAGCGAAACCCAATGTTTCGTTACATGAATATTGTCTAGCAATCAGTGCTGGCTCTCTGGTATCTGAGACAAGATTGTTTTTGCTATTACTTGGTCATTAGTGGTTTTGCAGCAGAGCTTAAGAATCCAAGGAATAGACTTGAACACTCTCTTGTTTGGTAAAAACACGGGACAAACAGATGGTTGTTGTCGCAGAAAGCTCACCCTTGAAATAGATGAAACAGCCTAAGCCAGGCACTGTGGGTTTATTTGGACTTCAGCATTGTATGAAAACATTTACCATTTTCAAGGCAAAATTTGGTCTCTGGTTTCACTGAGAGACTCTCCAGTGAATCCCCACAATTGTCATTAACTGGCCAGTTGCCCGATACGTATAATTTCAGGTCCAAATCCTGTTTGCCTCTGTCCCAGGATTACTCTGTTCATTTTAGTCGTACTGAATGTCGTCCTGTTAATTGCAAGTAGAAAATGTTCATATGGACGTGACAAGGAAAATCTGTTAGTGCTTGTTCGAGAAAAAGAAGGAGCATATGTTTGCAGGCCAAGGCCAAAGCTGAATGTTTTAGACTCCAGTACAGAAATGCTGAGCTGTAGAGCTTATGTCTGTAGAGAAGTGTTAGTATCACTCTTATCTTCAACTTTAAATTCACTTCAGGCAGGAAGAGTGTTTGGCTGATATTCGCACATCTTAAGCTAATAAATCCTTTGAATTGTAGTCCCTTCCAGAATCTACTTGCCGTGGACTTAATTGGCTGATATTTATATGTTTGAACTTCATCCTTTAGTAATAAATTCCAGTGATAATTCTTTGATTTTCTGAAGCTTTGTCGTGTTATATTTACACCATGGATCTCTCCCTAGGGTGTGTTTACAGAAAGAGCAGATTGCACTTGTGTAGTCAGAAGCTACACACCTTTATAAAAGATTCAGTAGTCTTCAAAATGCTTTGTTTTAGACAGATTTTAATTTCATTACTTTTACAGCTCTAATAAAAAGTTATGTGCAACACTGTGTTCAATAAATGTTTTGGGTTTATGTGCCCAGTTTATGGAAGCTGGAGTGAATTTGTTATAACGGTCAAACTCTTCTGGTTGGAGGTGCAATATGGAGATACAGGCATTCCCATATCCTTGTATTTCCATTAAATTCAAGTTTTTAAAAATCAATTTCTAATTACTGATCCCAGGCATGCCCGGAATACAGAATGATGATTTACTAATGGCCCTTTTAGCGTTGTTGGCATAGCGAGGTGCTTATGACCAGCCCACCCAGCCCCACTCCTGAATTCAAGGTTGTCCTTTGTCATTGCCTTTCCAGGATGAGGTTGTGGGGGACACGTCACAATACCAGCAAATGTTTTCCTTCTTTTTCCAGATATGCTCAGCTACGGTTAAGTTTGTTTAGGCTGTCTTAAAGATGAAAATAGAACCTATCCATCCTTTTCATTTTACTAAGAGTGATCTCATCTTGTAGTATGAATGTGGATTCTTCAAAAACACAGTCTCATGACTAACTCATCTACCATGCTATATTCATGAGAAAGCCCCCAAAATTGCCAGTTGCCTTATTATTAACATTCTCCTGACATTACTCAGAAAATTATTTCCAAAGCATTTTTTTTTAAATTATTTTGGGAGATGATCTGTCTCTCTGTGTGTGTCTGCACAAGACCCAGTAGGTAAGGAGTGGGTTCTACTAAGAAACTGTAGGAGCTCCTCAACAAAGAAATAAGAAGAAAATAAGTTTTGGAGGAAACTCTGTAATATTTATGAAAAGGGGGGACCTGGTACCTCTGAACTTGTCCAGGACAGCAGTACAATAAACCAATTAAAGCAATATGCGGTTAGATATAATGCTGTTTATTCGATTAAGGTCTTCTCTTGGGTCACGAGCAGCGAGAGAGCATCATTAAAACCAGTGATGCAGTCATGGAAAGAATCGTTCCGGGAGAGAGGAGGTTTAGAAGTCTGTTGTCAAAGAGCCCATCTCTTCAGGGGTATTGTGTTTGTTCTGAAATCAGCCTGTTTGGTGGTGTTTGCCTGGCAGATGATCTTGCTCATCTACCTGCCCTGGTGTCCCTCCTGTCTGCCTTTGTAGCCCGAACAATGCCGAAACCCGAGGCCGGGGCGTCCTTCGCGCCCTGTCAGGCAGCTCGAGGTGTCAGATCACAGCCGCTCGCTTTGCGGGATTTGGTAACAGTCACAAAATACACCCAAAGAAAACATTTGAAGCAGCGTTTCGTTAGGAATGGAAGTATTTTTTCCTGCATTGGCAAGGATCAGTTATTTACTGAGAGAGGAACATGACAAATACTCACATTATGTCGTTTCAAAAGCATTTTATTTTCATGCAGTGCATATGCAGAAGATGAAAAATAAAGAACGTTTCCTCACAGCCATTTTTGTATGGATCACTTTCATGCATGTTTTATAAGAATTGTTGTTTATGTCTACTGCGTCATGCCGCATGACTTGATTTTCTTAATTCTTATTACTCGTGTTGAACATATTTGTATGCATGTGTAAATAAATACATATATGTGCACCCACTGTAGGACAGAGACATGTCACAAATGATGAATGATATATCATACCTGGTTTTGAGAAGTGCAGGAGGCAAAATCACTGCTCTGTCTCCTTTAAGAAATCTTTGGGCTCTCGCTAGGCAGAAATGGGGAGTTTTCTCTTTAAAATTTCTTCAGGACTGATTTGCAAAATGCAGAAATCATTTTTTGCGGAACTTTTCAGCGTTATAATTTCCTGTAAAGAGATTTAACGTACGTCACAACATTTTCTATTTCACGATAGCTATTTTGAGAGAATTAAGGCTCTTCTATTAGCTAGAGAAATCAGGGGGAAGTTATTTAAATGGCTGATGGATAATTCACACTGGCTTGTCTGGTGCCAGCAATCAAAAGGCTTGTACTGACTGTGGACTCAAAGCTCACAAGCGGCAGATTTTAGGCTCAGTCCTAATTTTGTCCTTTCAACTTCCATGTTCAACAAAGAGTTCAAAGTTCCTTGCAAAAATTATGTCTGAACTTGACTCATTTAGACACACGAGCAAAACACCAGCCACTGCAATTGGTGAGGCTGCGGCTTGCTATGCTAATATTAATGTCACATTTAGTAATTATCTTATGAAACAGGCAGATTAAGCAATCATATGGCCACACAGATGCAGAGCGCTGTCATGTGGGTGACATTGGCAGATTGTGCTCATAATAAGCATTTTGGCTAAGGAAAGGTGAGGAAAGACAGCAATGTAACCCAGCTCCTCACCCCTCTTGCTTCCCTGTGTTAAGCATCTCTGGGGCAGAGTGTGGAAAGGCTTTGAAAACCGTGTAAATGCTAAAGCTTGTGTTTGATAGAGAAGGAAGGAAGGAAGGAAGGAGAGATTGCTGTCTAGAAGTGACATTCTTCCACTCTAAGATGCTTGTCTGGATCTGTTATCACAGGATCCGGCTGAAGATGAAAACTGAGATGGGGGGGGGATGGTTGGTGGGTGATGGAATTACAATCCTAAAAACTCGCACTCCATTTCCATCCCCGTTTGGAGGTGGCTGCTTTCTGTAGCTGCTCGATTTCTGAAGTCTCCTGAGGAGCTCAATGCTTTGCTTCTGCTTCTTCGCCCCCTGCCAAAATCCAGTGGGGACCCAGCAAGAGATGCACCTTCCACACGCCTCTATACAGAGAATGTTCAAAACATGCGCGTGACCCATGCAGTTCAAACCCATCACAAAGTGTAAGGGTGGGAATAATTTTTTTTACCCCCCACCCCATATTTTTGGTGGTGATGTTGATGCTAACCAGCTGCGTTAGGAGGTAAAGCCACGTCCGGTGGTCCGGGTTCCGCAGGGTCAGCGTCGAACGTGTGGCTCCTTGCCACGGAGCTGCTTTTCGGGCTGCTGCTTATCCCATCAGCTTTTTCAAAGATCAGTCTGTTGTTTGGCAAAAGCTGATTTCCTGCCTACGCCCTACTGATCAGAGCAAAGTCAGTTCCAGCAGACCGAATTAAGCAAAAGAGCAAAAAAGCTTCGTGTGGGCACAAATAGTGAGCGTGGCACCGCAGGGCTGGGCAGAGAAAAAGAAAATTCCGTATTCGAAGTGACTGTGTCTATATACATATTTTATGCAGTTTATAAACGTGGTACTCTAAACATTTCATAAAATCCATGTGTTTTTAAATTGCTAAATATTTAGATTTAAGAGTTCGTAATGACATTTCCAAGAACCATATATCGTGTTCATATAAAATCTTAAAAATGAAATGATCCCTGAAATGTCATAGCTTGGGGCAGTTTGCCCTCAGAGAGTTCAAATTCTAGGAACTGTATTTCTAAACGATTCTGGAAAATTACTTACTCTTGATTAATTCTTCCCTATGAGCTCTGAATTCTTGTTGCTGATCACAGCATGAGTAATAGCACAAATTTTTGGTATTGCAATAAAGTGACCTGGTGCTGTGGTTACAGCTATATCAAGGTGAATAAAACCTTGAAGATCTAAAAGATTAAAGTACCTCATATGCCCCAGGATTGCAGAAAAAAGCACAGGAGAAAGAAATAAGGAACCAAAAATTGTATTCAAAGGCCTAATCTTGGACCGGAGCCTTTCAAATGCAACCTATATATTAATTCAGCATCATTCTCGTGGCTGGAAATGAAAGAAGTGCTCCATTTGTTTTGAATGCTTTGGGTTTGCATTTGAAAGCCAGACTTCCAAGGTTAAAGTATCCTTTTATTTGCCTGGCTTTTGTGTGTCTTTATGTTTTCAGAGTCAGGTAAACTTTATTGCTTTAGTTTTAATAACATATCTGGAAGACGTTTGCTCATGTGTTTTCTATATTCAGCATACCAACATAAAATTTTTTCTGTGGATTTGTGGATAATTCTGGCTCATGCGTTTCTGGAAGAATATACATAATACATATGTATACGAATACATAAAGGCTGACCAGTAAAAACCAAGTATGAGGGGGGATCTGGATGTCTCAGTTAATAAGTAGCTAAAGAGGTGAAGCTGGACTCAATCTAGTGGTTCTTAAAACATATTTAATGACGTATTCCCTGTTAAACGGTCATTCCTTCAAGACTTGAGGATATCCTTTGCTGAGAGAGGGGCAATTCCCTTTATGACCAAATACTCCCTTATCTGACACCCCACATGTTTTCTGAAACCTGTTCCTTGGGAATTCCCATCCAGGAGGACTTTCTGTATCTGGGTTCTCCAGTAGCATCTGGTTTCAATGCCTTGTCTCCCACCGCTATCTCCCTTCTCTACTTTCTGTGTATAAGTTGTCAAATAACAAGGGAAAACTATCTCACCTGAGGATCTGTAGCTTTATATTTTCAATAGGTCTACCTTGTAAAATCCCAAATGTGACTGGCCAGTTGCCCATTTATGAGTTTAACTAATGCCTTCCATCCCCACATTTGGATATTCCAAGAAAGAAAAGTACGTGTTGTTAATAAAATATAGCAGGGCTCTGGCATGTGACTGTATGACCCCGAAGCTCTAGAGTCAAATCTGGGTCTAAATTTTAAATCTAACTTTTAAGGTCTGTAAAATGAGCTGACCCTGACTTAGTTCTCTATACAGTGAGAAAGGTAATTTCTTATTGTCATGGTTGTGTAATATATTTCTCTCTACTTCATAGGGAATGCTTTATCACTATTCAGCTAGAGCTGTTATTTCCCAAATATTCACCTGTGTTTGCTGAACACACATTTTTTTTCTGTTTAGCTTTTTTTATATGGGGTTTTTTGCATATGTTAGAACTCTCTTTTTTCCTCCTTTTTTGGTGAAAGTAGAAGTATCCAGGACAGCAGGGTGGAAGAATTTAAATATGTAGCATGATGAATATTTTAATATCTTCAGGATTATATCTGAGTCTGAAAAGAATGAAAAGGAACATGTACTTCTGCTCATCTCTCAGACTGTCACGAGCCTGGGTCCAGCAGCCACAGACTCGATTAGCAAAATAATCACAATGTTTTAGAGATTATACTGTTAGGTGATGTTTGTTTGGGAGTTTTAGTCATGCAAGCCTTAGTGTCTAAGATTATGTGACGATGTGTATGTCACATACGTGAATGTGTTATGTATAGGTGTATTTTTTTAAAGCGTTAGCCTGGTAAAGCCAATGCAAAACTTTTATTGACTTCAGGACCGTGGAGAAACTGGAGGTGACTTTGTGGTGCTTCTTGGATGGGTTTTCTTGACCAGGGCACGGTCTCATTTTGTGCTTGTGTTCTTGCCATTTGTCACCCTGTTGAATAAAATGTGTGGAAGAAGATATTTCACTTTCCAGGTGTCCTTCCCAACACAGTTAGCAGTAGCCTAGGGCTTCACCAGGTTGAAGAGATGCTTTTTGGTGTGTTCCTCTTGCTCGGTCCGTGCCAGGGACCTCTGGAGATGCCCTGAGCACGCTGTGGTCACCACACCAGCACCTGCAGGACCTTGTGCTGCACCCACATGATCCAGGACTGATCAGAACAAAAAACATTTTGAGGAATTTCGAAATATTCCCAGTGGTTTTTATTATGCGGCTTTGGTAGCTGTCTCTCTTTAAGATTCAGGACAAATTTGTCACAGGTTTTAAATTTTAAGACAAATTCAATAACTTCATTAGTAAAAAAATGTGTCATCTGGCATATTATCATTTTGAGGGCTAGAAGCAAGTTAATTACCGCGTAGTCCAGTAAAAAATCTCTGCTCATCTAAAGCGGTTGTTCAACCCAAGAAGGACTGTAATAACGACACGCTTCAGAGACAGGTTGTTGTTCCGAGCATGAATATTAGTCAAGCTGCCATCCTCTTCAGTGGGTATTTCTAAGTGTTCAGAGGAGAAGCACACTTTCCTGGTGCATTTATTCTGATTTATAGCGCTCAGAGATTTCTAACGATGCTAGCAGTCTCAGGAGCAGCAGAATAATGAGCAAGGCAGAAGTTAATTAATTAAATTAGTCTGTTTGACAAGTTCAGCAAACTGGTACAACTGTCACATCTCTCTTACAATAAGTGACATAATGAAAGAGTTTCTGGTCTGAATTCAAAGTTCTGCTCAGCATTGCAGTCTATTTATGTGGTAGCTAGAATACTCAGCATTTACGCTAAGTTAAGAATACATTTTATTTCTTAGTGCTATTTTTTGTCTGAAATCAGGGTAGGGGACTACATTTTTAACTGTTATTGTCCGCTTAAGGAAAGATCTGTGAAGGAAAAAGGAGAAGCAGATCTGTGAGCAAACTCTAGCTATCTAAGCAGTTCTTTGCCATGATAAAATAGAAAAGCATTTGTTTCAATGATGAGGAATAATAAGTGTGCCCAGGCGTTCACTTGCAGTTCAGTACATCCACAGGCAACACTTACTGTAGTTTTTGAATGGAGGAGTCGTGTGACTACAGCTTACTCCAAGAAGTATAATTACTTACTAAGAAGTATAATTACATCGGATACCTGATTATGCTGCTCTCTTACTGTCAATAGGATCCAGCAGAGCATGATTCACCCAGCGCTTTTCCTCTCAAACACGTGCTGTTCTTGCAGCATGCTAGAATTTAAATACTGACAATACGGAGAATGAGTGTCTCCCAGCATTAGCGCTATTCCAAGCATCTATCCTGCTCTGTCCTCTGTGTGTACGTGAATACCAGGGAGAGTTCTGTAACCCAAGTGATCTAAAACTTCTATTCTGATCTGTGTAACAGGGTCACAAAACTGATTGCATTGGTCTGATGACAATCCCAGTAGATCGTGACCACTCAGAGCTTTCTCTCCTCGCTGCAGGTTTGCTCGGTGGTTTTCTCACTGCTGTAGATCTCCCCTTGGATTTTGTTGTGTCTATTCCTGTATTATATCAAGGATAAATAATGAAATTGTAGAACAGAAAGAAAGAAGCAGGTAGATCAAGAGTGCAGTGTCTGCTCCAGTGACGTGCTCCGCATAAGAAATAACAGTTTATTTTCTTTCTCCTCTTTCTTTGGATGCCTTTCTCAAATAATGGACATAATGGAGCAAAATGAAATACCTAGGTTATAATTTCAGCCGAATGTGAGTACCTCAGAGGGACAGAACGAGGGGAACGTGGTAAATTTTGAAACACCAGCAGCCGGGCAAGTACCCAGATCATAAGCTACACACTGCAAAAAATACACATGCTGGAGAAGAAAGTGCATGTACTGTAGTTTTTTTTCATTAGAGTGGAGGACAGTTTGACTGTGGAGGGTTAGAAACATCAGATGGGACTGAAAATTACTTGTGGATTGGAATAAGTATGAGACAGGTCTAATTGTAAAGCATTTTAGTTTTAGACTCTCCCATGGACCTCTGAGTACCTAACAGTTTGCGTTTGCCACAACCACTTCTGTTAAGAGACCGAGGGAGGAGGTACTTAATGCTGCACTTTACATGAATTACTTTCTGGAGGAACACAGGAATAGTTAATATAACCCATAGATCCCCTGTTGCTGGGTGAGAATCTCCTTGGGAGAAATGCTGTTGCCTTTGAGCATTCGCAGAATTACCTGTGCCCAGAGGGGCTGCAGAAATCTTCCAGCTAAACTTAATACGAAGTAAGAAAAAATAGGGAGGGAAAGAATTTCTATACAGGCCACAGAAGCCCTAAGGGCTTAAACTACTTCTATCCCATTTCTAACAGATCCTTGCATAAGCTCATCCCCTTGCTGTCCATTCCCCTGCCTCTTGCCATAAAGGCAACTTGAGAATATCCCATGTTGATCCATTCCTGTGCTGCCGGTGCTGAACTCTAACAGCAGAAGGACAGTTGTTGGGGTTTTTTCCTAGTTTTCTGCAATTCAAGCCTGCTCTTTCTTGCCCATCGCCAGCGGCTATGGAGAACTGCAAAGAGAACATCAGTCAGCAAAGTCATCTTGTGTAGCTTCAGGCTGTTCTAACTAATTTTAGTGTCTGGACTAAACATTCCAAGTTCCACTCTTTCCTTGTAAGTGATGTTTTCCAGCTCTCCCATCAGCTTTATTGCTCTCTTATTTCAAGAGATTTGCTATAATATTCTTTATACCCCCAGGTTACAGTGTATTTCTTTCCCCACAGACACCAACACAGTTCAGACTGTAAAGATGAGAACTTGGGGTGTTGTGCAGCCCCTTGCGTATCAGTCTGGTTGGGGAACCACAAAGCTAGAGCTTTATCCTGCACTTTCAGAAATAATGGAAATTTTGGTAGCAACTCAGGAAAGGCTCAGACTCCTGAGGATGTTTGCATAGTGTTTGCAGCAGCTCAGGCAACCCAGTTAATGTGCTGAGCCTGCAAGGCACAGGGCTTGGCTTGGGCGATGCTTTATTGCGGTTAGGAATAGATGCGATAATTTTTGAGGGCGGAATAGCTGGCAGGAAAACACCTGGATTGTAAACGATCTTTATTAAATTTACTGGCCCTGGTTCTGTCGAGGATGTATGTTGTGGCTGTGTCTGGAAGCACTCTCAGGGGTGCTCTTATTTCTCACTTTCCCACCCTCAAAGACATTAACCTGCATATTGTTGCCGAGTATCGCGTATGGAAGACAACATAAAGCATCATTCATTCATGTCATATGTCAGCACAACTCTAATGTGAGCACTGGAGGAAGATTTAGTTATCCTATCTGGAAATATAGCAGAGGAACTTAACTTATAAAGCTTTTCATTTACAGTGTACGATTTTTAGACTGAAAATGAGTTAAAACCAGCAGAAAGACTTCCGAAATTAGAAGCCAGGGTTTCATGCCAGTAACTTGTGTAGATGTCACTCTGCATCAAGATGACTTAACACACATTTTAGTCCTGTTAGATTATTAAAGGAGATTGAACTAACATGCCAGATAGGAATGTTAGTATGGAGTTAGTTACTGCATCGCCCTGCTGCAGTACTTTATATTATCAATGCAACATATTTTTGAGAAACGAGATATCATAATACCTTTGTTTTGTGCAGAAAAAAAATTATTCTTTCCACCTATAAACATTGTACTGCCTCCAGCAGTGGTATGACCAGTTCACATGTAGAATATGACATGGTTACCCAGAGAAAACAAATACTTCAGTGAGCTGAAGATGTAAGTTGAATTCAAGGTGAGTGGCAACAATAAAGAGCATCAACACCAAACACGGTCCTGCCTTGCAAGGCTGAGACACTCGATCACACGGATGCTTTTACTCGTGTAGCTCCACATCTTTGCAAAGATCCCAACTGACCCCTCCTGTGTGGACAGAGAGACACAAACATCACGGCAGCAACTTTTTGTCTCATTCTTGTTAAGTTTTAGGGTATGAAAATTATCCAGTGTGCGTGCTCTATCAGAGCACAGGTTATTCTTTTAATATATCTATGTTGGAAATGGAGGCGTTTTTATTTAATCATGGACTAAACCACTGCAGCGACATTTTTAGGTTTTCTTTCTGCAGAAATGTTGAAAGGTTTTGTGAAAAACCTGTTACTGATCAGAGATGCTAAATCACAAAGCTAAGGCAGGGCTGAATTTATTTTTCTGTCATTTCTATTTCAATTATATGAAAGTTAGGAGAAAACTTGGCTCTAGGCCTGTATTTAATGAGAGGTACCAAGGCACTAAAATGTTGACAGCTGATTGCCTGTCTATATATTATTTTTGTATCGCAGCTTTTCATCTACACATTCAGATGCAAGAAGCCCATAATATCTCTTTAAATATTTACTATCATTTGTTGCTACTTTTACAATACCACTTCTATGTGTAGAGCCAATTGGTTATTTTGTCGTGGAGCAGAATGTGTCCACTCATTGCCAATGCTGATCAAAATGACCTTCAATATTAAACTAAAAATGTGATGCTGTCGTAACCTGACTAGACCAGTGACTTTCATCCTTCTGCCTTGTGCTGCATCGTGACTGTTTTCACATCTTTCCACAATTTCATCTCCATTTGAGGTATGAGCAGCAGCACACGTGGCAACCACAAATAGCCTGACTAACTTCCAGCAAAATGTCAGTCACCCGATAAAGCTAATATTAAAGCTAATAATAAAAAGCCCAATACCTCACTTTTCCTGCAGTTTCTGTCTTACACGTCAGGAGAATGTACGTCCAAGGCTGTAGGACCGGCCATCTGTTCTGCTTACACAGCCCTGGTTCTTGGGAGTGCTGAATTACTCAGATGTTCTACTTTTTATAGACATCTGGAACTAGTGACCGTCTATTAAAAAAAAAAAAAAGAAAAAGGCAACGGCATAGAAAAAAATGAAATTGCACTGAGTGCCCTCCCCATGGGATCGTGAGGAGTTGCAGGACCAGCATTTCCTGGTGTCATCAATCTGCCCGGTGATGTGATAAACATGCAGCGTAGTCACTGGGGTATTTTTTATAGGAAAGAAAAGTTTTGTCTCAGAGTCTGCCTCAAGGCATCTTCTCAACACTTCAGAGAAATTCGACATTATATTTAATTCTGGGGAAATTAAATATAAAGCCAGAGGGGATGACATCAAATTCATTTTTTAATTTTTTTTATTTAACGTGGGCTAAGAATCTCAGAACCAGCAATTGGCTAGACCTAAAACTTATAGAAAGAGGGGAAAGCACCAAAGAGTAGAAAATAAAGTTGAAAATACTGGCTACGTGGCTTATTCTTGTGTATTGCTGCTGGGAAACCTTAAAGCATATATTCTATACAATGATGCTGCAAAGAAAATGCTATTTGCAGTCCAGGCAGGTAGTTTACACCTGTGGAGCTGATGATTTCTGGCTTTTTCCTTTATTTAGCAGCAATGGCTTTAGCTGGAACATTTTTACACAAAACTGCCTCCCATGCAAAGAACGTGAACACCTGGATAGTAACCTGTGAGACCTCAAGAAATGGGATTTTATGTCTCAGAATGAACGTTTCTTCAGCTACACTTCTGTGCAGAGCCAATGTTTAAATGGGAGCTTGTGAACCGCAGAGACGTCAAATCACATTTTACGAGTAACAACGCTTGTGGGGTCTGCTAAAATAATCATATTAGACGTTCATGTCCAATCTTTTCTCTAAATTACCATAATTTTATTGCTTCAGATTTAAATATTAACTGTTGTAAAGTAATACAGGCTATCTCTATCTACTGGAGGATATTATTCCTAATAGTGTGAATTTGAAATGGCTCATCACTTGCTTTACTTAAGGAGGTGCTTTGTTCACATATATATTAGATGTTCGGCTGAGTTTTTTGGCTTTATCGTAGCAAAGTAGTTAAGTACGGGTTTAATGTTCATTACGTGAATTGTTTCTTGGGCTTTGTTGCTCCTGCCCGGGTTTAAAACAAACCATTCGCTCCCGTGCTTTGCCGGATCCGGGCTAAGGCGCCTTTGCAGAACCCTC
Source organism: Caloenas nicobarica (assembly GCF_036013445.1). Taxonomy (NCBI): domain Eukaryota; kingdom Metazoa; phylum Chordata; class Aves; order Columbiformes; family Columbidae; genus Caloenas; species Caloenas nicobarica. The sequence continues at coordinate 20,871,087 of NC_088253.1, forward strand.
AGTGAGCAAACCGCAGATGGCGATTTGTGCCAGAATACACGGGTTTATTATTTAACGTCTCAGATGGCTATTTAATTTGTTACCACTTTTGGCTGGAAGATTAGCTGTTAATGTAATCAAACGCCTGCTTTCTGTCAGGCCCAAGGCATTTATTTTCATTACTGTGGTTGCCTCAGACAAACCGGAGGACGAGCGTTGGAATTAGCATCGTTGGGGATCCGCGCGTCCATCTGGTGGGGCAGTTTGGAGTAAATAACTTCTCCATTGTGGAAACAGGTTCTGATGCATCCTTCAGGGTGCGGGATGCTTAATAATAGTCAGGGGAGAGTCGCTTGAACGCTACAAGATTTAACTCAGTTTGAAAAGACCTTAAGGGAGTGAGGAGTCCCGGAGGTGCTGAAACCCGGTTTCCCTGATTATAATTTTTGCGCTGTTTTCAGATGTTCGCGGTATGTGTGTTTCCCAAGGCTCCTGTCCCGCACAGTCCTGGGGCGGATTGCCCTCCAGCTGCAGGGGTTTGAAAAAGAAAAGCAGCTGGAAGGACTGGGGCTGTTGCAGGGCACCTGCAGCTCGAGACAAAGGGGGACAACAGGGAAGACAGAAACTCAAAGGGAACAGAGTAAAATAAGAAGGGGAGGGGGAAAAAATCACATAGAGAAAAATAAGGGGAAAAAAAAATCAATATTGCAAGTGTCTGAGGATGCAGAAATCTTCGTGCAACATCTTTTCTATAGGGCACTGAGTAAGGTACTGCTGATCAGGGAATGGAAAACAGGGCAGGGGAAACAAAACCTATTTTAAAATATTCATTTCTTAGCTGAAAATGTAATTCAGTGACATTATTGTAAAAACAAGACAAAAAAAATCAACCAATTAAAAAGCATTAAAAAATTAGTTTGGATAGAAGCAAGGGAGAGATCGGCTGTTTGCCTAAGAGTGCAAAAGCCTGCAGCCATCCAAGTTCAACAAAGCAATGTTAAAAAATAGAAGACAAAAAGCAGGCAGGACACGGGAAGAAAGGTAAATGTGAACACAAAGTCAGCGGTGGCCGGGAGAAAACATTTTCAAATGGTTTTTTTTTAGGGAACAGCGTGTATTGGGTGCCAAGTATCTGCCACACAGGCACTGACTTAGTCCCTTTCTGGAGGACACCTGGAGCCCGGGATTTGTCACCAGGTATTAAGGATCACACTTGTATCAGCATGTCCTAAAGTGAAGATGAGTTGCCTTTTTTTAATTTCTTTTCTTCCATCCAAACATGGACAGACGATTGTGCTTTTTTCATCTAGAGCAATGACTATAAGGCAGGGGCAGCGGATGTGACGAATGCCAGTTTGTAAATGGGAACAGAAGAAGTATCTGCTCCTCTATTATTTCCCACGCTTACCTAGAAGAGAAGGAGAGCTACCTTGGTAAATCCAGTCTGTAACACATGTAAACAGACCCTCTTTTGAAAAGAATCAGCCTCTGAAAAACCAGCAGGAAAAATGTCCTCCTTCCACAACTGATCCCACTCAACTACCACAGAAACGTGCAATGAGAGACGAAATAGAGATGAAATACATCCCTATCGCCCCCCAAATCTTCCCGCAAGACTCGTGCCAGCTTTGCATTTCCTTTGTCTCTGACCACAAAGATGAAAGAAGATTAAACCTGAGCTGGACAAGCCAAGGACTATGTTAGAACGGGGATCAAGCTGTTCAGTGCCATAGTTCACTACCTTATTGCTATTTGTTGACATGTTCTGTGTCATTTAAGAAACCGCCTGGTTTCTCTGGCAGTGAAGTCATATGGGTGTCTGGGATTTTCTGTCCCGTACTTGATTATTTCTTCTGTCTACACAGTAGGAGTCCAATCTGTCACTGGATTACATAAATTTACTTAGCAGAAAGATTTAAAGACTGAAAAACTGTGTGAGAACTATCTGCAGAAATCCTAAGGCCCTTAGGTCTGTGAAAGTGAAATTTTGTTGGGGAAGTTGAATGATATATTCTGCACAACGCAGCCAATACACAAGAAACCAAAGAGTGAAGGCAAGTGACTCATTCCTTTCTCTCTTTTTCTATCATGTGTTTTATTTTTAATTCAATGTATAGGTAACGACAATTTTAGACGACAATTTGCCGAGGAGTTTCTCTGGGTTGTTTTTCTTTTTACAGTGTAATGCGTATTATTACTTTTTTAGGTCTATTATTTGCAAAAGTTTCTGGAAAATGAAAACACTGGGGTCCAGAATGAATGTTTGAGGCTGAACTAAAACGCTGGGGAAAATCTTTGGCCAGTCGGGGCAAAGGGTCTTCCATAACCTGAAAAGTGGTCTATGGTGCTACTTGTTGCTCTTGCCTATGAGTTTCACTGGGGTTGGAGCCTGACCAGGAAGGTCAGGAAAGATTATTCATTCTCCAAATCCATAACGTTTATAACAGCACAGCTGGGTGCAGCCAGAAAAACTTCTGATGGATCTTCTATAGTTTTTCTTTCACAGTAGACAAATAAGCAAGGAGACGATATGAACGTGCTGATACATTCAGCAGCTGGGGTTGCTCTTATTTCTTAGTATGGACTCACAGTCAGTCTTCCCTCGTCCCCCTCTTAGCTTGGGAAAGTCAACTAGCTTCCTCCAAATATGCCCCGTATAGTCATGATCCTTTGGAGGATGAAGTGTAGCAAACAGCACAGATGTTTCTGGGATGACTCCGCAGCCAGAGCTTCTCCAATTACACTCGTATTTGTGTAGGTGGCTGTGAGTAACTCCATGGATGTTTTGACCTACCAGCCGATGTGACATCTTCCACGGAGTTCTGGCCTCAGTCCTGCTCTACCTCCGAGTCATTCTATGGATTTTCTTGTTCTTGAAGGTTGGTAGTAGAGACACAGAAGATGGAAAGGGCAAGACCTTGGCAACAGATAGTGGCTTCTTCATTGTGGCACACCCAGGAGTTTAGTAAAACCAAACTGGATGGTGATGCAGCAGATGTTTATGGCTATTTCTCATTTTAAATCAGATTACAGTGATGTAGTGATTCAGTCCATTAGGGATTGTTCTAAAGGATATTATACATGATAGCTCATTCAGACGGCACTGTGAGAAGTGTCGTGGTGTCTGCTTCCAGCCCTTCCCAAGCCAGACATGCTAAGGAGGCACTGATTGCACACCCATAATCTCTTACTGCGTCTCATAATTGCTCGTTCCAGCCTTTGTTCAAATGCCATTAAATGCAAAGCATGGGAAAATGTTTTAGTTGACCTTTCAAAATTAACCAAATGTTTTTAAAAAATGCATGAGTTAAAAAATTCTCCAGCTCTGCAAGGTAGAGAATCAAGGATGAAGCTCATACAGCAATCTCGTTGCTTTCAGCTGTGTGATTTGTAGTAGTTGGTAGCTACATGCCATAGGTTTGGGATCTCTTGCAATCATTAAAACATGATAATAACAAAGCCTGAACTTTCATCCAGAAGCCCAGGATTTCTGAAAAAATATCTCAAATTAGTCATCTATAGAAAGGTTGAAGCACTGGTCTAGAAGGTCAAGAGATCAAAGGTCGATCTCCAGTCCTACCAGCAGCCTTTGTTGTTTCTTTGCCCAAGTCCCATGAACTGTGATGTAGCTTTAAAAATGTGGGTGAAAGTAAAATGAGGGTTTTTTTCCAATTAAAGAGTCAAAATGAAAAAGAAAAAAAAAAAGCCATTGAGACCAAATTAAATCTAGTGGGTGTAGTTAAATCATGGAATGAACTATTTTCATCAGCTCTGGATGTCAAACTCCTACAGGAGCAGTGGGAGGTCACTCCAGAAATACTTGGTAGGACAGAAAGGGAAGGAAGGTGTGAAGGACAGACATGGTACAGGTGTAGTCAAGAAACTCCGGAAATGCTTTCGGTTTTCAAATACAAAAGTCAGACCCAGACGCATACATTTCATTAATGCTTCTCTTAGTGAAATCCATTGGTGCTTACACTTCTGACAACCTATCGGGTGGGTGTTTTAAAAAAATGTTGTATTTTAGAAAGGTTGTAAAGAAAAGATCACACTTTCTTCTAGATTGACACTTTCGAGAGTAACAGGAAAAGCCAAAAACATTACACTCAAAACGGGGACAGCTTTTGTCTCTGTAAACTTCTGATTTCCATAAAATAAAATTATGTAGCATTATTTTCTTAATTAAACCATGAGGAATATTTAATATTTGTAAGATCCCTGGGTAGAAACATATGTCTGCTTCATTAAACAGATAACACAGCAGCTGCCCTCCACTGTTCCCTTTCTTCCCCTGGATATCGCACTGGTAACACAATGCCAAGCTGTCGTAGCTCTCCCTGGCTCTTATTCAAGTTGTCTATTTTAATTCAGACGCTATAATACAGGTAACCCAGCCCACAGACCTACTGATTCCTCAAGAAACAGTCACCCTGAGAAATACTGCCTAAAATTGATAGAATTTTTCCTTTGGTAAATGACAAATTTTTGAAGGAATTTCTGGGCTTAGTTCTTCATTACTTTTAAGATCATTTTCAAAATAAACTTGATGTCTTTCTAGATGGCATTAATTTTTCATTTCAGTATTTTGGATAATATCTCCACCTTAAAAAATTCAAATGTTTCGAATAGGAACAAAATGTTTTCAAATTGCGGGAGTGGAACTTTCAGCTGCACAGAACCGATGACAAGAAATCTGATTTCTGTTCCCTGAAGATTTTCAAAGTGTTGATAGATTGTCCATGAAACATTTCCAAAATCTTACAGTTCTTCGGGGAACAGGAAAAAATCTTCCCACTCAGTTCTTGTTGCAGCGGAGGTATTTCATATTGAACTTTAAAAACACTGACAGATTTCTTCCTTCAGTCACAGGAAGGCAGTGTGAGTTTATATGTTTCAAAGAAAATGGATATTCTGGCAGACAACATTAATGTCTATGTGTGTACCTTTCAAAATGCGGTTGTCATCCGATGCAATTGTGCTGTGAATCACATCCTGAAGAGTTATATAAGGTTTGGGCTACGACTAAAATTTAGGGGTTTTTTCCAAGTAAAATTGGAATGTAATGAAAAGTTGCATATATTGTTATTTGAGATTCAGTCACAACAATTACTGAAAAGCAGAATGCCCTAAAATTAGGAGCCTAGTTACCTGAGTTCAGTAGATTGTATTTATAAATGGCTAAATATCAGTGGATGGTGGGGGAGTTTAGAGAACAACTTTTCTGGCCTAAATTTAAACACTCGATTCTGATGAGAACTAAGAAAGCTCCCCTGGGTTATGTAAGAAGAAGAGGGGAGCGTCTCACTGAATAATCCTGGCGGATTATACACTCCCAGTGAAATTCCAGCATTAGCCCCCAGCCAATAGCTTCACATCTGGAATCGGGAGCCCAAAGTCAGGTAGTGGGTGGCACTCATTAAAAATAGATCTGCTGAACAGTTAAGACGATTATTGGTCCTGATTTGCAGGATTTGACACAGGGAGCAGTCTGTCAGGCTATTTCTTCACTTGGCTGCACAAAAAGCTTCTCCAGGGCTTGGATGGGAATGGATTATGCGGCCAGATTTCTGTAGGGAGGGGACGGGGAAGAGTTCGGAGGAGGCAAGAAAAGACCTTCCCTCTGCTTGTCGGAATTTCTGCTCCCTTGGCACGGCCATGGTCGGAGCCAAAGCTGAGCACATAATCAGTCCTGCAGAGATTTATGTGGCTTAAACACTGTAGATGTAAATTATTAACATGATCTCCCTGCCTGACGCTGTGAAGGCTTTGCAGCTGGACTTACATTGAGTTTATTAGTATAGCAGGTGTAACGGGAAATTTGCCGGTGTACCGAGAAATTTTCAGGTTCGTTTCTCGAACAGCGAAGAGGACTGAGATACATGGATACATGAGAGAGACTGAGAATAGTGGATGCAATTCATAGCTTGAAATGCAAAGTGTCAGCAGGACTGCCCGGTGTAATGGCTAGCTGAACAGAAATAAAACGGCGCAATAATCTGACTGCAAAGCCCTGGTTTTGCTTGTTACTGCTTCTTCCTTATGCTCATTTGCAAAAGTGTTCTGTTTTGGAAGAAAGCACTAAGGAAATATTGCAGGGGAAGAATAGATTTCTATTCAGGAACAGGAAATTATGCACTTTTTGTGACTAAACATACAGATTGAATAACGACAGGTATTTATTTCCTAAAATTCCATTTCCCTTCATTTGCTGAGGCAATGATAGAACAAACAATTTCAAATAATGGGCACATTCAGAAAAATTACAACAAGTGCCCACTGCCAAGGAGGAAAAGTTTCATTCATCAAAGAAATTACTACAGGTAGTTTGCCCAGATCTTTCTGATTTCAATAAGCACACGTGATTCTCATCTAACTGCTGTTGCGTTAATCAATGGCAAATGAATGTTCCGTTGAATCATTTGAGCACTGGCCATTAATTTAACCGCCGGACAATCAGACCTGTACCTCAGAAATGCAGATTCAGCCAGTTTATTTGGTAATTGTTTCATAAACAGTTCCCGCTGAATTGCTGCATGAATTTCGTTTTACCTGGGGTTGTGTCTTACAGTTCAGACTGTGTACTTACAGTTCAGACTAACCCTTCAGCTCAAGTGGGTATAAAAAATGGACTTTTCTAATTGAGTTTTTAATGCTCCCATTTCTGCCTTGGAGAAAATAATTAAAGATGCTTTTCCACCTTCGTGTGGATACTCTCTTCTGACTGGTGAGTGTTGCTCAAAAAAACCTCGCCATCGACAACAGTTGATTCCCTATGGCAGAGGCAGGTGGATGTGACGGGGACGCAGATCTCAGGGGCACCGATAATTAAGGAGAAACCAGCAAACCCAGTTATCGAAGCCATTCCAGGCAACAGCACTTGCTAAGCCTAATGGCTGCACCCAGCCTGCGATTTGGAGACAATCTCACTCAGTGCTTTCCCTGTAAATAATAATAAGATACAATGGATCTGTGGGAATTAAGTTCTTAGGAGGCGGTGATGTCATCTCTGCAGATTCAGGGCACTATTCACTTGCTTTTGGGAAACATTTTATAGTTATATAATATTCCTCTATTCACGTTATGGGTCAGCTTTGTTCCATCAGGCTTTTCCCATTACTCTAATGACTTCTGTCCCCAGCTTCACAAGTTTATTTGAAATATGCAAAGGGATTAAAGAAAAAAATAGGAAAAAAAAAAAAAAAAAGAAAAAGCCGGGAAGCCAGCATCTTCTAAACCACAACCGTTGCTCACATGGAGATAAAGAACAGGGGCTGTTTAACTGTGGGCAGCTTATTTCTTATCTGCAGAAATATTAATGCCCTCCCTGTTATCTAATTCAGTATAATGTAAGGGGATTTAGTGCAGATTAAGAGAGAAAGTGGGAGAAGGATTTATATTCTTTTGGCCCATACTTGTGCTCCCATGAGTTTTGGCATCACTTCCATTAGAAGAGGTGATTGCTCCCCGAGGAGTTTCAAAGAATTGGAAAGTAGAATCGCGCTCTTACACTGGAGTGGAAAAGTCCTGCGGAAAAAAAGAAGCAATTGTTAAAGTTTCAGACTCCCTGCCCTGCTGCTGGAGGGAAACATCTTTGTTCTCAGACCTCGATCCTGAGAAAAGGCCGGTACACCCACAGCACTTAATTTTTAATGACTCTGTTCCTCTGCTTGGAACAGAAGTAGGCTCTGCAGAGGTTCGCTCCCTCGGGATCGTACAGCCTGGCCAGGCAGTGACAGAGTATAAACTATAATATAATGTTATCCAATCAGTGAAATTATATATACAGCTCCTTAGGGTGCTCCAGGTTCTGGGAAAGAGAAAGGCTGTAATACATACCGGCTGTATATTCAACATTCCCCGAGTGAATGGATTAAGGTTTATGAATATGTATGAATTTTATACAGGGAGAAACTTTATCTATCTATATATCTATATATGTTTCTATATACCTATATATGTTTCTGTATATCTATATATGTTTCCATTTGTCCTGGACAGTTTGATGTGATTTGTGGTGTGTTGAAGGATCAGATCCCCAAATTTACCTTTACAGCCAAGAATTCAGGGACGGTTGTGTACCAGACTGCTTCTTTCTAGTAACAAGAAATATTAGAATAATGTTTCTATGATTCTCTTATTCTAATGTTTGCTTGGCTGCTCATCAGTCTCAGAGCATAAAATATCACCTTGCTTTCTGAAAGTCGCGTATTTCCAGAAGCATTTTGGAGAAGTGAGATGAGCCTTTTCATTCCAAACTTAGTCTCGATAAGCGTTTCTTAATCAGAAAAAGGCTTATACGAGGTCGACCACTATTCTGTGCCGTTAGTGAGATTTCAGCTGATGCCAATAACAGACACGCGTAAATTGTATGGGAGCCTGATTGTGTTAAATGCCCTCCACAGTTTTCTTTAGCGTCGCTGACAGCATCTCAAATTGTGTGTAAAATGCAAAGTCGACTTTTTCTCGCCATGGACGTGACATTGGTAGGTATGCACAATTATACCTTGATGAGGATGAAAATATGATACCTTCAGGGCAAAATTAAGGCACTTGGCTATTTATGACATTTGATCTTGCGGTTATGCTGAATGTCATTGCTCATTTTGGTTTTAACTGAGTAAAAGCAGGTTAGAAACTCAATACTTCTTGTTTTAGGCTGTATAGTGAAATCACTCCCCCACAGATACAGCAAAGGATGTTTGAAGGGCAGCAACACTCTTAAAATGTGAATTTTCTCTGAGAAAGGCTGCCTATACAGTTATCCTTCTGTATCCTCTGAGTGTCTGTCCTTCCTGGGACTGCAGCAGACTCCTGGCCGTGGTTCGTTATCTCTGTCATTTGTGACCAGGGATAATGAAAATCAGCGGTTTTGAAGCAGGTTGGGGGGAAATCCATCCAGATCACTGGCTTTTACAGCCTACTCATTTTTATTGCTTATTATTCAAAGCAAAAGTAGTAATCCTCTGGGAAGTGAAAGGGAAAATGGCCCTGGATAAAATAATATAGCTGTAACGAGGCTGTTCACTCATTTGCATTCACAAATGGAACCTATTGTATTTTGTAAAAGTGAAGGTTGTGGCCATTCTCTGGTCAGCTTAATCCAGACAGTGATCCCATAATCCGTGTTACATTTGCTGGCTTCCCCTTCTAATCAGTTTGGAGTCGGCATGATTTCTTCCAAATGTTAATGAAAACCAGGGAGCACTTTACTCAGGAAAGAAAATGGAAATAAAATCCACGTTTCCAGCCATTATTACAGCTAGTGACTGACTGAGGTTTTGTGTTGCAGTATTATGTCGAGCTCAGCTTCCAGTCTCTGTTCTTTTTTGACCTGGAATATTAGAGGAGTTTGACGTGACCAAGAAAATTCTTGCTTAGGAAATCAAAGAAACCGTTTCCTATGGAATCCTCAAATATAAACAAACTTGGCTTGTGTTTTCTTTCCAAGAAACATGAAAATTATGTGCCAGATTCCTGAACTTCCTCTGCTTCTCGGCCCATTTTCCCTCTTCTCCGGATGCGTCTTCTTGTGCTTATCCCATGCGCATCTTTCGTACCAGCTCCACTCTGCTGGGATTTATCGCTTCCTTAGTGCGTGGACATCCCTGCATGGGATCCACTAAGTGGATTCTTACCAGAATCCCTTTTCTGGAGCAACCTCTGCTGTAACTCCCGTGCAACATCTATTCCTGGGTGTGCATTCGTACATTTTTATTGCAGCTCAGTGTCAGCAGATGAGTGAGATAAGTCTCCCGTTGAGTTTCTAATACCTGGAGGCCCTCAGAGCAGAGGTCTGGCAGACTCAGTAAGTGAGGTGGGACTTCAGTGGCGAGATAAATGAATATAAGGCTTCTGTGGGTCCCGTCTTGAGGCCAGAGACACATTTCTGGTGTGCTCACAGCTGGGATTTTCCAAGGGGTGCTCATTTCCCAGGAGCACAACCTCCTTTGATTCAGCTGAGGACACCGTTGGCAAGAAGTCCGTGTTCATTAAGAAAAGAGGTGTTTACTTCTGGACTAATTTCCTCTCGATGTATTTTCCGTCTGAGGGCATGTTCATGGATGACTGGTGCTTAATTTGTAATCTTCTGTAAAGTACCGTATGTGAAGTAATCTGACTTTCATCGAACCCGAAATGAGAACCCTAAATCAGGCCTCCGTTTCAGTCGTCTGCAGCAGGTTTCTTCAACGCCACCTCGCTTTAGTCCTTCCTGACTGGATTACGTGTGGAGACGCTGAGTTTAATTGTGTTATTCCTGGCAAAGAAGGGGGGAAAAAAGCAGAGGAAAACTAGTTCTAACAATCCAATTTGTGAATTATAACTGTACACTCTAATCTAATCGTGTTTCTCTTTCCCCAGATGTGGAGAATTTTTAGAGTGCCTCATTACCAACCACTAATTAAATCTAATGTGAAAGAAATGTTGGATGAAATCTTGCCAATGTTGACGTTTCTGGCAAAGTTCCCATTGACTTCAGTGGAGCTCAAATTTTGCTTTTTGGGCTTTGGTCTCTTCTGAAGATGATCATTGTAATTATTTATTATCTGGTAGCATCTGTGATCTCCAGTTAAAGCTCAGGCCTCGTAGCACTGGGCAGGTGAAGTGGCCGTTTGGTTTTTACATCATTACGCAAAACGTGACAAGCAGAAGGAGCTGTTGAATGAAACAGAAAGGCAAGGCGGGGAGAAGGAGCTGACCTTGAGACTAACAAAGTTGGTCGTAAAAGTAAATAGTTTATTAGAAAGTACAGTATGGTATTTTCCTTTACCATGGGTAAAATGTTCAGCAGTGCCTGGCTATAACCAAATGATTGATTTATTCCTGGGGCCAGCCAGCCCTCGTTGAAGACAGAGCCTTTTAAGACTGTGTGTTTGGGTCTAAGGAGAAGAATTCTCAGCCCCAAATGAGAGACGCTCAGTGGTTCATATAAAACCCAGACATCCCGGGCAGTCGTGGCTGGAGTTACAAATGTAGGTGTTATTATCCACACCTGTGGATGTTACGACAGGAGAGGGGGCTCAGGCAGGAGGGATCCCTAATACCATCCGTAACACATACGAGAAACGCGTAAAGAATATGGGGTCTGGCTTGAAGGGGGTGATCTGCTCAGGCATCTCTAAGAGCTGCTGCAGTAGATGTGAAAATCCATTATATTGTACTCAGATCTGTGATGTTTACAACTGTGTCCTGGCTTGATTGCAACTTTCCTAATTCCTTCCTAAAACTAATTTAAATTCCTCACCGGTTTGTTTTTCTCTTCCCTGTAGCACTCCTTGATCTATGTAGTTCAATTAAAAGGCAGCATGAGGGCAGTATCTACAAGAAGTTTTTTATTTCTGCACTTAGTTGCAAACAGAAGTTCTCTAAATGCTCAGCTTCTGAAGCAACATATTTTCCACTTCTTTTTATTTCTCTCTCCCCTAAGCTGCTAAAACTTTGCTTTAAAACTGCAGTGTGGATTGACAAATGTGTGCCCAAATGCCCGCGTGGTGGTATGAACTGAATTTTCCGTTAGCAACAGCTCACATGATGTGTCAGACTAATAGGGCAGATACAGAGCACATCAAATTTGCTTTCTTGATTTTTCCACTTTGCTCACAGCAGCACTGGGATGAAGGAGATTTTTCTAGTCGTGTTTTACCTTTATCTCTCAGCAGTTTTGGAGTAGATACCTTCTTGTTTCATCTGTAAGATTAATTGCAAAGGAAAAATGATATAATAATGTATGTTTGCCACCTTTGTTGGATTTTTGCGTGGAGGTTTCAGTGTGTCCCTATCAGCTGCTCCGGTGTTGCACTTGGAGATGAAGGTCTCGGGCAGCGTCTCCTTGCTGGCTGTGCAGGGTGATGAGGGAACCTGGGAGAAGCAGGGGAGCACTAGTTTGGAGAGCAGATGTCTTAGGCCAGGACTAACTTCAAGGATATTCTCGGAAAGCCCCCACCAGCACCAAGGAGCTCGTAAAAGGGTATTTATTTCCGTGGTGACATCTCCCACCACTAGGTTTCTCTGAGATTTACTAAATATTTTGGTTTGTACGAGCTCTTTCTGAAGTGCTTTTCCGATGTTTAGTGTACATCATGATTTTTTTCCCATTAAGCTTTAAATATAATTGAGTGCTTGTTTACGTCATCACTTGAAGGAATATATGTGCCCTTAACCTGTCGTGCTTAGTCTGGCAAATTACAAACCTGTTCAGTAATTTCCTTTCATTTGTACCAATTGTATATATTTCTAAAGAAAGATTGCTTAACATGACAGCGCTTGAAACCCTCAACTGTGGAACTTCACTGCGTGATGATCGGAAGAGCAGCCCTTTCATTTCAAGCCAAGTGCGACTGCTTTGTGAGGAAGGGAAACGGCTGTTGTAGAAATTTATCCTAAGTGGGGTTTTGTGATATTGAGTTAATGCAGTAGCTGTAACTGCAATAGGTGTAGTGTGTCTGGTTATCAGTGAAATATGGATAGATATTTCTTTTAGTTTAGGGCAGGTCATGCAATTTTCTGGGAGAAAGTCCTTTGTCTTAAGCAGTTCATAAATCCAGCTGATGTTAAGAGGTCTCCTAATGTCTGCATACTGTCTTCTATTCTCAGATGGATATTCAGTGGTAAAAGTGGCAATATATCAATATCAGGTTATACATTTAGAAGAGCCAATATGCGATAAAAATAAAAAATCCCATTGCCTTTCATCTGTCCCATTTTCTTCTGTAGAACATGTGGTTTATGTCTCAGGAGACCAATCTGAATCAGAGCCTGTCAATGGGATGTGAAAGTCAGTGGAAAGCTTTTAGCTGACATTGATTAATGCCGTAAAAGGCAAAAAACCAGGTGGTGTCCCAGGTACCTCGTAGTGTCTGCACTAGGAGTAGTGCAGCAAAGTAGGAATCAATCTGTAGAGCTGAGTTGTGGCTACGGACCCAGATGTTGCTCACGGCCCGGTCTCTGCACTGTGGGACTTTATGTATCAAGTGCCATTTGGAAGCAGAGGTTCTCAGGTAGCTCCTCAATCTCAGCTCGCATATCCAGATGTTTTCACAAGTCATTACGTGGGCAGCTGTATTCAAGGAGCAAAGACTGTACATCTCCTTCCTCCTATTAAGAAAGCATCATATGCATGAGCATAGAGTCACAGAATCATTTTGGTTGGAAAAGACGTTTAAGATGATCGAATATCTTAATTTTAAAAAAAAATCTTTATTTTGATTGGGACAGTTGCAGTCTTAAAAAATGATTAAGACACTCTTAAATGTCTCAGCAAAGGCATCTCCCAGTCTAATTCTAAAGCGGGTCTGAGCCCCAGGCCAGTCCCAGTTTGCAGTGCTGTGTTGTGCTTTCAGAAGGTGGAGGATCCTTCTATTCTGGAGCAAGGCTGTTTCTATTGTGACATTTTGTGCACAGTAAAAACACTCATCCTTTCAAGTTAAATCAACAGTTGTAGCAAAATGGCTAACAGAATTGCAGTCAGATTCTCAATTGCCTTTAAAAGAAGAGAAAATGCTATGACATTTGAGGATGACACTAACGGCACCACTAAAATAAATTAAATGAATGTTATCTATTTTTCTGAGTGGCTTTTAGAGTTTTTAGAATGCTTTTTGGATTGTTACTGCTGAATATTATCAACAAAGTACCAAAAATCTATTTCCGTGTAATTCATCTTTTGCAATATTTGATAGTCCTGAAGTAATGGAAGAGTCAATAGTAGCTGGAAATGGAAGAAATGAAGCATCAGAAGAGATAGGTTGCTATCAAATAAGAAAGTAAACAAGTTTCTGAAATTAGAAAATGTGAGTTTGCAGCTTCCAGTGCCTTACTCAAAGAGGTCTGATAATGCTGTGTGGGGTTGCAAGAGATTTATCCATAGCTATTAAGCTGCAAAGAGCTTGTGTAAATTGATTTAATTTCCAAACAAATCAGACCTGACTCAAAATGAACACTTCCCTCTATATTCATCCTCAAGTGGCAAATTTCTCAAGAAAGTTTGAGCCTTGACTTCCAGGCTCCCACTGCAGAAGCTTACGGTTTACACTTGCAGAAGGCAAGCCTGGGTTTGAGTTTAAAGCTGGAATCTCAGAGCAGGTGGATTTCAGGGAATTTAAGGATTTCTCGTAACCTTTGTCTAACAATCTGGGGTACTCTTTGAAAAACAAACAAAAACCCAAAACAAACAACAGGAGAAAAATACGTATTTTGTTTTATGAACAGGATTAAAAGCTAGAGATGACGTAAATCATGGATAATTGTTTTGAGGAAGGGTTTGATTCTCCAGATGTGCTGTTCTCAGTCTCCATTGGCAGAGAGTGAAAGAATTTCAGTGATTGCCTTTGACTAAGGAGGGTACACAAGCCCTTGCCCTTCTCCATCGGTCAGACCGTGACGCCATGGAGGTACCACAGCATCCAGCATCCCTGGGATGCTGTAGGCCACGTTTTGGTCTCTCTGGATGGGCCTCTCATGTATTCAACAGCAACATAATCAGGAGCTCAGGCTCTGAGCAGCCTGGTCTGGGTGAAGCTGTCCCTGCTAATGGCAGGGGTTGGACTGGATGAGTTTTGAAGGTCCCTTCCAACCTAAAATATTCTGTGATTCTATGAAACAGCGTCCAACGCTGATATCCTATCTCAGTTCACTAATCCAAACTGCAGCAGCCGTTCTCGCCCTGTTTTATACACAATGGTATAATGCAACATTTTTCAGCTTTTGATGAGGTCTCTGAAGTCCCTGAATGAAGTCCCAGTGAGGGACCAGCTCCAGCCCTTACAATCAAGGCAAAAGGGTCCCCCAAAAGATCCTGTTTGTGGAATCACTGCATTACAATTAGCTCAGCTCAATCCCTCGGTGAGGAATTACAAGACCTTATTTGGAACATCTGTCAAAATAATTGCACCTCTCAGTAATTTTTATCCCTCTATTCCTTATTTTAAGTATATTCATTAATTAAATGGCTCCGCTTATTTCAACGTGGCCCCGAACTGAAATGAGCAGTGCATCATACCCGTTATCCTCTGAGCATATTGCTTTGAACTCACACAGGTGAAAAGGCTTTCTGTCTGCTCATCCTCTTTCTTTGTGCATTTTCTATTTCTTCACTTGTTCTTTCTCTGGAGACGATACCTGAAGTTAAAAGGTTGAATGTTACCTGTTGAGTTGTAGGTGACAGGAAAGCACCAGCACACCAGAGGATCAGAATTGCACGGGTTTGGGCACGTGAGGTGTCCAGAGGTTTGGAAATAGGTGGAGTTTTCCTTCTGGAGACAGAGGAAAGACTGGGGTGAGTTAGGGAACACAGGGCCGGGGAACTGAGATACTAAATGGAGGCGTCAGGCTGGGAGGCAAGAAGAGGTGGAGGGAGCATGGAGTGAGAGTCGAGATGGGATGGGATGGGATGGGATGGGATGGGATGGGATGGGATGGGCGCAGGGTCCAGGGAGATGTTGCGGGACAGCAGGACCTGCAAACAACACCTCCCTGGTGCAGAAGTTCACCCTCTGCTGCTCCTCAAACATCTCTGCTGAAACCACTCAACGAGAAAAGGCAGATGAACAAAATTGAAATCGTCTGCAAAGAAGCAGTAATTGAGGGATATTTTAATGCAGTAGTTTTAATGGCTTCCTATTTCCTGCGAGGGAAATGTGTAACTAATTAAGTCTATGACATTCATTTAACTCAAACAATAACAAGTGCTTAATGTCATCAGAGGTATTTACTAAACATACATTTTTCTGATGTGGGGAGGGGAGACTTTGCAAATAAAACAGGAAAATATCTAGTTATCCCCTGTCTGAATTCCAGGTAAGGCTGTTGTTAACACTGATTAAGACTAGTGGCATTGATTTGTATTAGTGTCTGCAGTAGCAGGACTTCTTCGAGACTAGGAAATAATATTTCTTTTAAGGTGAGGACTCATGTTTAAAGCTAGTCAAGGGAATAATTCTCATACCTCCAATACCAGATCTTGGAGAAGTGTGTGCTTATTAGCTCTGTTGCTCACTTGCATCATGAGAAGAGACCTCAAAATACTGCAGGACTGAGTGGGAGGATCGCTGGGGTTCCCCGATGCTGTAAAACAAATAATCTGTTGCTTATTTCTACAGTGACATTTTATGTGACGGCTGAATACAAAATTACAGAAAAAAAAAATGTAGTACAAAGTCCTGGAAGTCTGAGAATAAATAGTCTGAGAATTACAGCAGAGTCTAGGATTAAACTGGGATCGTCCCATGAAACACTCAGAACAAAAGCTCTGTGAACCAGCCTCAATTATGGGTGCATCATCCTGCCCTTTGCAGCCGGAATAACTCAGCATCGTTCTGTGCAGAGGAGCTGCTGCCTCACGGATCTTGTTCTGCTTTGAACAAGCAGATGCTTCTGTGCCACTTGTTGCCCTCGAGTACTGATAACGCCAGTATCTCAGCGAGGAAATTGTTGTGACTTTGCAGAAGGAGACGACTGTTTTCCACGGAGCCAGCAGAAAACTGGGCACCGCCGGTGTTTGCCCTCAGGACAGTCCCTGCTTTTGTACAAAACCGAGGAATTTGCTTGGTGTCTCATCGCATTGCAAGGCAAGTGTGCCAAGAATTTGACACGTACACTTCACTGCTGGCCACGTCACATACCTCCCAGCAAATCTCATCATGTCTAGTGATGCAGAGTGGCAGGGGACCCTCGAGCGCATGTTTTGCTTAGCCTGCCCATTTAGCTTCGGTGCTCGGCGCTACCTGATTTGTGTCTGGTTTCCCAGCAGAATCCGTTGTGTCCAATTGGAGATTGTTTCGACCGTCACAACAGCGACCAAATCTGACAGCTCAGCTGAGCACTGAAGTAATGAGTTAAATAATGCACCTCGGAAAAGTTAATCCTTAAAAATCCGTTAGATGTATCTTGTTTTCCGGGTCAAAGCAGAACTATATTTAACCTTTTAGAGGAATTCAGGAATTTGGGGGTGGGGGACAAGCAAGGGACAGAGCAGTTATTCTGTGGAGCGTGCCACCTCATCTCACAGTGCAAAACAGATTTGTTCCTATCATGGAAGACACAACAAAAATTGGATTTTGTTTCACTTCTCCCAGATCTTGTCCCAGCAGATGACAGCCAGACACAGAAATAAAACAAAGTACCATATTGAAGAGAGATTAAATCCTGCTGCCAACAATTGGCTTCATTTTTCTAGTTATTGACTGCTGTCAAGGTCCTGTCTGGGGAAGGATACAGAATCCTGGTTTATGACAGCTCACAGAAACACCGAGTCTTCAGATTCTTGCTCTGAGCACATTTCAATCTTGTCGCTTAAATTCTGCCACAAACACCGTTACTTTATTCCCGAGATCAAGTGGTCCGGGTAGGCACAAAGTGCAACCCTCTGTCCTGTGGGACAAGAAGGCTGCTGGGGATGCCACGCTGGTCAGGCCGTGTCGTGTGGAGTTAATGCTGCTGTGACCCTTTCGTGCGAGGAACAACGCAGCACGTCCCCTGCCTACAGCAGAGACACTCCAAGCGGTTCAGAACCCTCAAAGCCAGCTTTTTTCTTTACTCTTTGGTTTCAACAGCCACCTCAGAGAGCCACACAACTTGTCACCTCATTCTCTAAGCCCTTTGGGTTTCCCTATGCCCTATATAAGATACAGATGTGAACATAAAAGCCATCCCGTCCTCCCCCATATGGAATCACTTCTGCTGAACCACTTCTTCTGGGAGGCCAGAAGAACCCATTTTCTTCAAGGAGGTGAAAGAAGTTGGCAGCAAACTACTCAGGCCAGTAGTTGTAGGAGTTTTGGGGGGTCGTCTCAAGCCGTCACAAGACAGCAAAAAAATTCCTGCATTCCCCAGTCCTTGCTCCGAGCCAACAGGCAGAGTCTCTTTACCAAGTGCAGGGGATCTTTCATAGGTTGGAGCCCCATTCATTGTTTTCTTACACTTGTGCCATTTTTCTCCGTCTATTTCACACGCGGAGACACACACAAGCCCCGTGTACAACTGTTTCTTTGTTCTGTGCACCAGAAAGTCTGTATCAAGTCAGCTGCACATTTCTAAGGAGATTAAATTTGCCCTGGCGGTTCATCTGAAGTCTGGCGGTTCTCCTTTGTGTGTTTTGTGGTCCAAGATCCCAAACCAGCAAAACCCTGCAGCCCATCTGTAATTTTTAGCATATGAGCCCTCCTTCAGTGGGACTTACTCATTTCAGGTCAAGCATATGCTTAAAGCCTTGTGCAAATGAAATGTTCTGGTTTTATACACTTACGAGTAACCTTCACCTGAAGATTACTGAGATGTTCTGGGCTTGTAATGTGACGTTTTTCTTGGGACTGCTTTAGGAAAGTGAAAAAATGCCTGCAGTCTTCACATGGAGAGGTGGAGGCCCTTTGGTGTTTATGTGTGATGGAGACATAAGGACCTAAGGTAGGACATCAGTTCAAAAGGCAAGACGAGGACATAGCTCAGTTACGGAGAAAGTTGTAAGAAATTGTGTGTGGCAGAGGATCTCCTCTTTGGCTCCATGAGCTTACAGGTTCATTTTCTCGTTCCATGGCTCAGCCTAAGTTCAAAGGAAGGTTTGTAGCCAGGAGAGGGACTTGAGGTGCAGGAAGGCACAAGGACTTGAGGGAGAACATTACCAAGGGTTGAAGTGACCTGGAAGTTGTGGCTGCAAGCAAAACAGATGTCTTTTCCCACCAGTAGTTGGGGAAGACCCATTTTGGGGATCTAATACCTACCCCTGGGTTCCACTGTGAAAACAACTCTAGGTCTACTAGGCTCAGCTCCCTCCCATAACTCACAACAGAAATGCGGTGTTCTCTTCCAGATCTGAGCTATTTGCCCACATGGCAAGGGAAAGAACTAGAGACACCGTGTGACGTTACCGTCCAGTGGTCACCGTCATGAGAATGTGTTTGTCAGCTGGTTTGTCCAGACTTTTTCTTGATTGCAAAACAATGCTGAAAGGCTTGACATGCCGCGTGAAATTGATGTCTTGGTGCTTTTTTATATAAACGCCTTTTTTTGCTTTGGTTTCCTATGTTTAGGCGAGCATATCCTGCAAGCTGTATTTGAGTGTCATTCACATTGAAAATAGTCTTGTGAGGTCAGTAGCCAAAGGCAGAAGGGAACCACCCTCAGTATTCTGCTGGGCTGTGCACATCCTCTCTCATCAATGGAAATATTCCCATTGTGCTGCACATCATTTGTCTGTTAAATGGCGAATGTCAAGATAAAAGATTATGAAAGGAGTATGCGCAAGAGGAAACTGAGCCTAGTTTTCCTCTCCTTTTGCACTGCTTCACAGCTTTGTTGAAAGCTGAAGTTTTTCCAAAATGTGTTTTCTCTGAATAAATTGCATGTTTATTTATGGTTTCTGATGAGAATCTAAGCCACTGATAGCTTTGATTTGCATATTCATTTGTTTTTTGCAAGACAAATAGAGAGCAGTTGCTTGTGTGAATCTGAAATCTATTACAAGCATCCCAATTCTTGACTGTGAGGTGTTCGGTGAAATACTTTACCTGAAAAACGAATTGCTCCTTCTAATCTTTTCAACCTACCAGGAAAAAAAAAAAAAAAAAAAAGAAAAGCGACAAACCAGTTTGATTCACATGGTACCGAAGAAAATCTAAAGTGATGGGGAAAAATTCTGGTTGATGTTATACGTGGGATCTGCAGCCTGGGAAAGCTGAGGGAGATAATCTCAAGTGGACATCTTTGATTTAGGTCCTAAGACTGAGGGGATAAAGGGAGCTTTCTGCTAACGTGAAGTTAGGAATGAGCAAGGAGTCTATATTATTTTGATGATATTGATAAAGCCATTTTGACTTCTTGTGCCAGTGACTTTAATTGCTGGAGTAGGACGGCCCAGAGGGCTCTGCTAATGCAGCGCCTTCAACATCGATCCAGCCCTGATCCTTCAAAACCCAGGTGTAACCTCCCCATCATCTCCTGTGCCTCCACCTCCGTGTTTATTCCCTGTGCAGAAGTAAATGGCACTGTAGCTCCGAGGAACCAGGAGATTAGTGCATGTTGCCATCGAGACTACATTTGGTATTTAATCTTCAGCCCATAAAAGTTGCAACCCGTACTTCTAAAATGCCCTCACAGAAGCTGAACTGAGTGAGCCATGGCTGCTGCACGTAGCTGGAAGGGAAGAGAGGCAAGTTGCCTTGTTTTTTCAACCCTTCCTCATAAACAGCCTTTGCTTTGATGTTTCAGATGGCCTTAACATCGATCAACAGTTACAGCCCTCAATAGCTTATTCAGTAGGCTGATGTTTGTAAATAAAGTGGAGGTTTTAATCCAGCGTAGCAAAAGGTCAGTTTGAAAAGGAGGGATGATTTACGCATGGACCCCATCTTTGCTCTCACAGAACCGGGCAGCTTCTCAGACTGCAAAAGTCCCAAACATTGGTTTGCACAAAATCGGAAAAGATTGAATTAAGACGGTGACACATTGCAATGATATCAAGGAAGCAAAGGTGAGGAGGAATTTCTGGCAATTTGAGTTCTCTTTTTAGTAAAGCATCTTTTGTAAACTACTCCCATGGTCTTTATTCACAAACCTTTCAAACTCTGGGAACCCTCCTCATCCCCAGCTGGCTCTGCCATTGCTCGGTGACCTCCGCGTCCCGTTTTTCCTCGGCGCTTCCCTGCAGAGGTGGGGGTCACGGCAGCCGCCTTTGCTTTCCTTGAGCCACAAGCTCTTTGCTGACAGTTGTCGTGATCTCTGGAATTCATCACTTTCTGCACAAAACCAGCATCTGGACAGGAAACATGTCCTTGGTAGTTCGGCGCTGAAGGTCTGCGTTCACGTAAACCGTGGATAACCACAGTAAGCGACCCAGAGCTTTTCTCCAGGTCTAACACTGACGACAGGAAAGGGAAATCTCCCATAAATAACAGTTGCGCTTCTAAAAGTTTCTTAAGGAAACAGCCATGAACCTCCTTTGTTCTTCACAGGGGCCTGCTGTCTCCCCAAAAACAAGTATTGTGAGGAAAAGGGAAATAGCAAACTTTCTTAAAACAGGCTGTTTAGGAAAAAAAGGCTGCAGTTTGCAAGAAGCTGTTTTGTGAGATTCGGGAAGGTTTGCCTGGCTTTGTAAGGCAGCATCGGGCAGCTGAAGGAGCCCTGAGCTCCCAGGTTTTGTGCCAGTTATGTCTCACCCAACTCTGAGTGGCCATAATGTCCTCAAAGCCTTTGCGACTGATGATGCAACGGGTACCCAGGTCTGCCCCGTCGTTTCTTTCTTCTTGTACGTCTGGCTGCAACCATTTCGCTGCTGGTCGTGAATGGTGAGGAACAGCATGGAGTTGTTTTGCTCCCGGAAACTCCTGCAATCGTGATTTACCCAGTTCTGAAGCATGGGAAATGAAGGGCCAGATCCACACCACACCACCCACGCTGGTGTTGCAGCACATCCCTGGAGCTTTCTTCACTGTCAAAGAGGAAAATGCCTGAGTGTGGGCTGCCGAGCCCATTAAAAAATATAATAATTAAAAAATCATTATTTTAAACAGTGGTTATTTCATTACTGTGGTAAAAGAGATTGTGGCCATTTAAAGGAGCATGATAGAGTCTGTAATATAATTAGCTGATCCTGAAAAAGCAATACTGGAATTCAATCACTCCGAGCAATCCACATGCGCTTCCTGAGGGTAATCAATCCCTGGGTCAAAGGAAGCCCATTGTCCTCCATCCCCCAGGGACTCCTTCTCCCACAGTGTACAAAGGGCTTTTTTGTCAGGACCAACAAATCAACTTCCCCAGCTTAGCTAAAGATAAGAAAACAATGCCTGGACTATCTGAACAATTTGTCTTTCTTTAGGCACTTTGCTTTTCTCTTTCTAGGTTTCCCTGTTTCGGAAATTGCTGACGAACAACTGATAACACTTTCCCCGGGGTAAGGCTCTGCTGATCTTTAAACCAGTGTAAAACTGAAAATCAGTGAAAAATCTGTGTTCAGCACAGGGTACTGAAGGGTAGCATTCCCATCCCTAAGTCTAGGGCTCATATAGATTTGACAAAGAGTTATTAAAAGTACAAGCCAGCATCCAAGCTCCTCCTTTGGTGGCCCTAATGTAGAATTAGGCTTTTTATTGTCCTCTCCCACCTGTGCACTGTGAGATTTGATTTGTAAACACTGGCCCAGGATTCGGCATTCATTCATTAATTCTACCAAGAATGTTCTGTTTTGTAACCAGAAAATTGAATTACTTCCTCTAGTTAATTTCAGTACTTTCCACCTTTTGGCCGGGAAATTGAATTATCCTGGTTGCTTTTCTTTTTCCGCTGTGTAACAATATACAAATCTTCTTCGTTAACACATGTATGATGTCCTTCCAGCAGGTAAAATTCCACCTAGTTCATACCTGTCTGAGCTTGTTGAGGAGTTAAAGCCAGAATTGAGTCAGTGTCTTTCCGCTGTTCAAAGCCTCCAGAGCTCAGACAAACTGGGAGATGCGAAGTGTCCAACTCCATGAAGCTGCCATTAGATAATGGTTCATGGTTGCCATTAATGGAGTTTTTCTAAAGGGAAAACTTTCTGCAAGAATCTCCCCAGCAGCAGTGAGAACCCCGTTGGCACCCTCCAGAAACACGCAGCAGTCAGAAGAGATTAATGGCATTTCCCCAAGGCTTCCCAGTGGAATCAATGCTTGCTAATCTCCAGAAAATTACACTAACAAGCTCCAGGCCTGAACCGCAGGAGTTCAGTGCACCGGGCTCTGAAATCACGCACAGGCCGTTGATGTATCAAGGCTTTAATGAACCGGAAAATCTCTGCTAAGCAGAGGCCAGAGGGATGCTTTGAGGTTCCCACCTCTCCTAAGCTGGTCTTACGACAGACAGTCAACTCTGGACACAAAAATGCTACTTTTGGGACTGATCCAGTCGGGGCGCAGCCCCAAGTCCTCACAGGTACTTGAGCTTTCAAGTCCATACAAGTGATGGTCAGCAGCTCTTGAAAAATCTTCAAACTGCAAGTTCAGGAAAGACTGCTGGTTGTTGGGCTAGAGATACTGTGTGTACTTTAAGGAAAAAACCTTTTTTTCCTCCTCTTTCAAACCACCAGGCAGAACTAGAAGCTGTAGCTGGCCAAAATGCAATTGCTAGAGAGGCTGGCGACTTGAAAAGAAATGAAATCTTGCTATAGCCTGCATTAAAAAAAAAAAAAGGCGCTTTTTTTTTCTATCAGTCATAAAATCTACTTATTTCCTGAGCAATGTTCTAATTTGCTTGATGCTTATGAGATTGCCTGTTTTCTAGCCCATTTCCTATTGGACAGTCTGCAAGGTTGTCTAATCTCTAAAAGAAATATGCATCTGTTTCCTTCATGGTCTATGATTTAAGGTAATTATACTCCTATTATACTCTTACACAACATAGCCTAGAGAAAATAAGAACAACCAATGCTTTTTTTTTTTTTTTCCTTGAAAGATGTTTTAATTTGCAATCCAAGAGGAATGCATGTTGGATTCTTTACAAGAAACAGCCTGCGAACTTCTGTCCCAAATCCAGGGAAGAGGTGGGTGAGCCAGCTCCATGTCATTGCCATGGAGCAGGTGCTGATGTCTTTGCAGAACTGGCACCCAAGGGGCTTCTGCATTTAAAGCTCTCCCAGCTGGTGCATCTCTGTCCATCCTGATGCACCAGCAGTTTGAGCTGCCCGGGGCTGTGAAGGGAGGAATAAGAAAGCTGATTTTTCAAGGGAAGGGAGAAAGAGCAAAAGCAGAAGGAAAAAGCAAGATGTTGGGGAAAGGACGGAGTGCAGGAGGCAAGGTTTTGGAGTTTATCACATCACCCTGTGGAGGCAAGCAAGGTATAATATTTTCTTTCACTTCCCCATATTTTGAAACGCTTCTCTGCGTGTGTTGGCACTGACAATGAATGGCCCATCAGAGGTTTTTGCAGAGCATCAATAGGCAGGCTACAGTGTCTCCTCATCAAGGAAGCCATGTGAACCTGCATCTTTATGTGCGGTCCTTATATTTGCAGTAATTAAAATAACATAACATCTTTATGGTTTTTTTCTTTGGGGTCAAGTATTTGACTCTTGAATCCCTAGGGGTCAGTTCCTCCCAAAAAAGGCACTCGGTATCTCCGCTGCCCTGAGCTGGAGTCTCAGTTCCATTTTTGTTCTTAGATGTGGGGTTTTCTTCATCTCTATCAGCAGCCAGTTTTCATTCTGCAAACCCTGTCACTTAAAAGGCTCAAACAAAGCAACTTTCCCATTCAGACAAAAACAGCCAGACATGCATCTTAAGTATTTCTGTTTTCCAGAGCTCCTTAACCTCTGTGACCTCACTTCTCAGGTTTTAATAAGAAAGCTTTTGTCATTTTTTTCATATTGCTGGTTCTGACATGGTGTAAGTATTAACTTAAGTTGGGCTCCATATTAAAAATGTTGCGGAACCAGCATTTCTTTAATGCAGCCTTTGAACAATTGGAATGTTTCCTTGCATAAAATCCTCAATGAAAACTGTGTCCGAAGCCAATATTTGCTCCCCTGCAGAGTGTGAAACCCACAGATTTCAGCACAGATGCTGCAGTCCCTGTGCTATGAGAATCAATAGCAGTTTCACTTGCAATGGGAACAGGATTTTGTCCTAAAATACAGTCATCCCAGGGCAGTTTACCCCAGCTGAGGATTTGCTGCTAAGTGGGAAATTTAAAGCAGGAAGGACATAAATGTAAACCTTGCCACTTGATAAAAAATCAATTAGAAATAGTTTCAGGTTCTTTTTTCCTAGTTGTCAGTTTTCTGACATTACACTTCCCACATTCCTACTTTATAGGCTCGGGGTTTTGCTTTTCTCTGTTGTTTTCTGTAACATGCACCCAAGCAGCAGAGGCGGTCAGTCATACGTGAGAATCAATCCTCAAATATTCCCATGCATGAAGACAAAGGCCAAGCACAGACGGTTCAATGTAGAGCTCTCTGATGAAGTTCAGTTTCTATAAACTAGAATTTCACTCATACTCCCCATCCCAGGTGGGATGAGGTGGGTTTGTTCTATGTTTCAGAGCGCCCTGACCCAGAGAAGCCCTTAGAGGTTGTAAACACCAGCTCTGCTCATCCTCAACTCTTGCAAACACTCATCTGCTGTCAACACTGCTCTGCTGTCAACCATCACCGCTCATCTGGCCTTTCACTGTTCCCTTTCTACTGGTCCGTGACCCCAGCAAAGGTCAAAACTTGCAGACCAGGGCACACAGAATAACTGCAATTCCAAGAATTGATCGTGCTTTGGGGTGGGGACCATCTTTGTGTTCATTTTGTACGGTAGCTGGAACGACAAACTCTTGCTCTACAGCAAGACCTCCGCAGTCTTAACACTCGTACTTGCAATGCCAGCAGGTGAAACATTTTCCCAGGGACACGTTTCGGGGTGTACCTTGCACTGCCATCCATTAATTCTCAGGGTCCAGACTGTCTGAAACATAAAAACCATCTGCTTTGATTCGCACTGTTCGCGTTAATGTTTGTCCTTGCCTCATTCCGGACCTAGTCGTAAAACCATCTCTCAGTTTTTTCTTCTTTCCTTGAATAGGAGTTTCGTCCCCTCCGAGGAACAGCCGCGAATTCCAGGATTTGCCCTCGTGTCCCGGCGCGGTGGGAGGGAGGCGGCGTGTGCCGTACAAGGACAAACAGCAGCGGCAATGGGGCCGATCCACCCCCACTTCGTTCGATGGAAAAGCTCCAGCTGGCTCCAGTGGGAGCTGGATCAGTCCCATACTGGGCCGGGTAATGATCTGGCCATTTAGCCTGGCATTTGTTAGAGCAGAGCAGCAGCAGAAGTGCAGACATGACTCACGTCCTGAGATATGCAGGGCTTAGGCCAAGATTTCTTGTGGGTCTGCAGGCTCAGTGGGGCTCCTTGGGGCTCTTTCTGTGGCTTTGCCAGTAACCCCTCGTCTTCTGGGCGCCCGCTCGTCTCTCATCAGCAAACCCCTCTTTCCATGGTGGCCCCAACCCTCCAATCTGGAAGGAACTAGTTTACAAAGCCCGCAGTCAAAAATATGCTGCTTATGTTTCAGAGAAACCAGAAATTATTCTCTGCATCTGTTCTCCACTGAGTATGGAAATTTAAACCACTTTGAGCTGGTACATAATGAGGAGGTGAAACCAGCTGAAATGTCTCTTGATGAAACGGGTCGGCGCACTCTCAGCCTTTCTATTTGAAATTCCCGTTCCAGGCAAATAGAGTTGAAGTTCATAGGAATTTTTTTTTTCCGAAAATTTGGAAACTGATGAAATATATTGTCATTTGGGTTTGTGATACACCTGGGAAAATGATTTTTATGAAGAGTGAGTGTTACTACCTAAAGTATATGTCATTAGGTGGTCACTTTATCAGTAGTGACAAGTCACAATAATTACTCCCCTTTTGGGGGGAAAAGCCATTAGTTATTCCTGTGTCGAACATATTTTTTCCGTGTTTCCAGAAGCTGCTTTGTTTAATGAATCACTGTTCCAGTAGATGTATTGTGTCTAATGCGTTTGCTTATGCATTCCTGAGACTTCACATTTGTCCCGGCAGCCGCTTGCAAATTGCTGACTGCGACTCTCACTAACGGGCTGCTCTTGCAAATATTCACTTGAAGGAAGCTGCATGTATTCTCAGCTGTTATCTGTTCTGATCTCTTAGCAGACGCTATCAGGATGGTACCATGTTATGCGTAATTATAAATCTAAGTTGGTGTAGAGGAGGGAGAGCAGCACGTTTTCTTCCTAAGAGAGGAACTTGGAGGTGTAGGAACTTGGCTGCTGTGCCAGGTCATGTGTGTCCTGTGTGTAAGTTATGGCATTTCTGACCTAAATTCCAACGTTTTCTCATGGATATAATGGTGCTTTCCTATAGCATAGACTGCAGGAGTGTTTTATTAGTCTTCATTCACCCTTGAGTCACTTCTTTTGATTCAAACGACGTTTCAATCTGTTCTCCTTGATAGTTCTCTGAGAATGAGGCGTCTGTAATAACTCAGCATTATTGTATATAAGCTGATTATCGAGATGTTTAAATATGCCAGTTTAGGTTAATGACAGCAGTGTGAAAAACAGCCTGTATGGGAATTCAAGACCACAGCTCCAAACAAGACGCCTCCCTCCTGGAGGCAGCTCAGCAATGAATCCCAAGCCATTGGTTTGGAAGATCCCACTGCAGCCAAGCTTTGCAGCTTGCTTTGGCAGCATTGACACAGAGAATGAAGCGTCCTCTGCTCAAGCAATTGTTGGGAAGATGTTTGAAGGAGGCAGAAGTTTCTAGGAGCAGGACTACCCAGTGATCCAGCTGGTAATTATCCAATAAATGGCTATGCAGAGGGTGCTAATTGTTACTCACCCTTTGGAACCTTATGTTGAAATTAAATGATACTTTGATTTGCAAAGGCTGCCTTGGATTTATGGCTGACAACAAGCTCCCAAAGGAAAGAGCTAGAGGAATGGCAACCTAGATGGAGCTAGATAGGTTTTCTACAAAGCTAATTTGGGACAAGTATGTTTTCACCCCTTGAGACAAAGCCAGGAGGCCTCACATCTGAGGGGCGTGTGTCCAGAGATGAAGAGGCACAACTAACACTCTGCTATTATATTTCAGTTAAGAGTCTGGAAAAGCTCAGCTCTAAATGCCATAACTTTCAGTCTGAAACAGCTGCTTAAGTCTGCAGAGAAAAGTAAATCTGCCTGGCTGCAAACAGCATGTCCTGGTTTTCTTTGGCAGAAGTGTTGAGTTAATCGAGACAGAAAGTTTGTAATAACTGCAGGTTCTGCTGAAGTTAAGCCCCAGATGAAAGAGGTTGTACAGCATTTGTCTCCGTTACCTATCATGAGAAGGATTTTCCCTCTCCAGGTGCATACGTGCTCAGCAAAATATGGATGTGGGACCTGCAAACCTCAGTCCCCAAAAAATCTCCAGCAGACTCATTGCTCCAACACTTGACTTTCGACATTGCGATGCATCCTCCTTACAAGGACCCTTCCCATGCCCACAGCTGCTTCAGGGAGCCATGGGAAGTGTCCTTCAGCCACCATCTGGATTAGCTGTGCCACTTTGTCACTGAAGGACTTGATGGAATAAGAAGTGCTTTGAATCCTCTAGCTGCTGAGTCTCCACTTAGTCCCAACACATGGACTTTAGTCTGCGTCACTCCTTTGACGTAAAGTCTGAAGGGAAGAAATGTCCCGGGGAAGAGGCTTTTACTCTGGGTGGAAGAGATGAAGTTCAGGACACCCAAACTTATGTGGCCAATAAAGGAGTTGGTATTTAACCACACAAGAAGTTATGATTAAATTAATCCACTATTCTCCTTTTTGCAGCTCTTTGGGGGAATTAGATCAAGACAGTAACAAAGGAATGCCACAGTCTGCCAATAATGTAATTAAGGAGTCAAGCCTCATCTGAGCTTTCTCTTGCCAAAGAGCTTGCTGGATGGAAGCTGGAAAAAAAAAAATCAAATTCAAGACTTTAAAGAAAAGATGGAGAGGTATTGTGAAAAAGTATTTGAATATTCAGCTACTCACTTCTTTAAGTTCTCTTAACACTCTGAGAATGCAGAAAATATGAATGATGAAATAATGCAGCTACTTTTGGGAAGACTAGCCAGAAAAAAAGGGATTTGTTAGGGCTGGTTACACTTAAGAATAGGTTAATGGTTTTGAAAGACAGGTAGACTTGGAGGGGGATCTGGAACTCAGGCCAAATCAACTGCAAATGTTTATCCCGTACTATGAAAACATGCTACAAGAATGGTCCAAACAAATCAGATGTTCTAGTCTGGCCTGGACACTTCTCTAGTGTCCTGATATTAGTTTGGAGCGTCTTGGTTTTTCCTGCAAAACTTGAGCGTAAATCTGAATTCAAACTCTGGCAAGCCCTGTACCCACTCTGCAGGTATTAAGTAGCCTGTATTAGGAATGTTATGATGTTGGTCCATTACTTTTTGAGGGGGCATGAACAAGCAAGAGATGTGCTAGAGATTAAAGTTTATGTATATATAAACACATATAATTTTATAGAAATATATACAAAATTTATATAACATATACAGAGTTATATAATATTTAACTAGAACATTGAACCAAAGCCAAAATAAATATTTTCCAGCATATAAAATTCACATGGCGAATGCTGTAAAAGCAGCTGTGTCAGGCGGAGCTGGGAGCGTATTCTCATGAGGGTCAGAGGTGTGACCATCTTCTGTAGCCACAGTCAGCACTAATGACAGAACCCAGGTCTGTAATACAGCCTGTGTTTTAGCCCTGCTTTTAATCTCTCCCTGGTGCTAATTGGGTGTTTAGAGAGTTTTTGCTTTGTGCTCGGCTAATAACATCCGGATTGTTTTGCTGCAGAGGTAGGGAAAGCCCATTGCTGAAGTCTTCGTGCAGTATCCAGAACATTGACTTTGTAATAGAGATGTCACCGTTTCTCGTGCCGTTGTTCTCCCGTAACGCAAACACCCTTCTCTGTTCTCCTTTCTCAGCCTTGTCCAAGTGTTTTACTGCGGCTGCACGAGAGCAGAGTGAACTGAACAGGCAGCGAACTGAACGTGGCGGCAAATGCGAAGCATCGGTTGCGGCCAAAGTACCTTCGTGTTTCCCCTTTATGTCCGGAATGGGAAACACTCTAATAGGCAACATGTGTGGCAAAATGCAAGTTACTGTCATCCTGAAAACGAGTGGCTCGCTGGAGGACAATAACTTTTTAAAGAGACTCTATTCAGATGGAAAGTTTTGTGCTGAGATAAAAGGTGGAAACTCTCCATGTGTCTCTCCCAGCCTGCTGAACGATTCAGAAGGAATTCAGCTGGAATACTAAACCTTGCTGTTCAGGACCTCACACGGAGACACAAGGGGCGGAAACCCCTTCTCTAACACTTTCAGCACCTTCAAAAAATAACGTTCTGACTGGTAAGAGCAGTTCCGTGCTCAGCTGAGGAATGAAACTGGGTAAGATACAAGCTATGAGATGCACCCTCTTAATTAGGGGTATATACATCAAAAAAGGACACTGCCTGAGGTCTCTTGTGTTTTCCTGCCACATGAAGCTTGTAAAAGCTGTCCGTCTGCCCAGAGGGCTTTTGGAGAGGGCTCAGCCCCAGGCGTTCAAGGGCATGTGTGCATGTCAGCAAGCAGTTTTTGGAACTTTCTTGCAGGAAGTTTTTGCTTTGCAATACCAGTTTTGCATCTCTTGGTTTCTGGTTTTGCAATGACATCTAATTGTTTTTCATGCCCAAGCCAAGAGAGGATTCAAAACAACGCCTAGAGAGCGTCCGAGGATGGAAGCCAGAGCCTGAGCTCCGCCTGGGCACCAGGAGTCAGTGGTGAATGGGATCCAGCCCACTTAGAGCTGTTGGACAGGAGAGATCCTGCATGTCCCCTTCAGACCAGGTAGATGATGGAAATATATGTCCTGACTTCCAGACACTCTGCTGAGGGACATAAAAGGGAACACTCCCAGATAAGCCCAGTCTGCAACAGCTCAAAATACTGCTGTCTATCTTCAACCAGCTTCAGATAAGACTTTTATCAAGAGGTCAAAGGCAAGTGGGATTTTCTCTAGCGTGTTTAACCCTGGTCCTTGGATAAGAGAAGAAAAACTATCTGTCTTCTCAGCAAACTGCTTAAGAGCAATGGGATGATACAGCAAATGTCACTCTCAGGCTCCAAAATCCTTGGATCTCTTCTAAGAAATTCTGAAACAACATTACTCACTGCAAGTGTTGATATCCCCAGTGATGCTCCCTGCCCTGCCAGGTCTCTGCCCGGCCGCTGGATCCGCAGGATGCTGAGGCTGTGCTGGGGTACAAGCACAGCTCCAGGTGCACATCACCCGCTGTTCTGGACAGCACTGACGTCCTCCGAGCTGACGTCAGGAGCCGTAGTTTTTTCAGAGCTCTGAAGACATTTGCCTTGTGCTTAGAGCTGGGAAATCACTCCGTGTCCTTGCCAAAGTTCCCATTGCCTCAGAGCAGCCACAGCAAAGACTGGGGGAGTTCCCATGTAATAGTGTGTGGGAAGCAGAGGTTAAAGCTTTCATAAAGGAAATCATATGCGAGCACAATGCTGATGTATATCTGGCCCTTCGTCTGCCTCGTTCAGTGTTTGCAGGTGCCACTGACAGGCGCTTTATTTATTAAGCTGCTATTTCTGGATGTAGGCAGGACACTTTGTTACGGGAAACCGTCTGTCCCTGGGGCTACAGGCAGGCAGATTTCAAACTCGGAGGGGTGCAACCCCCAAACCAAACTGCTTGGTCCTGGCCAAGTCTTTGTGGGTCTGTGCAGAGAATCAGCCACCGAATAACCCCTGTTTCAGTCTCACGTGTAAAATTGTGAATTTTCCAGCAGTATGTGCCTTCTCCGTGGTTTTATTAGTGTCTGTGCTGACGTGACTGTGTGTTCCCTTGCTCTGACTCGTGCCTTACCGTTGTCCAAGAAAGATGTTGTGTGTTCCGTGCTTCTTCAGAGCCCCCAGAGCACAACTCTGCTTTTTTAGGGCCAGGAGTCCCTGAGTGCAGTGTTGATGCCCCCAGGGAATTAAATCTGGCTACGGTGCAGAACATGGCAAAGGGCTGCAGATTTGCTGTAAAATCCCCGTGAATCCGCAGACTTAACTCCCCATGTCTTTCATTTTAGGGTGAAATCTATCCTCTGGGGAGATTGCTCTGAGGTTTCCAGCCCGTGACTCGGCTTCTCTCGGCAGTCGCAGTGTAAGAGCTTCACGGTACGTATCTCCCGCATCCAAAACACGCAGCAATCCCCACTGACCTGAGAGGGAAAAGGTCCCCGCTCCCCCCACAGCCCCTCCAGCCTCCTCTCCCACCTCCCTGCGGGATGGCAGCTGCTCGCAGAGGCCTCTTTGCAGACAAAGGACTTAGGGACAAGAATGCCCCAGAGAGGGAACTGGCACAAGGCAGCATGTGGGCAAGGACCACAGCTCGGGTGGTCCCACCCAGAGGAATTGTTTGGGATTCCCAGTCGTTTCCCCGGAGCGCACAGCATCGCAGCGGATGCACAGCTGCACACTGCACCCCAAAGGCAAACCTCCCCCCAAGACTAAGTACTTTTCTGCCTCCTAATTAATACGAGGTTTTGATCATATATTTGAAGACTTCCTGCTAATTTTGTTACCGGGATGCAGCACTCAGGAGAGTGCTTCTCTAATAACATTCATCTGCTTAATTTATATCTCATATGCAATAAAGCTAGTTCAAAGTAGAGACACTTCATATGCTTTTTTTATAGGCCTTTCCAAATGGTCAGGGGCCGCTTAACATTGACCTCTGCCAGGCTTGGCAAGGGCTTGAGGCCGGATGCTGAAAGAGAATCACCTGTGTTTTGAATTGCTTTTGATCTTTTATTTCATCCTATAAATTCCCAGTGGAGATCATTGGTAGCAAACATCTGGCACAGATACCACAGCCAGCTTTTCCTGCTCAGAGAAGGAATGAATCCATACTGGAAACCCAGATTTGGTGTCTTCCTGTAGGGCTGGCCATAAAATAACCCCCTGGGCGAGGGGATGTATCATCTGCACTCAGTGTCATCCCTCAAGAGATGCTGCAGTTTATTTTGATTATCACATGGGTGGGCATGGGTAAGGGACTCCTTTTCCTGCTAGTCCGTGCGGTGAGCAATCCCAGTCACTGGCTGGGCTCTTAGGCAAGAAAAAAAGAAGTAAAAAATATAATATTGCCGCTTTAGGATATCCTACACAAAGCGCAGGTTGGAGGGGTGACCATACAGGTAAAAGTGATGCCATCTGTCATTGCTGGGGAGCCCAGCACTTCCTATAGGTTTCCATGAATTTCACGTGACACATATAGCTGAGGGAAGCTAAATCAGGGCTGTGGTTTTTCTGTGCTCATATTCACAACAAAACCACTCTGGATTTACTTGGTTTTGCTCGTTTCCTAAAACTGAGTGTAAGTCTGACTAGTAAGTCCCCAGTGCTGAGCCTTGACAAGGCAGCTGGGAGCAGCAGGGAGGAGCTCGATCTTGTTTTATTTGTCACTGTGATCAGCGGAGTTGTTCTCCTGATGTACCTGACCCGTAAGAAGCCCTGGGAAGCATCTGTCACCCTTTGCTGATCCCAGCACACACCTGCAGGTCTCCCCCAAGCCACAGAAACCCCTGTTCCCCAGTGGTACATCAGGCAGGACCCCCGGATGGGCCAGCAGCACCTGGATGTGCAGGAGATGGAGGAGACAGAGCAGCTGTAACCTTGTCTTGCAGCTGGAAAATATAATCTCAACAATCTCCACCCTGCTTGACCCCAGAAAACCATCACCCTTTGCTATTGGCAGCAGAACCTGGAGGGGAAAGAGCAGGCTGGTAAGCGCCACAGATAAGGAATTGCAGCAACCCCTGGCATGAAGGTACCGTGATTATGTCAAGCTAAAGTGAGTCACCTTGTGCTGCTGGAGTCACGTGCTCTGAGGAAATTCTCTCTTTGACATAATCTTTCCTTAAAAGTCAGATCTTTCTTCTGGGAAAGGGGAAGTCTTGGCTTATGCTGACCTACCTCACTTGGTTTTGGCTGGAGCGAGACATTTTTCCTTGGCTGTACAAACGCGCCGTGACTTTCACTCAGAACCTCCCCGAGAGCATTTTTTTTAAAAACAGTATTTAATTCATTCTAATAAGGCAGCAAGAATCCTGGTTCCAGAAGTGATTTTTTTCTTCTAGCCTGATAAAATGTCTATCCTTTTATTCAGATACATCTTCCTTGCTGTAACAAATGATGCTGAAGATTTCCCAGGTCCTGGGGAGATGCTCAAGTCTTGACCACATTCTCTCGCTATCATCCGACATCAATTTATGTTACTGCAGAATTTGCCTTATTGAAACCATTAGTGGAATGGAAATTTGCAGAGATTCATGCACAGAAGACAATTCTTGCTTAGCAATGATGTACGAAGCGATCTCATTTAACATCCTTGAAGGCAGCAGGAATTTTGTGTGAGGAACTGTACCACAAGTCTTGAAGCAGAAGAATCTTGACTTAGTGATGTACTGTGTATTCCTTGGACAAGCACAGAGAAAAAAATCATTTTATTATGAGTGGCACAACCGTACCCACCATAAACTTCCACTAGTAGAAAACTTGCTTGCTGCTTGGTTCACACATGTTTTGCACCTGGCCAGATGTGCTGGTTGGCGTGTGGCTTTTCCCTTTAACGCTTTCCCTGGGCTGATCACTTGGTGTGGATATAATTATATACATTCCTATAGCTGTCACTTTTCTACAGCTGTCAGTCTAACTGCCTGCTCAATGCCCAAGATTTCAGACAAGCAGAAACCAAATCTAGCCAAGACATTATAATAATACAGGGATGTCTTATACCAGCGTCACTTATTCCACTTTGCATAGGATATCCATACGGCAACTTGATCCCGATGTAACCAGCACCAGAGGGAGTTGCTCCACTTAATGTAAATGACTGTGGCTCAACTGTTATGTCTAGATAAGATGTAGTTTAAGAGAAAATGGTAATTAATTTTCTTGCTTTCTTGTAATAGTTTTAAAAACATCACATGTCATCAAATACCTAGCGTTTAAAGTCACTCAGAAATCTGCTTAGCAGTGAATTTTAAATTTCTAATTATTGCTGATAGCTGTGTTTGCTAAAGATTTGTGCCTGATTCCTATAATTACTTCACAAGCTGCTAAGAATGCTTTATACTAATAGTTGGAGCCACAAACCTGCCAAGAACTGCTTTGTTAAACAAGAAATTTCTTCAAAAAGTCAAAGCTGCTTCTCTTTTTTTTTTTTCCTGTTTTTGTGGTTCTCTTTTTTTTCTGTTTTTAAATTTGTTTCCTTTTCTGAATGGGCCATTCAAAACTGTACTTGATGAGACATGAGCTGCTTTGTCGTAGGAGCAAGGAGCCTCCGTAACTGAGTGGACTAAAGTCTCTCTTGGTTTAGGTGTGCACTGGGATCCAAGTGGAAGGAGAACACGGATATGAAATGGGGTCCTGCACTTGTCCTGTGATGACACAGCCCTGCCAGGGACTACCAAGAAGGAAACTATCCAGAAAAGGTGAGAAATACATTCATTCCAATGTTGCCATCTAAAGCGGTTTTTCTTAATCCTATTAAAATGTAAAATCCCTTGCCTAGTTTCCAAGACAGACTGGAGGTAGAAGCATGTGAGGAATGGAAATGGGTGGCATCAGGAATTCCCTGTTGAGTGTGAGTACACAGCCCTGGCCGAGGCTGAGCTGTTCTAACTCTAGCAGTTTGGTCATGCAGATGGAAGGAGGTCTGATTTCAGCAAATCACCCACCCCGTGCCTCAGTTTCCCCACTTGATAGTAGGAATAACCCAGCCCAGGCATTGCATGCAGTACTTTGGGAAGTTAAGGTGAGATGGTTGTGTGCAGGTGGCCAAAGTGTTATAACACCAACATTCCTTTTTATGTGAAGACCACGACCAGCTGTCAAGGTTTGGTCCTGCAGGAGAATTCTCATTTCTTTGGTATACAGCCCATGAACTGTAATGCACAGACCCTACTTTCTCCCGGGTAAATGTCAAAGAAAGGCTAGTAAACGGTGTCTGAGGTAGCTATTAATCTTTAGAATTAGTAGCTCCACGTCCAGATTGCAAGTATACGAAGCAAACAACAAAAATGAAATCAAATTAGGGAGATTTATCGTGAACGGTTGTTGTTTCATGCTGGTTTGGGTTTCAGCAAGAGGACAGACAAGTGAAATATCAGGACAAAGACATAAATTATGTAGGAATACTCTAAGAAAAAATCTTGTTTCTTCTGAGCAGCCAGCCATGTCATTTGTCACCTTACGACACTGGAGTCAGGACATTGGTGGGAGCTCCTGGTTGTGCCTGAAAGGTGCTTTATCAAGGTGCAGATAGTAATATTGCAACAAACAGGAGATTTGTTTTTAAAAGGAATTAGAAGCATGCTCTTGTGTCAGAAAAAGCACTCTGAGCAATAACCAATAAAGCCACAAGCAGAAGTCTCATGGTAGTGATATATTCCTCTCTGGATGTACTGAAGGCGGCCGAGCGTGTTTTTCATTAATTCCGGCACAGCTGCTGATTTCAGCTGACGTTATATTCAGCTCCTGTTGTTGCAGGAGCGATAACCTATGGATCAAGCCGTGCTGAAAGTTCTACAAACACAGAGCATGGTCATTGCATCTCCCTCGAGATCCCCTCCAAGACGTTTGCCATCAGAGCTCTTTAGGAGTCAGAGACTCAAGGCAGCTCCTTATATCGCTGCAGCTGTGAAGGAGGCGACCCTTCCCAATTTAACTCTTCATTTTCTTTGCTCACTCTTTTTCCCCTACTTTTCCCCCACAGCAGTATCCCCTGCTTGGCTTTCCTTACCAGCTGAATTCCCTGGCATGAACTGAATATGTTGTGTTGCTAAGGGCTTTCCACAGCAGTAGAAATGTGGACAGGACTGCCCCAAAGCACAGTTACTGCTAGAAACCCTATAAACCCCTCATCTCTAAATAAACGAAACGCATTCAGTTAAATACAGAGCTTTTAAAACCCACACCTCATTCATTCTTCAGATTCACATCACCAGATTCTGGCAAGCTTGGAAGTGAAATCCTTTGGCTACCACCTATGGCTATTGACACTTAGGCATGGATCAAAGTGACTTGCCGCAGCTTTCTGATACAAGGAAGAATTAAAAGACTTTTGTATTTGTCCACGAGGTCTTACACTCCTGTGCAGACACATTTTACAGCAGATCTACAATAAATCCAATGGTCTGGGTAAATGGAAGGCAAGCAGGGCTCAGTGCTTGTATCTCAACCAACTTTGTGGTTCCGTTTTCTCCTTCATTCCAGTTGGAGGCTGTATAAGCTGCTGGAGGAGGTATGCATGGAGGATTATAAAATAAACAGCCCTCACATTTGGCTCAGGAAGCCCTGGACGACATTACTGAAGGCTGTGAAACTGTATGCATGCATACGTATACATGTACGTGTATCTGTACTCATCTATATGGAACAGCTGCCCTGTTCTCGTAGTTTTTCTTTGGCACCTGCCTCCGTCCCATCCCAGGCAGGATGCTGGGCTGCTTTCAGCCTGATTTCAGAAGTCCATTCTTGTCCTTCAGGCACGTCCATGGAGGTGTTTCATACCCCACGTCCAGCCTCTCTGTGGCTCCCATTGTCAGGCACAGGCTGACTCACGTCCCCTTCCTCACTTTCCGCTTGGTCTTGTAATTTCTAAACCACCTTCCTTCCCTATTCCCCACCCATGCGTATGATTTTATTTTTCCTCAATGGCCACGTCTTCCTTGAAATCATTTGCAGAAAGATAACATCAACGTGGTTTAACTAAATCCCCTGCATGTTTATCACTTCTTTAAATCATTTCCTTCGAGCAATCTTCATACGAAGTTATCACTTTGTCAAAACGTGATCCAAAACCACAGCTCGGGGCACAGTGGGAAGCACACAAGGGGGGAGCTGAGTAGTTTGGGAAGTCTGGGTGAGCTGTTTGCTGGAAGCTGCCAAGCCCACCCCTCCAAGACCTTCATTTCCCCCTGCGGCAGCTGTCATCTGATCCCACGCTTTGGCTTTGAATGGGGCTCTCTGAGGATGCCAGATGTGGGGAACAAAGTTCTAAAAATAATCTTTCCGAGTAATCTTCCCATCTATAATTCAGTGAGAACATGTGCTTTGTGTGAACATGTGAGCTGAGAACCTGATCTGACTTTGAGTAAAGAAGTTCAACGGCAGCTCCTGGCTCCTGCTTGTGGGCTCTTTTTGTTGTTTTTTTTCCCCCTTTCCTTTCCCAGACACTGCGCGGCGAAAAGCGGCTCTCGCCACCAGCGATCAGCCCTCGCTCTCCCTCCTCCCCGTCTCCCTCCCACCCTGCCAAGGCTCTGAATCGTCCGGATCCCAAAAG
Organism: Caloenas nicobarica; assembly: GCF_036013445.1. NCBI lineage: Eukaryota > Metazoa > Chordata > Aves > Columbiformes > Columbidae > Caloenas > Caloenas nicobarica. Next base: position 20,908,937 of record NC_088253.1, read on the forward strand.
CCGGGCTCCTTATTTCGTCTCTCCTTGGGAAAATGGATTCCAGGGCACTGTCAGAGATGCGTTTCTGTACAAAGATCTTCACCGCAGCCTTGTGCGTCTTAGTTTTGCTGCCAGATTCGGGCTGTGCAAGGACTCTCTGGAAGCGTGCTCTACATCTGAAAATGACGGAGAGATACGATGTGAGTAAAACGCGGTGGGGTGATTTGGGGGGAGCTGGGTCTGCTCACCATGAAAGGGGAGTTTTCTTTACGTGTGTGTATTGTTTTTAGAATAAGAAGCGTTTGAATCCGCAGGCTGTCTCTTTCTAAAAGGGTTGCATTAAGTTTCCCAGGCTGTACGAAACTTTTGCCACCTAGCTGCCGCGAAGGGAAGCGTGTAAAGCACGCTCGGGTCGGTGAGGGGACACGGGGACGGCAGCGGACACTGCTTGTCCTACAAACTTCACAGGGCGGCAAGGGAAGCGTGAATGAGGAAAGGGGAATGCAAAACCTATGTGTCTGAGGACAGACATAGTGAAGATAACGTTATTCATTGCTTAGAGCAAGGAGGAGGGTTCCCTGCCCAGTTCTTCCTCTGCCTTTTGGGGTAATTTGGGGTAAATGTCTCCAACTCCTGTGCTAGATGTGTGCTAGAGGGATGGTGGCATTGCCTCGGGGTTTTGTAAATCGCTGGAGCAGAGACCTCCAGATCCACAGTGTCAGAGTAACGTGCCCATCGCACACTAAGCCACTTTCTTATCCTCAAGCCATCGCAAGTAAGAAGAAACCAGGGAAGGGCAGGAGACTTGCAAGAAAACAGCACAGAGCTGCACATTGTCCCCTGTGTGCCCAGGGAGCACTTGCTGTGCCTGCCCAGTGTGTTCGAGGGGAAAAAAAACCCCATGTGGTTATTCACCAGTGGGGTACTGAGCGCAACCACCGTTTCCAGATCCGCAGTGGTACTTAGGGGAGCACTGGAATTGAAACTGGAGCAGCAAAAAGTTACTGTGAGTGGAGAAACGGATGGTGCTGGGTCTCGTTCTGGTGTGTCTGAGCCGCACACCACTCTGCGGTAGAGATCGCCACGGAGGAATTTTTTTTTTATTAAATTAAAAAAAAAAAAAGGAAAATGATTCGATAGCTTGACTTTCAGGACCTGGTGTTTAGAAGGGAAAAAAAAGAATTTGAGATTTTGCCTTATTCCATTCAAGTCCCCTTAGAAGCCAGCACTGACCCAAGGCTTCTGCTCCCCGAATGACTTGTGTGGAAGCCCCTGTTCTCCCATGCTCAGGTTTGATCGCATCTTCCAGCCACTGCATGTGCATAAGCAGCTCCTTGGTGTCAGGGAGGGATCCCTCCACCTGTTTTCTGCAGCCACATGTAAAAGCTTTCAAGTTAAAATGGATGCTTTTTTGGCCCTGACATCTAGAGTGATGTTTGGGGACAGCGACGTTTGGTTTGTGCGATTGCTGACCCAGAAACGCGACACATCTGTTGCTTGTACTGAGTGAATTGAAATACAATGCTCTTGTCTCCTTGAAAGTTTGCAGAAAACGTTGTGCTAATATTTGATAGGCACCCCAGTATTTTACAAGAAATTTTCTTCATTGTAGCCTCCCTTGCTGCAGGGTATCATTTGCGCTTTAATTGGAAAATGGTGACATGAATAGCTGTTTTTTCCTGTGAAATCGCTCACTGGAAAGTGTATTTATTAGTATGTTCTTTTCTCATATTTCAATACAAAGCTCAAATTTAATAGGAGCTATGAAGTAAGTGACCCAGAGAGATAGGACAGGAGTAGAACAGGAATTTACATGTTGATCTTCAGATAACATGCCCTGCAGAGGCACGGAGCCCGCTCCCTTGAAGATATATCCTCTTCTTTCAACCTGCAGTTCTTCAAAGGACTCTTTTTCCTGGCATTCGTGAATGCAGGTGCTACCGATCTGGCAAGCTCAGCTAGAATTGCTCATATTGACAGAAACATCTTATCTAGGGAAAACAGAAAATGCTTTTCTTTCTCCTTCTCCTCAAAGCCTTGTAAGGAGAAAGGCGTCCGCTCTCCATCCTCTTATCCACCCAGAGTCTGTTTTGGCAGCTCCTCTTGTTTCCCAGAGAGAGGCTTTCTTGTCTACCAAATGCTGCATGTTCCCTGCAGTTTGAAAATCAGAGGCTGTGGGTGGAACAGTCGATTTGTGAGTCACTTGCAGAGAGGGGGGGACAGATGGAGATGCTCACAGCAACGTGCAGCCCTCCAGGAGAGGGGCCAGAACATCCCTGTGGGACCCCCAGAAGGACACGGGCAAGGTCTGTCGGGGGAAGAGGTGGCGACGAGGAGGGAGTTGACCAAGCGAGACGTTGTCTGAGTCCAAAAAAATCTGGAGTCCGCAGCAGGAGCAACACATCCACCCAGCTGCCGGCTGCAGAATGACGAGCAGGTGTTTGTGAGGAGCTGGGCTGAGCTCTGGCCAGGAGTTTTTCCCCATTCAGGACTCTGAGGAAGGGTGTTGGTTGGCAAGGAGGGGTCAAGTGGGAATGGAGAAGGGAGAAAGAGGAGAGGAAATACAGCGAGAAGAAAAAACTGGCAGCCACAGTGGGATGGAGGAGCTGGGCTTCCAGCTCTTGGCAAATCCATATATTTCACAGCCAGAGGGACACTCCTCAGGTTTAGTGATTTGCAGCTGTTTTAGCAGGGCCTGTTAGGACAGGACGAGGGGTGATGGTTTTAAACTAAAAGAGGGGAGATTCAGGCCAGACATGAGGAGGAAGTTTTTTACGCTGAGGGTGGTGAGAGCCTGGCCCAGGTTGGCCAGAGAGGTGGTGGATGAACCATCCCTGGAGACATCCCAGGCCAGGCTGGACGGGGCTCTGAGCACCCTGAGCTGGTGCAGATGTCCCTGCTCATGGCAGGGGGGGCACTGGATGAGCTTGGAAGGTCCCTTCCAACCCAAACTATTCCATAATTCTGCAGCCCCTGCACAGGCTGGGACCGTTCCCCAAGGTCAGAGGGAGGGGGCTACCTGGGGATGCTCTTCAGTTCATTAGCAAGACACCCACATGTTTATTGAAAAAACCTGGGGAAGCCCTGATGTTATTCCAGCATCAACTGCAGGAAGCATCTTAGAAAAAAAAAAAACAGCCTTCTTGTAAAGAATTCCAGAAATGAAGAATTCCTCGCAGCTGCTGTAATATTCTTCCAACAACGTACATACCCTCCAGCTAGCTGTCGTAAATCAACACTGAGATACCCACTTTTTCTACCAGATGAGCACATCTCCCATGGGTGTTCTATCCCACGTGTGCCTCAGAGTAGCCCTCAGCCTCCCCTTCGAAACCCACAGATTGCACTCGATTCCCTGCTTTCTAGTCCTCTAATTGCTGTCATGCATCTTCGTTAAGCCCACTCTAATTTTGCCACAGTCTTCCAGTACTGCAGACACCAGAACTACTAATCCAGAGTAAATAGCAGGAGAATATTATTCCTCTTGTCCTCGTCTTGTCATTCAGGTTATTCAACCCTCCTTCAGTCTGATATTTGCCACTTTCATCACTGGTGATCTGTGTTTTTCCAGGTCTTTGATAGAAATGTTGGAGGGCTTTAAATTCCTCCTGTTGTTTCAGAGGAAAGGTGCTTTATGGCCAGTGTCTGGAAATACCTGCCAGGGGCAGAACTAGTGACCAGAGGCTGAGAATAAACCTCACGTGTGGTCTCGGCGGTGGCCAAGTATGAACTGGCAGAGAATTGTGCTTTGGCACAAGCCCAGGGTCCAGTTTTAGACGCAAATAATACAACAGATCTAGGTTTTTGCTGGAGGCAGACCGCATCCCACAGTTCCTATGGAAAATATGGGTTGAGAGTGAGTGATTGCTTTCAGGTTTTTCCTCGTCATCTTTACTGACCTCCAGGGTTGCTCAGCTGACCTCTGAACTTTTCCCCTTACTTTGATTCTGTGTGTCTCTAAGGAAAATATTGTCTTTAAAATGATTTCATAAGCCTCCATGGGAAACAGCAGTTTGCCTCCTGCATTGCAAAAAAATTCTTGAAGAAATTTTAACCGCCGTCACAATCTGTAAAAATAATAAATCTGAGCTATGTTCAGAGCCAAACTGTGAATCCTGGGAGAGTTTTTAAAAAGACCTTGTAACCCATACCTGGAGACATCCTTAACCAGGCTATTTCGTGAATGAGGGAATCCTGTTTCCCACCAGGATTTTAACGCACGTAAACCAGTGGCAAGGGTTTTATTAGATCAGATTTGCCAGAAAATATTTTTGACCATGAGGTTTTGAAAGGAAGGGGTCCAGAGCAATAGGTGAAGAAAGAAAATGGGCAGGGAGGTCACGAGGTACAAAGTTATTTGGCTAAAAATGTTATATTGTTCCCAAACGGAAATCTCATTCGTTGAGCCAACTGTTCATTGTAATGTTGGCTTTTTGGTTTCTGAATCATCTGTGAAGCAACTGCAGTAATTGTTCAGCGTGGCTTTTTTCATGTGTTCATTATTTGCCAGTATTATTTTGGTCAGTGCATTTCAGTCTGCAGCTAACATTTCACATAATAGAATCGTAAACTGTGAGCATCCAGGATGAGTGCTCCCTCAAACAAGGAGACCTGTTAAGTGTTTGGAACTGCATAGATTTACTGTTAAATGCCATCTTATATCCCAAAATTGTACTTGGTCCAAGCATTATCTCTATTTAAAATCCAACAGCAGCAAAATAGTTGAATTTTAACTATATTCAGTTCAAAAGCACATTATTTCAAAGGTGGTGTTTTTTTCAGCCTTTTTGAGGATTGGGATGATGCATTAACTTACACCCTTCATCATGGAAAACATCATCAAAATTATGATTATTGTGGGGTTTTTTTTCTTCCAAACCTATCTCGTGGTTCAAACAGCCCATCAGTTCATGGGAAAACAACCTCGTGGAAGTGGTTTTGAGGAGTTTCTTGTTTACCGGATAGAAACAACTAAGGAAAAAGCAAAAGAAAATTGTTTCTTGATATTCAGACCAGGGCAGGCTGATACTGGGAACAGGGCAGGAGGCTGTTTGTGGAAATATTAGGAATTCTCTGTCTCTCACACACAGACACACACACACACGTTATTTAACCAGTTATAGATATAACCAGGATATGGATTTTCCTTAACGCTCACCTTGTACTAGAAATTAAAACCCTTAATCATCCTGACTTTTCTCTGTGCTTCTGCAATGACTGAAACTCCATCTCCACACAACCAGGCAGAGGAGAAACTTTGCTACTCTCCGTTTCCCCCTACCTATGGCCCAAGGAACAGCCAAAAGTGGTAAAAACCACCACTTTATCAATGCGATTCTACACACGGCAGAACACAGAATTAAAATTTCTCATATCAGTAGTGCGTTATTTCTTTTGGTGTCCCTTGGAGTTGCATTCATTCTCAGCATGGCAAATTATCCCAAGGGAATGAAGATGATGTTGTTTTCACCATTAGTGATAATTAATTACTGCTCGGTCACACGTCGCAGCAGAGTCCCCAGGGGACATTTTTTGGTCGGTACATCTGGGGACACGCTGTTTCACAAAGTCACGCGGGCTGCACAGAAGCTGTTGGAAGGTTTCAGCAAGGAGGACGTAGCAGCGTGGAGATAAAGAGGGATATTTAACCTCACCCCAAATTTCTCCATAGCTGGATGGTGAAATTTCCTGGAGACCCCTCAGGGACAGTTGCACCATGTTGTTTCTTGGAATAACAACCCCAGTTGTTTGTCACTGATTTCGAAACACAACAGCGACGGGGCCAAGTCTATACAAGACTTCTAAACTCAAAAGCCTGCTAGCTAGTGCCTGGCAGTACTCGCCTCATACCTTTGCCTAGATGCTGAGCTCTTTTAAAACTACAAATCCAGAATCCATTTTTTCATTTGACTAGAGCTTATTAATGTTCGTTAATTAATCTGAGAACCGTTTGCCCTTTCTGGGTACTTTATGCTGCTCCGGGGAGCTGAGCTCAAGCCCAGAGATGAATAGTTTAGCCACAGGTGAGAAAGGAGTGGGCTTGGGTGATTCACCTCTCCGGAGGGAGTTGGCTTCTTGCTAAAATGCTGCCAGCGTGAATAATATCCAAATGCTGCCTCTTATAAACGTTTCTGGTAAAATCCTGTGCCTGTTAATCCACTTTAAATCTCCCCTGTCCTTTTGGTGTGCAATGAGCAGCTGGGCTCCTTGCTGCCGTAGTCAAACACGGCCTCATTTTCTTTGGGATTAAGCTGCCATCACCCACACAGGTCTCACCCAGATCATCTCGTGTTTTAGAAATGGTCTCTAATTTAACAACTCGGGATCACACAGTGGGTAAGATCGAAAGATTTTGTACCACTCCCCTAGAAGTTCTGGTCCAGAAGAAGGTGGTGAAGGTAGAAGGAGCCTATTGAGGAGACAGATGCTACGTGGGACATTAGTTCCAGGTCCCTGTGGGGACATAACCTTAAAACAATACAAGGTCATCATTTCTACTGCTTTACTATCGAAGTGTTTTGCTGTGCTCATCACGGTGATGCCTGGAGTCTTTGTTTCCTAGGCAAGTGTAAAAGACTTTAAAGGAATTTTTTTTTACCTCCTCATGGTCATTACAATAACCCTAATTATAAAATGGGCTGCACACGATAACTTGGTGGTTTAGTGTTTCCAAAGCAGCGTGCTAAGCTGATCATAGAGCTCTGTCTTCAGGGAGCTGAACTCTCCTGCCTAACGAATACTTGAAAACCACTTTGCAAATCCCTTTTCTGTTTCAACTGATGTTTGGTGTCCGCCTTATGCCAAACCTTTGTTTCCTTTTCTTTTCTTTGCAAGGATTATGAGTACCCTCTTCATTCTCACAGTTCCCACTACCAGAAGAACGATCGCTGCCCGCCGCCCCCCCAGACTTTGCCGGACCGAGCCTGCGAGGTGCCCAGCTGCCGCTCGGACTCCGAGTGCGAAAGGCACAAGCGCTGCTGCTACAACGGGTGCATCTACGCCTGCCTGGAGTCCGTGCAGCCGCCACCAGGTAGAGTGGATCCGGCGGTCAAATTCTGGTGGGGAGAAGCGCGCAGAGACGATGGTGGTTATCCCCACGTGCGTTGGGTCTCAGGTGGGAGGCGCGGTGTGAGGTGAGGATGAAGCTTCGGTTCCACGCTTCTGGCTGCTGAATCGAAAAATGACCTAAGGCCAGCTGGTGTTGCAAAATGTTCACCAGTACAAATGGCAGAAGTCACTCAGGGCCAGTTCTTTTCTTGGGGTTATATATGCAGGAAAAGAAGTAATCCCAATCTGAGTTAGTGCTCACAGGAGCCAGGCAGCTGTCTCATCTGATCCGTGCCGTGGGATGGGAAACAACAGTGTCTTTGGCCCTTATGGCACCAGGTTCTTGGGGCCCTGGATAACACCCGTGGCTCTCTTGCCACTGGGACAACGAGAGCATGAACATAAGTATCTTCCTGAAAATTCAAATCCATCATTTGGGAGCCTGGCACCCTCGTCACTGGCTGTTAGAGGAAATCTGTGATGTTCTGTAACTGTGTGCCCTGCCACTGCTTCACCTTGACTCCGTGGTTTCTTGTTTCTGTCTTTTACAGTTTTAGACTGGTTGGTTCAGCCCAAACCCCGCTGGCTGGGAGGCAATGGGTGGCTTTTGGATGGCCCAGAGGAAGTCCTACAAGGTACAGTACGTTTTGCTTTCTTCTCTGCTATACCAGGAATTATACAAAGGCACTAAATAATATTTTCATCATACACAGGGCTTGCCAGGGACGTAGGGGTGCTGGGGCTGCTGGTATGTGTCTGGAGTTTCCATAGGAATAACTCTGTCTGGTGCTGGGGGCTAGTTTCTGGCGCAGTAAATCAGTTTATTTTTATGGATATGTCTTATCCAGCAGAGCTCTAGGAATACTCCAGGGAACTGGATTTGTATCCATTCTTGAAATAAGTAGAAATATACCTTTTTTTTTTTTTTTTTTAGAAAAAGGCTTTGTCAGCATACACATATTTTCTGCCAGCTTCCTGATAGACTGTGGGTGGACTCGGATTAGGAGCTTTTTAAATCCAAAGTGGCCTCATCACCCAAATGCCTTGGGCTGGGGCTGTGGCGGCTTTGAACAAGAGCCCTGGCAAACTGCTGCAGAGTTGTGTCAAGCTGACGTGGAGCTTGGAACATCTAAGCTTGGAGACTGCTAATGAGATTGGGCTTCTCAGGTTAATTCCATGAGGAAAGACCTTTTAATTATTTTTTTTCCACTACCTCACGTTGAAACAAGGAGGGAACGGGGAGGTGGGAAGAGAAGTTTTCTTCTACAAGGTATTCCCAGGTGTATGCGTGCCTGAAGTTCTTTATTTCTTCACGGAAAGGCTATTCCAGCTTTTGATCAGCTTTAGTCAGACACAGGTAGTGCCAATAAATTACCCTCTTTGGTCTTACACAGATGATATCAGACTCACCAAACCTCGACTCTCATCTATTATGGAAACTCCTAGTTCTTCAAGAGAAAATTCTGCCTCCAGCTCATTGCTGTTGCACTGCTAGAAATAAGATAAAATAGGTTCCTCCTCATCCATCCTTGTCATACTTCTTTTTTCTTATCTTAACACCTTCATCTCAGCTTGAGGGAGTAATTAGTGAAATAATAGTCATCAGTCATGACATGAGAATTACAGCAGAGGTCCCTGAAACTAAAATCCTGGCAAACGAAAGGGTGGAGTGTCCCTGTATAGTCTGTACATTTAATGGACTCAAACACTGCCTGTGGGTCCTGCTTTACTTTCTCATGCTGCTCCGTGCTTGCCGGCTATCCAGGGTCGTGGCGATTAAAGCCTCCGTTTGTAACAGGAGGTGGTTCTGCCTTACTCCACAGTGAGTCACAGCCGAGGTTTAAATTCATCAGTAATTAACGGGTGTGGAGCAAAGAGCAAAGCAGCAAACTGGTCGTGTTCCCTGATTCCTCACTCAGCCCGAAACACTGGCTGGAACAGACTTAGGGCTGCTTGGAGCGAAAAGCCACGTGGCGGGACCACCCATCACGGTGAGCGGTGGCGGCGTGTCCTCACCGCTCCCCAGCCCTCGCTCGGACCCTGCACAACAGCCCGTGGGGAGGGCGTCGTTCCAGGTGATCAGGCCGACCTGCGCTCCTCGTATCGGGCTGGACACATCAGTTTTTGTGTCAGGTGTGAGCGGGATCACCTGCTTTGCCAGGTTTCTGTGGAGGTGTCAGCTCCTTGCGTGGGACGTAGCCTGAGAGCCTGCCTGGGAGGAGATGCACAAGGTGGCCGCGTGGTTGTATTTTGGTTGCCCGTGGGTGTTAAAGCCGTGATTTATGACCTGCGGGCTTCTTTTGCAGCTGAGGCCTGTAGTACCACGGAGGATGGAGACGAGCCCCTGCATTGCCCCACAGGCTATGAATGCCACATCATCAACCCGGGCAACACGGCTGAAGGAATCCCCAACCGGGGCCAGTGCATCAAGCTCCGTGGAAGTCCAGGTCAGTTGACTGGAGACCTCCCTTCCTTTCTTGTTCTGTCATGCAAACACCAGGAAGGGACGGAGCGTTCTCGCTGGCTTTGAAGGAGATCTGGTGGTGCATCCGCTCCCGTGGGCTTCCTGGGTTTTCTGGGCAGCCCAGGGCTCAGGTGGTGTGTGACGGTCCCCACCCTGCGGCACTCTCAAGTCTCTAATGTCCTTGATGTTGGCTGAGCTACGTCCCCAAAGCAGGGGACACACTTCTTGTTCGCTCTGTATCCTCTGGGATTGTGTAAGCAGAGCAGGTAGTAACCTGCATATGTCATTATTACGCAGCACAAAAAATAGAAATATTTACATACTGCTACACACTTAACTAAGGAATATGAGTTTCAAATTCCAGGTTTGACTTCTGACTTTGATTTCTGCATCCAAAACATGTTTACTTTATTCCGAAGACACATTTGCCCAATAAAGGAATTTATGTAGACCAAGCTATTTTTCAGGAAAGCTCATAACATGTCTAGGTAGGTGGAACTTCATGGAATAGCAGGACATGTATGTCCATACTGGGCTACAAGTCATCTCTAGTGTAGAGACATGAGACATCTGGTTTCCCTCTTGGTCACTGTAAAAGCCAGGGGAAGCAGCAAAACAGATCTCTGAACTGCTCCCATAAAATACTAAGATTTTTTTCCAGGGCTTTTTAATCAGCTCTTGTATTTCTTTATATGTTTCTTTAATGACATCCGTAGTAACTAATGTAATGTATAGCTGTATGGCTCTGACATGAGGTATCTCTAAGAGCTTAAATAATTATGTAATTGTTAAAAGAAAAACCTAACTGGAACTTGAGTTATGTAAAACACTAATAGATGGTATGAAATTTTAACCAAATTTTCACTCATTTGAGAAAGTCCGTGATTCCTCGCCTCATAGCCACTGAAAATAACAACATGCTAGTGGCCAGCAGTTCACCACTCTCGGGGAAAGCAAGTTGTATCCACTAGTTCAGTCATTTAAACAGTTTTATAAGAGGTTTATAGCAGCCTACACTACTTCAGCTACAGAGATCTTTTATTTTCTTCCTTGTAAGGTTATTATTCCCATATCTATTTCTTTGTGCTGTACACAGAAGGCTGTTTAACCCACAGAAGGGTTTAACACAAGCAATAAAGGCTGACTGGTTATGTTCTCATTATGTACCTTCTTTTTCAGATGGACGCAACCTGAGGCATAAGTATTACAAGGGATATTTTGGTGAGCCACTGGCATAAAGTGTTTGCCATTATGAAGCTTTATAGTTATTGCATTGCTTACAAGGAATTTGCTGGGTTTGAAGTGAAGGTTTGTACGTGGCAAAAAGGGATTCTTCAGCCTCAACTCTCTGTGCCTTGGTCAAAAATCTTATTTTAAGATCGACAATACCCCGACTGTGGACTCTTGAGAATCAGCATCTCCAGCTGTGACACAGTGTGTTCAGTGGTGGAGCCTTCTGCCAGGGGTTCCCACCTAAGGCCTGAGAAACACCCAATCCAATAACCTTTTGGTTTTTTAAGTATATTTTTGGAGCCTTACTCGTGGCCCAGGACTCCTTGCAGATGAACACAGAACTCTGTCAAAATCAGAGTCTTTTGCAAAGTGCTTGTATCATGGTTTGTGATAAGAGATGCATCGGTCCCTTGTTTTTATCTGCAGCCACAGGAGGTGTCAGGTCCCTTGCACAAATTGATAGATATGTCTCTCAAAGAAAGCAGGAGGATATTCCAGAAAATCTCTTTTCTCGTGGCTTCAAAGCTCCTGGTTTCTGCTGACTCTTGGATCTAGAGGGGGACGGTCACATCTGATTGCAAGTGATACTCAGATATAACTAGACAACATCTTCGATATTATAAGATTTGAGAACAGCCAAATTTGGCCAGTTTATCTGATAAAACTATAAAGGATTTCCTTTCCTCCACCCAGCGGGCTGTCACAGCTCTGCCAGAGAACTTCTAACTAATGCGACCAGTAAAACCGTACCGCTTAGAGAATCTTGAGAAAACCTGTGCCACGGACTAACTTGAAATCTAACTTTGCTAATATTTGTCTTACAGGGAGCAATTCCAACAATGTGGTCGGCTACGTGAAAAACCAGCAGAAGCATTTAGGCTAATCGAAGGTGTGTCTGGGTAAGTGTGCTGTGAATGAAGGGAAAGCTGGGCGAAAATAGTTGGTGCAATTATTTAAGGAAATGGTTGTTTGAGGGTGAAATTATGTCTTGTCAAGATGCCAGTATAACGAAGCACCTTAAAACTATGGTCAGGTGCATACCTCAGGCTCTGTGAAACACCTGTGCTGACAAACGGACGGTGCTGTAAAAATATCCCGTGAACCTGGGGCACTGGAGATCACAGAATCACAGAATGTTAGGGATTGGAAGGGACCTCGAAAGATCATCTAGTCCAATCCCCCAATTGAGCTCTGCAAACTGTCCCTGGAGAAGTTAATGTCTTTCCCAACTCCTATTCTCCCTCTCCCACTCTTTCTTTTGATATGACAAGATGCACCTGATTTCTTTGAGGAACCTTTGCCTTACGGGTGTTTAGAATAGAATAGAATCATTTTGGTTGGAAAAGACCTTTAAGATCATCGAGTCTAGCCATTAATCCAACACTGCCAAGTCCACCCATGTCCCTGAGAACCTCATCTCTGTATCTTTTAAACCCTGCCAGGGACGGTGACTGCACCACTGCCCTGGGCAGCCAGTTCCAATGCCTGACAGCCCTTTCCATGAAGAAATTTTTCCTAATATCCAATCTAAACCTTCCCTCGTGCAACTTTTTTATTTGTTACCTTATGTCTTCCAGTCCTAGGGAGCTATTCCTCCAACTTCTTTATTATTCGTTTTTAGGATAAATAGCAATGCTTATTTCAACATGGATTTAAGAAATTATGAGTGGCTGTTTTCACAAAAGTCTTAATTCTAGCCACTGTAAAAATGGAAGAGGAGTGTCTAGGTTCTGAAATTTTCTCTTAGTGAACAAAAATAAACTCTGGGAGGGGAAAAAAACAGCCCTTCTGAGTTTTTTGGGGTTTTTTTCCATAATTATCACTGGAGGGGATAACATTTTCACTGAGCAGTACTTGGAGGATGGAGTTATTTTTCAGGATGAAAAATAAATGCTGCAAAACTTTGCATGCCTTAAGACTTTAAACTTTCTGTCGAGGGGCTTTTCTAACTCAGGTGTAACTGCTCCTGCAAGACAAATTAAAAAGCTCTTTATTCTGGACTGAGTGAAATAAGGGTCAGTCTTGCAAATATTTAGGCACATGGGTGATTTTGTGGGATAAATTTATGTGTGTGAAAAGTTGAACAGTGTGACCCACTCATGTGAGTAAACGTATGTGTATGTGGCCAGAGCAAAGCCAACTGGAAAAGCTCCAATCATTTTATCAGGCTTTGAGTTAGGCAAGAATGAAAATGTTTATTATACCAAAGGTTCTGCCCCAAGATGCTTTTCTCGGCACTTTCAGCTTCACTTGAGCTTAACTGGCAGTTACGAAAACAAAGCAGTTCAGTGTCTTTTGTGTACCTACGTCGGGCTGACTGCTCAGATTACACAGCTACATAAGGACAAGTTCTGTGCAAACATCCCAGGGAGGATAAATATTTTAATTCCTCTTTTTTTGTTTGATTTTCACCCAGCTGGACCACTCTGTCAAGGAATGCTTTACCCAACAGTTTTCTCTTTTGGAAGATCTCTGGTCCCAAATCTCCACACGCACGTCTCCAGCGTTACCCTGATCCCTGCCCATCGGTGATAAAAGACTTCGCTATTCCAGGAACAGGATGAGTTTAGATTTTGAGCCTATCAGGAGGGGCAGAAATGCGATCCCTGAAAGAAACCACACCGTCAATGAGCTGCCCTGCGACAAGTGAAATGCAAATACCTCCAAGCAGATCTCTAGAAGCCACAGCCCCTTTATCAGGCTGCTGAAACAGCATGCCCTTTATGTGCGTATTATGTGACCGGTTCAAATTTCACGACTGTGAACATAACTCAGTATTATAAAAATGAAGTGATGTCAGAGTTGTACCTAAATATCACATCTCGGTTGCATTAAAATAGGCAAGACTGTAAGACTAAAGGGGCTCTCTGGATCAAATCCAGTGCCTGCGTATCTCAAAAAGCTACTTTAAATATGCCTTTTCATAAGCTTAAAGTTTGAAGAAACGTGAAGGTTTCTTCTTTTCCTGTTTATACCTAGGCTTCGCCAAGTTTGACGTCCAGTCGACAAGCCTAAACCTGAAATCTTAAGAATTTGAGGAACTCTGATCGAGGAGCAAAACAGGTTTTAGAAATGTTGTTTATTTTTCTAAGTTACTTTCCTTTAGCTTCTCAGTCTGGTGAGCTGCAGATTGAGAGCTGATGATGGAATAGATTTCTTTCTACAATATCTAAGCAGACGCACACGCGTGCCAGTCTTTTTAAGTTGTTGCTTTTAGCCAGCACGGTTAATACTCACAGCATGTAAATCTGTGTTTCTGTACCTGCAAAACCTCAGCGAGAGGGCTGAAGTCTGGATTATTTGTTGGACATAAGAGAAAAGCAAAAGGAGGATAAATCCATGTGATTAAAAGGTTTGTCTGGCAGATGGGCAACTGCTCCTAAGAAGTCCCGTACCTTTATGTTGGCTTCCATAAATCCCTAAGGTCAAGTTATTTGTATTTGGGCCTTACAGCTTCTTTTGCCCGTTTAGCATTATAAAATGGAAAACACATTTTCGATTAACGTTTTCCTCTTCTGTGGCAGTCCTAAAGGGACAGTTGCATTTCATTTTGACAAATCTGCCAGAATTGCTAGGCAAAAGAAGCCACGTTTGCTCCCTTGTTTAGTACGTGTCCCCATCTACATGCATAAAATTAGCATTTTAATACGCAGAGTAGTAGCGGTGCATATAAATACCCAATTCACAAATACAAGTGCCAGCTTCCACCCACAAACTATGGGATTTTTTTTCCACTCACCAAATGGCTTAAGCCAAAGCTAAGATACCTGTAGAACACTTGATACTTTGCATATGATATTTGCAGCTGGAGAGGTGAAAGATGCCAAACTGCTCTTCTGTTTCCTGTAATAAACAGGGACACTCCTCGTTGCTTCACCGAGCAAAGGAACAGATGAACATTTTCCTAAGTATCTTCATTTCTTTAACTCCATTCACTTCTTTGTGCCTTTGTTCCAAGTTCAAGGTATGAAATGCAACACCATGTTTGGACAGATCTATTTCTACAGTTTTATCATATACAACTTTATGCAATGATATCTTCATTCCTGCTGAAAGCGAGGAGTCCGTCCATATTTTATCCTTCCAATCTCAGTTTAGGCCAGAAACTCGCTGCTTTGCTGCTGACGTTACTTGACAAAGCAACAAAGCTCATAATGAAAGTCTAAATGCAGCCTTGCTCCTTGGTGTGCTGCTCAGTGAAATGGACTGGCTTTTTTCAACATTACGTTTTGCAGAAAAATCAAATTCCGATTAAATGAGCAAAGCCCTTCAGTGATTACTGCTAAGCCCCAAAGAGTAAATTCCAAATCGTTCTACTTTAAAATAAAAGATTCCGTGCCTAAAAACCTGTGAGGATCCAGCTGAAAAACTTGTGTTGAGCATTAACAAATTTACAAGATTAAAACTTCAGATCTCAACCTAATCTTGCAAAGCATCCAAAAATATGCTTAATGCGAGTGGACGCATTCACTTCAGTGGCTGCTTTTTTGTAGCTACGAAAGCACATACCTGACCACCTTGCTGGATGGGATGGTAAAGATATATTCTACTTGCAAAAGGAATTTTTCTAAAAAGAAAACCGACGAATTAATAATTTGTTGATGAATTTCTGTTTACTGGGTGTTATCAAAGACATCACCCTTCCTCATGGTGCTATAATGCTTGGGGTTTTTTTTTTTAATTTTTTTTTTTAATTGTCAAACTCAGAGACAAAAGCCACAGAAGAGACTCGGCCAAATGCTGTTTTCAAGCCTGACATCCATCACACCTTGAAAGCAAAACATGGGCCAAAGGAGTTGTCCTCAGCTCGTCTCCTCTCCAAAGACAAACGGCTTAACAGCGGTCTTGTGAAGTGCAGTAGGAAATCACTAGTGCCGGTTGGTTTTAAAGTTCCTGTGTACACTTCAAAGCATGTTTGGTGCTATAATAAGTTTTACGTGTATCACTGTGTGCTAGCGATGCTCACGGCCTTCCGGATCCTCGAGCGCTGCCCCAGGCAGCCCCGTCCCGGTTTGTGCCCCTGGTGCTTGGACGTATACAGGTTCTTCCACTTCGGTGCTCAATAAAAAGTGACCAGTATATTTTTCAACTCTGCCTGGTTTCAGTTGTGTGTTCTTGACATACGCTTGGCTTCGAATTATGAAAAACAGGACAAATCTTTTTAATTTTAGTTGTTGGGAAGGCTCAGGAAACATAGGCGCAGGGAGGCAAAAGTCATTTTGCCCACTGGAAGGGAGGTGACAGACACCAAAACACATCTGCCACCAGTGTCCACTTTCAGAGGGGCCACCTTTGTGGGTCAGATGCTTGCTCAGTTCGTGACACCTTCGCTTCTGTTGCCTGAAGAGGAGCAGATGGACAGTGCTGTAAAGAGAGGAGTGATGGTCAGCCTCACCTCCATCCCAGGGAAAGTGATGGAACACCTTATCCTTGGTGCCATCTTAAGACATATCAAGGAGAAGAGGGTCATCAGGGACAGTCAACATGGCTTCACCAAGGGGAAGTCGTGTTTGACCAACCTCATAGCCTTTTATGAAGACGTAACAAGGTGGATTGACGATGGCAGAGCAGTGGATGTGGTCTACCTTGACTTCAGCAAAGCATTTGACACCGTCTCCCACAGCATCCTCACGGCAAAACTGAGGAAGTGTGGACTGGATGATCGGGTAGTGAGGTGGACTGCAAACTGGCTGAAGGAGAGAAGCCAGAGAGTCGTGGTCAATGGGGCGGAGTCTGGTTGGAGGCCTGTATCTAGTGGAGTGCCTCAAGGGTCAGTTCTGGGACCAATACTGTTCAATATATTCATCAATGACTTGGATGAGGGAATTGAGTGTACTATCAGCAAGTTTGCTGATGACACCAAGCTGGGAGGAGTGGCTGACACGCCAGAGGGCTGTGCTGCCATCCAGCGAGATCTGGACAGGCTGGAGAGCTGGGCGGGGAAAAATTTAATGAAATATAACAAGGGGAAATGTAGAGTCTTGCATCTGGGCAGGAACAACCCCAGGTTCCAGTACAGGTTGGGGAATGACCTATTAGAGAGCAGTGTAGGGGAAAGGGACCTGGGGGTCCTGGTGGACAGCAGGATGACCATGAGCCAGCACTGTGCCCTTGTGGCCAAGAAGGCCAATGGCATCCTGGGGTGTATTAGAAGGGGGGTGGTTAGTAGGTCCAGAGAGGTTCTCCTTCCCCTCTACTCTGCCCTGGTGAGACCTCATCTGGAATATTGTGTCCAGTTCTGGGCCCCTCAGTTCAAGAAGGACAGGGAACTGCTGGAGAGAGTCCAGCGCAGGGCCACAAAGATGATTAAGGGAGTGGAGCATCTCCCTTATGAGGAAAGGCTGAGGGAGCTGGGTCTCTTTAGCTTGGAGAAGAGGAGACTGAGGGGTGACCTCATCAATGTTTATAAATATATAAAGGGTGGGTGTCACGAGGATGGAGCTAGGCTCTTCTCGGTGACGACCAACAGTAAGACAAGGGGTAATGGGTTCAAGCTGGAACACAAGAGGTTCCACTTAAATGTGAGAAGAAACTTCTTCTCAGTGAGGGTGACAGAACACTGGAACAGGCTGCCCGGGGGGGTTGTGGATTCTCCTTCTCTGGAGACATTCAAAACCCGCCTGGACGCCTTCCTGTGTAACCTCACCTAAGTTTTCCTGCTCTGGCAGGGGGATTGGACTAGATGATCTTTTGAGGTCCCTTCCAATCCCTAACATTCTGTGATTCTGTGATTCTGTGACCTGAGTAGAAGGTGACCCTTCTATTTGAGCAGGCGTTTTCCTTGTTGGTTCAGAGCTGGTTTTTGCTGCCGGTTGGGTGGTTTCAGCTGCCAGCTCAGGTGGTTTGCGCTGCACACGTTGCAGCTCAGGTGGCTTTGCAGGAGGCCAAGGCTTGCGCAAAGGGTGGACAAATAAACCAAGTCAGAGGCCAGCGCTGGGCTGTGTCCACCGCGGGATACTGGAGCTGGAAGAAAAGCCTGGCGCTGAGAGGTCGGGCTGCTGAGCACCACGTTTCCAGGAGCAGCTGAGATTTCACCATCCCACCAGCTCCACCCGCGTTGGCCTTGCTCTGCCTGCTCGTCACGAGTGGGCAGGAGTCCTTCTGCATGGCTTCCCTTCTGCCCTGGAACCACAACAGAGGAGTCGCAGAGAGGGAAACTGCCTGTAATTTAGCCAAGGAGGGGATAGCAGGGGACATGGTTGCTTTGGAAGGGTTTTCTCTGGGGTATGAGAAGACACCAGCAAGCACTGGGTGCCTGGGTAGCTCTTCAGTCTGGCGGTGAAGTTATCCTTGGGATCTCTTGAACTTCTCATGGCCATGGTCATCTGGCCTGTTTGGGTGGGGAGATCACGGGATGTGTGTCCATAACTCGTCCCTCCTGCTGTGAAGTGGCAGGTGGACTAAGTACCTTGGCTTTCAAGAGAAGGATCTGTTTGGTGAACACCACAAAATTATGTTTTGATTTCAACTTGTTTGCATGTTAACGCAAGCAAATACAGTTTCTGCTGATGTAGCTGGCTAACGGTTTTTGTGGAAAAAAAGCATTGTGTGAGCTAAGGCATCATATGCAGGTGACACTGAAGTGCTATCAGTGCATCCACGAACTGGAACCAACAGATGGACAAACAGAACAGATCTTCAAAAAGTCAGGGGGCTGCATTAAAACCACAGCCTGCATCTCTAGGTCAGCAACCTGCAGAAGTTGTAAAGGTGAGAATAATAATTAAAAAACAATGCTGTCGTTTTGGCATGCCTAGTTCAGAGCTTCATTAAGCTTTGTGGTGCAGAAGTATTTCGGTCGCCTTCAGGAAGCCGTTCCTTAGTTCCATGAGCACTGAAGAAACCCACGAGATTGAGACAATCCATTGAAGAGTCTTTGGAGACTGACGGTTTCTCTTTGCCCACTGCAGAGCAGGGATTTGTTCATACAGGGGGGTGGATACTTCTCCCACCTCACATGATCTGTGCAGACTAGATGGTTCTCTGGAGCTGTTGTCAGGTGAACATCGGTTGTCTGCCCATGGCAAAAGGATTTACAGCACCATCAAGCATCCTTTAAAGATGAATAGAAAAGCCATATTTTGCTGGTGTGCCTACAGAGGTAAGTCCTATTTCTTTCCATTATTTTCTCCTTGTCACCTTCCTTGATAGGCAAAGTAGCGAAAACCACAGGAGAAGCCCTGCAAAACAAAAAGGACCTTTTGACCGTTTCCAAGATGGGGATGTGACTGATGGGACCCATTTCACCCAGCCCGAGCTGCCCCACCAGGTCAGTCTCCCCATTTCAGCAGAGGAGGCTGTGCAAACAGAAATCAAATTTTAATTGAATTCCCCCTTCATTCCTGGTGCCACACCTAGGGACAGGCCTAAGGATTTTACCTGCCCTTTACCCGTAGCATTGACAAGACAAACCGTGGCCCAAATATTTGTTCTTTGCTTTTATAACCAGGAGCGGAGGATGTTCCGCCCAGGGGCCTGTGAAAAACCCGACCTGAAAGCAGATTATTTGGATTTTTGGATAGCAGCAAATTCACTAAGTTCTACCCATGCACCAGAGGTTTTTTCCCTCAAGGTGGCACAAGAGGAACAAAAGTGTGACGAGCCCTGGTTGTGGCGAGGGAAGCAGGGGAAGGAGCTCTGAGTGCTTTGCTGTATTCATCTTCACAGGAGATATTTTCTATTTAAAAATATAGTTTCCCAAATAACTTACTTAAAACTGGAGTCTGACCCTGAGCTTTATTAGCCAATTAAATAGAAATACTGTAAAGGTACCATAATTGGGCTGTGTGTTATGTTTTTATAGTGTGAAAACTATGTCTTATACCAGAATGTAGAAATACAACTTGTATTGTTGTTGTTTTCTTTACATTATAGCCTTAATTCAGTTTATTCCCGGCATTTTCTGAGCCAGGAGATCGCAAAATACATGAATTTTCCATTGTATTTCTTAACAGGCAGAAATAAAAAGCGGCAAGAAAATGAAACTTCAGTCCATTCAGCAGTTTTGCAGAATGCGTGGCAAATAGTCAGCAACAACTGCGTTTTCTTTCTGCATTTATTCAGTTTCATTGGTGCTCAAATGAAATTTCACGTTACAGGACCGAATGAACAGGAAGATGACAGACGGGGCCATGGTCCTGAGCCCAAGCAAGGCTGGTTCTCTGAGCTGCAGGTCTGCTGGATAATGAACCACAAAGCACCAGTTACTGTGGTGCATTATTACGCTCATCAACCCCTGTTTCTCCTTTTTTATGTCCTGTTTGTCTCGGTATTTTTGTCGTACCCCTCACTGAGTCCTAACCAAGGGTGGGAGGGAGTCCGGCCACCCCAGCCCGGGCTGTGGCATCTTGGCCCGTCTCCACATCACGCAGATTCTGGATTTTGTCCTTCTCCAGGTTGTGTACGCAGCGCGTACGCGCGTTTCCACAAGCGGCGGCTTTGTGCCAAGAGGAAGAAGTTAAATAAGGAAACCGCCAGTGAGAGCCTGTTGCTCAATTGGCCAGATTGTCAGCGGCGCTTGGCCAACGAGAGCCGCGCTGGGGACGGCGTGTACGTCCACGTTGCGGACAGCAGAGCCTCAGAAGGACGCCCGGGCTCCTCGCTTGCAGCAGCTCCCCTTGGTGAGGTTTTAGGATGAGAAAAACAGCAACAAACCCAAAGAAATTATTTTCCTGCCTACCTAGAGAGGGCGAAGGCGTTTTCCGCCTCTTTTCTATCAGAGACACGAACAACGATTCAGCACGATCCCAAGGCTGTGACTATTACAAACGTGCTCAGGTGAGCAGAGGAATGTGTCTCCGTGCCTGGCAGCGCCTGCTTTGCCAGATCAGGACGCGGCAGAGCCAGCTGGCCGCGCTCCAGGTCCTTACAACAGCATGCGTGAGCTCGGAGGTGTTTTGCCACGTAATTCCCCTACGTTTCGATAAGATATAAATCCCTATATACCTCTGGGAGCCTGGGCTGCCTTGGAGCCCTGGCTAAGCTCCTTATTTAAACCCTGGGCAGGGCCTGGATGGGAGCTGCCCGGAAAGCAGTGCCCAGCATCACCCCTGGCTGTTTTCCCAGGGGAAGGAGGGATGTTGCAGTGATGCAGGAACTTCCTTCATCTGCCTGACGCATCCAGTTCGGGTCATTAGGAAAGCGTTTCTCAATCAGGAGCTGAGGGAGTTAAGAAGCTCCAGCTGTGTTTTACGAGAACTCGGCTCCTTGCAGGGTGTTGCCCAATCGCTCTGTTTTCTCCTCGGTCTGGAAAGAAGCCGTCCCTCGCCACCGCTCCGGTGGGACACGGTGCGTTACCTGTAGCCACGTGGCGCTGCTGGGGTGTCCCACGGGGCTCCTCAGCTTTTGCTAGAGCCGGTAGGACCTGGGAGATGCGAATAGGCAGCGCTGAAGCGTTCCATGGGAAAACGCCAGTTTGATGGAAGTTGGCCAGGTTTGGGGTACCGTGGGCTGTCAGGTGAGAATCTGGGGTCTTGGCCCCATCCTGGCCCAGGCGTCACCACCGCCACTGTTCCAGAGCCGTGAGGCTGGCACCTGGATGTCCTAGGAGAAAACTATTCTCCTGCAGAAAATTGCACATATGTTTTTCTCTGGCTGGGAATGACATTTACTCCCTCAATGCAGTTTTTACTGTCAAAGGAGGATCTTAGTCTCATAGTTTACACTTTAGGGACAATTTAAGCCTAAGTGGATCCTGTAGTCACGATGCCTGGGGGAGGAGGTGGGTGTCCTGGCACAAACCAGAGCACGATGCTCCCTGACAGGTGGCTGTAAATCTTCAGAAAGGATGTGACTGGTTAACTTTAGCCATGTGTTGAGCTCCACCATGACAGCACTCCCCTCTAGTGTTTTTTTAATAAACGAGCGTCGCAAATTCACACATCACGCCTCTCCCTGATAGAAATACTCATAAATACCGGCGTTATGCTGACTGCAGCGTTTCTCAAGGAGGATTTCCCCAGCCTGGAAGTTTACACACGGGCTGGGCAGTATGTGTAACCTGTCCTGCCTCGGCAGAACACCCTCCCCATCTGCCGGCCCGAGATGCGGCACCCGCCGACGCTCCTCCCGCAACGAGTTTTGAGAGGGTGGAGGAAAACACGGAGCTGCGAAACCTCAACCTGCTCTACAGGTGCCGGCTGCGCGCTCACATAGGGGCCGCCTCACTCATCCGTCGGCCACGGCCGTACGCTCGGACGGGCTTCCCTTGGTTTTGTGGGCGAAGCACCCGCGTCGCTGCTCCAAGGCTGCGCAGCCTCCCTCCCTCCAGCACCCGCGGCCGAAGGCGTGACTTGGCGGCAGGTAAACGCTGCCTGCGACTTGCCTGCGACCTGCCTGCGACCTGCCTGCAACCTGCCTGCAACCTGCCTGCGACCTGCCTGCAACCTGCCTGCGACCTGCCGGCGACCTGCCGGCGACCTGCCTGCGACCTGCCTGCAACCTGCCTGCGACTTGCCTGCGACCTGCCTGCGACCTGCCGGCAACCTGCCGGCAACCTGCCGGCAACCTGCCTGCGACCTGCGACCTGCCTGCGACCTGCCTGCAACCTGCCTGCGACCTGCCTGCGACCTGCCTGCGACCTGCCTGTGACCTGCCTGCAACCTGCCTGCGACCTGCCTGCGACCTGCCTGCGACCTGCCTGCGACCACAGCCCCGGCTGCCCGGGGAATTTGAGCCAGGGCTGCCAGCAGCGGGTGGCACCGGCCCCGTCCCGCTGGCCCCCGGGGACACTTCCCACCCCTGCGCTGCGAAGATGGTAGAAGGAGGTTTCGCCAAACTCTTCCAGAAAAGGTCGTTTTTACGCTTCGCGCAGAAATATCAGCCCCTTGGAAGCGGCGAGCAGGAAGAGAAGGTGAGGATTGCCTGTGCCTCTTGCCTGGACCTGCTGAAATAGTTTGTATAATTTGGGTTAAATTTGTCTGCTTTGTCCCACGGGTAACTTGATATTGCTGCTGCTGCGCTCTCCTGTCTCTGCACAACAGGGGACGACATTAATGATGTTTACCAGGCAGCGGGGTGAGATGTTTCTATGCGATACTCCCAGGACGTATAGCTCAGGCCAAAGTCCCGGCCGGGAACATTGTTCGGTGCGCTGAGGAGGTTCAAAATTAACAAAACTCGTAGCAGAGCGGCTGCTGTGCGGGCCATGGGCACTGTGTGAGGCTTGCACAAAATGCAAACGCTGTCTCAGCAGAAGGGTTCGCCCTTTAAAGAGCGACACTGGCCCTGTCCTGGGGGTACCCACTGTCACCAGTGCCAGTCGCATGTGGATGGGCTGTGATCCCTCGTTTGTCCTGTTGCTGCCGTTGTTACTGTTAACGAATGGTTGAGAAGAGCTTTAGCTCAGACCTGCAGACTCCACTTTGAACTAATGCTTTCTTTTGGTTGAAAATACTGATGTATGAACATTGATTTTTCCCTTCTCCCTTCACTACCTCTCCTCGGTGCAGACGAACCAAGGAGTGGCCATTGGTGGTTTAGGTGTCACGTTTGCTATTCTCTTTGGGTTTTGCCACAAAACCTTCAGGTCTGAGATCATCTTATTATCATGTTTGCACAGCACAGGAATTTCCGTTGCTCAAGCCCCGTTTTTTTCTCCCACACCACAGATTGGTTGGGCGCCCTCCCACACAAACCTGGTTTTCTAATTCCTTCAGCTTGCAGGGTTAGCCCTTAGTCCCGTCCCAACAAGCACCATCCGCACACTTAGAGATATTCGTGTTCTTTTCTGTGACTGTCTGACGAAAGTCTTTTCTCAGATGTCATTTCAGCTAATCCTCCCCTCTCTTCTGAGTCTTGTCTTTCCAGTATGGGGGTTGGTCGGTGCTACGGAGAGAAGAAAATAAGACATTGAACTCTTACCCTGTGCACCATGCAGTGTGCTGTTCGATGCTGCTCTAGACTACTTAAACATAGCTCAAAATCCCAGGAAAGGAACATCTTGATGAGATTAGAGCAAGTGTCTGTAATCTCGCTCTGATGGGAAGCTGAGATTTCTGGTCATACAGAGGCAGGAGGCCACTGGCAATTAGTCTGGCTTGTTCTTTGGCGATACCATTTCTGTTACGCCAGATAAATAATGATACAAATAAT
Source organism: Caloenas nicobarica (assembly GCF_036013445.1). Lineage (NCBI taxonomy): Eukaryota > Metazoa > Chordata > Aves > Columbiformes > Columbidae > Caloenas > Caloenas nicobarica. Next base: position 20,932,752 of record NC_088253.1, read on the forward strand.
GATACCAGATTTTCTTGAATTTTAGCTCTAGTCGATGCAGTGCGATACACTTAAAACAGGGCAGGGAAATGACCGGTGTTTTGGTGAAGGCAGAGAAAGTAGGCAGCAATGCAAAATGGCAACAGAAACATGATAAATCAAGAACATATTCTCAGCCTATGGTTTAGGCTGGTAAATGACCCAGATTTCTTCTAAGGATGGTATTTTGCTGCTTTATTTGAAAACAGGCCACTTTCAATCTTATGGATCTTACGTATTTTGGTCAAAGGGTTGTCCTGGGCCTTAATGATGTGAGTGCAGGTGATGTGATGGGACTTGAGCCAGAATAAATCCACAAATTGTGGGCTGTGAAGGAAAAGCCTGCGGTGGTATCTGCGAGGTGATGTCCAGCTCGCAGGCTCTGGCGATGGTGTTATCCGGAGAGGACAGAACACTGAACTCTCACATCAAAGCACAAGCGCAGCCTCTGTCTGGCGTTTGCCGCGGACGGTGTCGTCGCTTTTTCTACAGCGGCTCATTCAGAATCACAGGGGATTTTTGTGGTGCTGATTTGAGGTTTATGAAAACCGTGTGTTTCCTGCAGCAATCTGAAGAACATCTAAAGATTTTTCTTCTGAGCGTCCGCGTGTGTGTATGTGTGCACAAGCACATGTACCTGTGTGTCTATGTGTGTTTGGAAGTGAAAACAACCCCTGTGCACTGTGTGGGTCACATCTCCTTTTTCTTTGCAAAGGGCTTTTGAGGGAATGGTTCGATTTATTTCTTTTAGTAAGGGTGAAGAATATACAAGAAGAGGGATTCTGCTTAATGTTTTAAAGGGCTTCTTGTTAAACTAAATAACCCAGCCCACTTTTGACCAGATCATGATACACTAGCTGGTTCAAAGTCACCTAAGACAGGGGGAAAAAAATATACAAAACCTCAGTAAAGGCAGAAGGGGAGGGGAAATCCCGAGAACCAATCTTTTGAGCTGTTTGCCAGGGTATACAAAAAGGGCTGTGTACTCTGCAGAAAGGCCCACGCTTTCTTCTTTCCCGCATGGGCTGCTCGGAGCAACAACGGACGGATTGTTTCGGGGCGAGGGATGCGGAGGCAGCGGCGCAGGTACCGGCAATGCCGCGGTGCTGGGCCAGGCTGCCGCGCGACTCCCACCCACCACCAGCTGCTTTTTACAGCCTCCCGTATCTCCTGATCTCGCAAAGTAATAAATAAACTACTAATCTTTTTTTTTTTTTTTTTTTTAAAACTTCTCCTCGCCCTGCCGTATGGAATTGCGCGCTCTCATGCTTGAGTTATACCTAAAGGACAAAGGTTAAAAATGTAAATGGGTAAATGTTGACAGCCGACATCTGTTTTACCATGTGAATAGAAAAGTAACGCACAAAGAGCGGTTGGTTTATGAAGGGCTTTGCTCAGGAGACCGCCTGGTGTCTAACAGACACGGGGTGGGATGTTTTTAGGGGTGAAGGGGCTCAGCACCGGCAGCATTTTGCAGAGGCAGGAGACAGGACTCCAATGATACATTTCAAAGTTGTGCATTGCTGGAGCTGCTTATCTGGTAGGAAAAGCTGTGCCGCGTTCATCCAGGGGAAATCACTTCCAGGTGTAAGCTAATCAATGCAAATTAGCTCATCCCAATAAAGCTGTTCATTTCACAACGGCCCCTGGCTGTAAGGAGCGTGGAGCTGCCAGCATTTCTATTGATCCGCAGCCGGTGCTGGCTGCGTACAGCTCTGCACATCCGTGCGCTTTTGTCATTCTTTTCCTCCACGCCTTTTCAAAGGTAAATATTAGCGATAGAGCTGGGCCCTGGCTTCTTGGGGACTGTAGGCATGTTACCCTCGTGCCCCAGTCTCTTCCTGCCCTCCTGCTCCTTTAATTAGAATTTAAACTCCTTTGAGGCAGGGCTGTGCCTTGGTACCTGTGTGTACCATTGGCAGCACAGAGGAGCCTGTAGAAACCTCATTAATCAAATCAGCTCAGTAATGAATGTAAGGCATGTTTCTATATGTGACAGCCCTGCATTTCCTTCCCAGCAAGTCCTTCTGTCTCAGGTGCATGAGTGGCTTTTGGTCTTGCAGGGTCTGGGAGTCAACAAAGTTATATGGAACTGATGAATTTGCACGAGTAGGGTGCACAACTAGGAATAAATCATCAGTTTTAAACACGGAAGGATATTTTTGTTCCTTCTAGGGACATCTGTTAAGGAAATGCTGAAATAAGGCTGCTGCTTGGTGCTAGTAGACCTCAAAACGGTGGAGAAATACTGCAGGTTCTTTGGGCAAAATGTGGTCACCAGCGTGAGGGACACATGGAAGCAGGAAAATCCTTGGAAATCCTGGGCAAATTGCTGGGGTTTTGGAAAGCTGTGTTGTTCCTGGGGGAAAATGGCTTCTAAATGAGCACTGCATAGACCAAGGGATCACAGCGAACACTTCTGGGTTTCTGCCAGGAGCAGGTCGATGCTGGTATCTCGTGTGTTACCTGCTGTGCTGTGGGTCAGTAAACAGCGATAAAAAGGGGGCTGTAATGTATGGAAGTGGGAAAAGCCTTTTTATGGAGCAGGGCTTAGAGGTGCTCCTATCTCATCTGCTACGAGCTCTCCAGAAGCTGCAAGACAGAAACCAATTCTGCCGAAGAGGTTTTCTGCATTTATCTCAGGCTTTAGATGGTAAAAACACTGGATGTTCCTAGCAACCTCCTGAACGCTCATAGAAGGGCTAATGCCCCAAATGCCACTTCATGCACCTCTGAAGTCTCCCAGACCCTGGCTCAGGTGTTGCTATGAGCCAGACCCGAATGTTTCCCCCAGCAAACACCCCAGGGTGCTGGTAGTGGGGAGCCGGTGCCAAATTCCTTGCCGAGCGAGAGGCGACTGCAGGGCTGAGCTCTCCGGGGATCCCTCTCTTACTGAACAGACCCCCTTGTGCTTTGTGAATGAAAGCAAACGGGAACGGATTTTCCTGTCCCTTGGGAAGGGTGAGATTTCTTCGTCTCCGCACTTACCCTGCAATAGCAGCCACACCTCCTCCAGTGTATGCCTGGCTGAGGTTTCAGGTGATGCTGCTGCTCTGGAAGGAGCATTTTGGAAAAGGAGACGAGGGATCTTGGAAGGAAGGTGGGGATGCTGAGCCCCTGGGTGCTGGGAGCTCAGCGCAGCCCTCGGGCTGCCTGGATGGGGCAGGAAGGTTTTGTCCTGCTCAGAGACGTTTGCAGAGCCGGTGGTGGAGGAAAAAAGTTGTGGAGATGAGAGAGGAGACTTTTGCTTTCTCCCACTGGCTCAGAGATTTTTCTAGCTCACCTTTTCTGTTCAGTTTTTATGTCTCTAACAAGGGGAAGAGGGGTTTTCCTTACTTAGCGCAGTGGGCTCTGAGACACTGGCATGGAAAAATGTTCATCTTGGGCAGGGTACCTGCAAATAGCAGAGCCTGGCACACTTTTCTGACCACAGCAGTGGTGTGTGCTTCTCTTTTTTGGTAATCCAGCTCCTAATAGCCTTTACTCCACTGTAAGAATGTGCACCTGGCTTTGGGGCTGTAATAAGGATTAATCAGTGAATGAGATTAATGGTTGTGATTTAGAAAGTGTTTCAGCAGACTGCGAAGTCACACAGCTGGCAAGGTGAGGGAATGGGATTAAGGGAAGCAGCAAAGAGATGCTGAAATGCTGTTATTAACTGTGCTCTCACCTAACGACTGCTTTATCTCATTTACTCAGATCCATGAGGAGCGTGAGCTGAAAATAATTGAGCAGGAGAAGGAGGTGAAAGTTCTGCCCCCGAAAGATGCGTGTAAATGGCATAAAGAAGAATTGGCCAAAGCTTTGAACGTAAGGGGTTTTTATGGGTCTTTGTGAACGTAGCAACATAGTCTGTGTAACCCGAGTGTGGGAAGGGAGCGAATTGGGTTTTGGTTTCACATGCAAAGTCCTGGAGCACCCAATTCCTCTGCCTTTCTGCGGGATGAATCCTCACCTTGGCTGTGTCCGAGGCTCAGCTTTGGGCATTTGTGCTTCGCTTTGTCCCCGGGGGAGGATTTCACCAAAGTGAGCGGCTCCGTGAGCTGCAGGTGGAAGAACTCGATTGTCCAGCCTGGAACCCGAAGTGCTGGCCGGGCTCTGCGCAGCTCGTCCGCTCCAGTCATCGGCGGCTCCTATGAAAACGTCGTGCAAGTGCCTACAGCGCTTTTTCCCTGCTTTTCGCAGCGGGTTTCGTTTCAGAGGCAAAACTCATCACGTTTATGTGATGCGTTCTCAAAAGCTCGCTCGCAGCTGGAATTGCTAGATATTGATTCACCTCGCTGTCCGTACCCCAAGCAGAGAGCGGAGCTGTAGCCATCATCCTGGCAGGGACGTTTGCAGTGACAGGGACATTTGTGGCGGCAGGACCGGTCTGCCCCAGTCCCGCTCCGGCTCCCCCGCAGCCCCAGCCGGGATGCAGCCGGAGGGATGGACGGATGCTGGGGGTCAGGAAGGAAACTCCAGTTACTGGGTCTGCACTGGAGTTTGCCCCTGGGAAAAGAAACAACTGGTGTTATAACTCACACTTAACCCCACGTTTGAAAAAAATGTGGAAATTTGGAAAGGCTGAGTCCCCACAACCAGGGGAAGCTATAATGCCTAGCGATATTTTGGTGTCTGACCTTGCCATTTTTTTTAAGTCCAGGCAAAATTCCTTCTCCATTTGTTCTCTTTGAATTTTGTCAGGGTATTTTTATTTATATTTTCTTTAACTGTACAGTGAAACCAGAAATCAATTCTTTACTATTTGACATTTCTAATTTGTCACCTATTACATGGTTTCTCATTTGTGGAAACTTTTTAATTAACTCATGCTTACTTTATGGGTTTCTGTGATGGCTGGTGGTAACATTTCATAGTTTAACAAAAATAAAAACCTAAACAGAAAAACAGTGGATAGATTTGTAGGTTTTTGTGGAGGCTGAAGCATGAACATCTTGCCTGGTCTACTTACAGTTTTTTTAACGTAGCTTTACCTTAAGTTTTCTAAAGCTGTTCTACAATATGTAATAGTTGGTTTGGCTTGGTTATTTATTTATTTTATTTTCTTTCCCTCTAGGTTGACTTACAAACTGGCCTCTCTGAGTTTTCTGTGCTACAGCGCAGGTTAAAACATGGCTGGAACGAATTTTCAGTAGAGAATGCAGAGCCGATATGGAAGAAATATCTAGACCAGGTAAGGATTTTCTCCACAGATTCTCATTTCCTGGCAAAAACCCCTGGCTGGCTTGGCCGAGCGTGTCTCTACATTGAAATATTCAGGGTTTCTAATTCCACAGATTCAGCCTTGGAACAGGTTGTGCCCGGGATACAGAAACTGTTCCCCTGGGAAATCCATTTTGAGATTGAGATTGTGGGGTCATTTAATGTGAAGATAACACCTTAACATAAAAATAAACCTTTTTATCTCTACACAGCCCACAAATCAAAAGCCACAGATCAGTGACCTGATTTCTGCAGCATATTTATTCCTTTTAGGGCAAGTGATAAACTCGGGAAAGCTTTGAGGAAAACCATCAGTAGCTGAAAGCCACTCTGGTTTCAGTTACCCCAGTGAAGAAAAAATGTTCTTCTTGCTTAGCTGGATCATGAAGATTGTAGTTGCTTTGAAATACTTTCTTTTTATTCCATGTGTTATCTCTTTTTTTCCGATGTGATCAATATTCTTCACATACTTTGTAGTCATCACTAAATCTCTTCAAGGATTCCTTTATTCTTAATAAAAAGTGAGATAGTGCTTTTTCTTAATGTTACTCCTTAATAAGTTGGGTTTTGTAGGGTTTTTTTTTTGTTTTTGTGGGTTTTTTTTTTCCTACGGGGACACCAAACAAACTGTTTGGTGCATCTCTGATCCTGCCCCAACCTGTCATTCTCTCTGGAAGAGCTGCTTGCCATCCCACACCATTCACACCCCTGCACCTGAGCGCTGTTCCTCAGCAGACACTTGACGTGGCTTCTTCCAGCTGCTATTTTTGTAAAACACCCTCTTCAGCCCAGTCTTTCTAAAGAGAAACGAAGGGGACTTTCACCTTTGGCTTCAGCAGGGAATAAATGTAAACCTTGACTTTCCTACCATGTATCACCGTGCTCTTTTTGCCCAAAACAGGCAGGTGTGTCTTTGCCTGGCTTAATTCCTTTACATCAATTCCCACATTAGCTAAACAGAGCTTTACCTTTCCCAGGTAGGAGAAAAGTCCTTAAAATCTGTGCTTAAAATAGAAAAAAGTGAGGATTTGACTCCCGTAGTGCTGGGTACAGCGCAGAGTTTAGCAGATTAATTAAAGGGAAGAAAGAAAAGAGGATTTCTGGTTTCAAATTCTAGAAAGACAATAAACTTTTTGTTTGTTCCCGTTGTGCCTCCAAGGAGCTTTTAGAGTCAGCCCTGCCCTGTGTGCCTGCAAAGGCGAGCCTTGCTTGTGCGAGCGGAGGGGAAACTCGTGCCTCTTGGTGTGAGCCTCTGCCTTGTCCGTCTGTCCCCTGCTGCCGTCTGTCCCCTGCTGCCGTCTGTCCCCTATATGGGTGCAAGATCCAGCTTCAGCCCAACCGCAGGTGCTGCACCCGCTCTGTCCGCGACGCTGCTGTCACCAGCAAGGAGGGTCCCTGCAGCAAAACCTCATGTCTAATCCTTTCTGATGAGATCTGAGGCCAGCTCAGCTTCAGCAACTCCATATTTAATTCGATATTGCAGCTTGGTTTTATTTTTTCAGTTTAAGAATCCCCTCATTCTCTTGTTGCTGGCTTCTGCTTTGGTAAGCGTCATCACGAAAGAGTACGAGGACGCCGCGAGCATCGCCATGGTAGGTGGGACATCTCCGGCACCCCCAACCCTTCGCTCTCAAAACCTGGGGTGCCCACATCTGTAACGTCTCTTTGTCCGCAGGCTGTGCTCATCGTGGTCACCGTGGCCTTCATCCAGGTACGTCAACCAGAGCTCAGTTCCCTGGCCAGGGCTGTCATGAGCGAGCCCTCTCGTGTAACTTGGATTTCTTCTCCTTTCTCATCTAAAAGGAATATCGCTCGGAAAAATCTCTGGAAGAACTTAACAAGCTGGTGCCCCCCGAGTGCAACTGGTGAGGCGTGAGTGCGGCGGTGGGTTATAGCAGGGTTTGGGTTATGAGGGCAGAACCGATCAGCAAAATAGAATTATTAATGCTTCAGGTTGTCATGCACGTAATGGGTCTGTGTAGGGGCAGCACCGTGCATGGGTGCAGCAGTGAAAGAGGATGAAATAACTCTGATTTTTAAAGTAGGCACCCAGAGGAATTGAATAAATGCTGGGAGACTGGAGGCTCCCAGAAACGTCCCACCCCACACCACACGTAAGGGTCCCCACAGCTTCTTGCGTGTTGCTGATCCCCGTGCAGGAAAAACCTCACCTGTGTATTTTTTCGGCTCTAGGGTGGTTTCGCCCCTGAGAATTGGCACAGAACGGCTTATGAGGGAGGTTTCGTTGCCCAGGCCTGCCCGTTGCTATATGTACAATCCGGGCGCGGGCTCACCAGGCGTTTCGGTGCAGATCAGCCACAGTCACACCGGTGCCCATGGAGCAGTTGTCGGGGGTATCAGGTGCCGCTGCCCTGACTGCTTTGATGTTCGCTGTCAGTGCTTTGGATTATAGAAAGCACTTTCCCTATTCATGTCTCTGCAAATCAGTTTTGTCACGGCCAGCACAAATAAGCTGCGCGGCTCAGAGAAACCTCGCACTGCAAAATCAGCGTGGGGTTTTCTTCTGCTCCAAAGTTCACCCAGGCCTGGATTTTACAAATGCCACTGTTTGATCTTCGTTCATTTATTTATTATATGACACCAGAAGCATCCAACAACTTGAAAGGCTGTACTTTTAATACAATAGTGAAATGTCAGGGGTAGTTCTAGCTTTAAAAAAAAAGCTGCTTTTTAGGTTAAATAATCTGCATTTCATTATTTAAAGCGTGAGCCATGAGGAAAGGACTTGTCACTCCTAGCTACTATAGAGTTACTGTTTAAATCATTTATTGCTGAAATGTAAGTCTTCCATAACTTGCCCAGCTGTTTATGAATTAAAACTGCGTATGAATTAAAACTGAGCCCAATATCATCACTCCTCATTGCTGTGAAGATTTTACGTTCTTAGTTACATTGGAAGCTCTTAAGGGCAGGGCTCTTGCTTTCTTGCCAGTGACATTCCCAAGCCTGCAGAAGGAATAAAAACCTCACAGGCTGGTTTCCGTTCTTCTTTTTCTGCTCGTCTCATGTAGCCTAAGGGAAGGAAAACTGCAGCATCTTCTAGCGCGAGAGCTTGTGCCTGGAGACATCATTTATCTGTCTGTTGGCGACAGGGTTCCTGCAGACCTCAGGCTCATAGAGGTAAATACAGCTACACGTACGAGAACCAGTTTGAGAAATTTCTCGTCTTAACGATGCCAGAAATGCATCTTTTTAATTAGGTTACAGATCTGCTAGTGGATGAATCCAGTTTTACTGGAGAAGCTGAGCCTTGTAACAAGACTGACAGTGTATTGCTGGAAGCTGGAGACATCACCACGCTGAGCAATGTTGTTTTCATGGGGACCCTGGTGCGGTACGGGAAGGGAAAAGTGAGTCCTATCAGCCTTGATCTTTTCCTCAATGTCAGTTACAGAATCTGTAGATTTTTTTCATCTTCCTCTGTCTTTTTTTCCATCTTTTCAGGGTGTAGTTATTGGGACAGGTGAAAATTCACAGTTTGGAGAGGTGTTCAAAATGATGCAAGCTGAAGAGGTAAAGAAATGTCTGTGCGTCTCTGGAAATGGTGGATGTTCTGGATGAAAGTTTGTGAGAAAGAGCAGTTCCAAGAGTTAATGCACTGGCTTCATTTCTGTCTCTGCTACAAAATCCCTGTGTGACTGAGGGAAACCCAGCTGCTGTATCCAAAAAAGAAGGTTATAAGCAGGATTTAGGCTTCTAAATCCAGACTTGTGATGCTCAGCTTGGTCTAACTTGGTAGTCACCTAAACATAATGGTTTCTTCTTTCCCTTCCCCCGCTATGCTTTCCACTGCATATATAAAACTTTAACTTCTATACATGCCAAAATTTCATGGGTCAGAGCTCTGAGCTAACACAAATGAGGATCTAGAAACTAGCTAACTTTTGAGCCACCAACGCAAGAAATTGCAGAAAAGCAGAAATAGAAATTTTTGGATAATGTCTGTGCAAAATCTCTGGGACAGGGATGGGCGTCCAGACTTTTTATCCCTGTCCCAGAGGATTTGCACACACATTATCCAGTCCTGGACTTGATCGCTAAGGTCCTTTCCAGATTTAGCCCTTGGTCTCCCTCTATGCTGGCTCCCCAGCTGTAAATAAATATAATTTGTCTCTTCTCCCACTTTTTTGCCTGTCTTGTCTGTGCCCAGCAGACCCCCGTGGGGATTTGGGGTGGGTAAGCACTGGGGTATATCAGGGACCACGGTAACGATAACCAGGACTGTGTGGGTCACTCGTTCTGACCTGACCATCGTCTTCTCATCTCGCATAACAAGCGAAGAAAAACAGCTATTTTCTAATGTTTCCAGACTCCCAAAACACCTCTCCAGAAAAGCATGGACAGACTGGGGAAGCAACTGACTCTTTTCTCCTTTGGCATAATCGGTGAGTTGAACACGGTGCTCACGGGCACTGGAACAGTGGTGGAGTCACCATCCCTGGAGATGTTTAAAAGACACGTAGATGAGGTTCTCGGGGACATGGTTTAGAGGTGGACTTGGCAGTGTTTGGTTAACGGTTGGACTGGATGATCATAACGGTCTTTTTCCAAGCAAAATGATTCTATGATTCTATGCTTGCATGGTCAGGTGGGAATGCCCTCTGTGCTCCAGGGCCACTTTTTCAAAAGTACTTGTTGATGTGAATTATCTGGACCTTGGAGGTTCAATCCCAAACACCTCTGAAGGAGATATTTGGGGGCCTCATTGCATACTCAGTTCTCCAACAACAGCTGAAGCACGTTAGAGATGTATGAATTTCTTGAAGTTTTGTTTAATCAGATGGTTTTCCCCCACCAGGTTTAATAATGCTCATTGGCTGGTTACAAGGGAAGCATCTCCTCAGCATGTTCACAATCGGAGTTAGGTGAGGACTGGAGAGCACCGTTCTCTTTGGTTTCTAATGAAATGTGCCCCAGGGAATTCCCTGTTCACAACAATAGACATTTCACAAAAGAGAAGTAAAACCCTCATAAATGCATATTGATCTTGCACTGGTGACATTAACATGAGCTTTACAACAGAGTTTAGGAGGAAGAAAAAAGTTTGAGAGTTTATTTAATTTTGGAAATTGGTATTTTGAAAATCTGCACTGGCATTTCCACGTCACCCAGCTGTGAATGTCCTTTCCTATCTGTGCTATGAATTTAGTGGGAATGTGGCAACAGCAAATATTAACCTTTCCTGTTCTTACTAGATGCACACCTAAAGATAGGAATGCATGTTTTCTGTGGTGTAAAAAGCACGCACAACCTCTTAATCAAACATAATAAACCATGTGGGTTTAGTAGTACCTATAAAACCTATTGCTTTGTGTTGTCATGGCTCTAAAATAAATCCTTTCTTACTTTAAAAAAAAAAAAAAAAAAGAGAAAAGAAAATGAGTTTTCTATGGAAATGAAAATAAAACCACAGCTGAGGAGATAACGGAGAAGTCATACTGCCTCGGTGCCCACCCTCCTGTCTCCTGGGGTGATGTAGTGGCAAAGAAAAGTGGTTAAGTCTGAGTTTTGGAGAGCAGCCTGTGGTTTAGAATGTCCTCCTTGGTTTCTTTTTGCACATTCCTAGAAGTGTTCAGAGTTACCCAAGCAATAACTAAGGGACAGATACAGACTGTGTCTGGATTTTTCGGGCACGTCAGGTGTTCCAGGTTTTGATGTTGCTCCGATTCGGTGTGTGCAGCATGGGGACATCTGGGGAGCTGATTCTGTCCCGCTGTGGTTTGTACCCACATGTAAGAGAGAAGATGAAGGGCTGAGTGTGAGATGTGATACCAAGAAATATTCAACTTCCATCCTCAGACAGTTAAATAACTGAAATGAAATGAAATCCAACCTGTAATCCGTACTTAGCCAGAAATTAATGCTGTTTGGCAATGCAAAGAAGATAAGTAATTGCTCTGTCAAAATCATCCAGAAAAAATGTTGGAGGATTGGCTAAATATCCTGCTTTTGTATTTACACTGTGCCAGGAGTCCCAGCGCTTAAGCACTGCGCACTCCTGTTCAGATACACACGAATAAACTGGAAAACTGCCCCCGTGGAAACAACCCTTGGGCAGGTTTTGGTCGGTCCCTGTGGTCTGAGCCCTGTGCTGAAGCTGTTGTGTCTCTGCTGTCCCAGCCTGGCGGTGGCCGCCATCCCAGAGGGCCTTCCCATCGTGGTCACCGTGACGCTGGTGCTGGGCGTTCTCCGGATGGCCAAGAAGAGGGTGATTGTGAAGAAGCTGCCCATAGTAGAAACCTTGGGTAAGGCTGCAAAGGGGCCACACAGCCAGGCTTCAAAATCTGAATGGAATAGCAACGGGCTGGCAGAGTGAGCCTTGCTCTGATTTAAAAAAAAAACACAATTTGGAATATGCTTACTGGGCCAGAGCAACCTACTCTGGCTTAAATACATTTTCTACTCTGTGTTTCTCCCCATTTTCTCTTATTTTACTGATATTAACACAGGCAGGTGGTAGGAATGGTGTGACCCAACCCATGGCACAGGCCCATGGGGAGCAGGGCCCCTCTGCAGACATGCGTGTCCTCCTTGGGTTGAAAGGCTTGGGTTTTCCCTCCTCCCCATTCTGTGGGACCATCCTGCAGATCCATTCCATGCCCTCCAGTTCTTCAGTGTCTGCCAAAAAACCTCGCAGCCCTTCAAGTTGAGCCTGGTGCCATAAACTAAAGCATTTGTCCTTCTGCAACCTCTGTGGCCATCTCCCAAACATCCAAAGAATGATGGAAAACAGGGAGAGAGAGGACCTTGAGGAGGTGTCCTGCCCATCCTCACATCTGCAGGGCAGAATGAACCATAATGAAATTATTCTTCCACCTTCCCTTTTCTTCAAATTGGCCCTCGTCCCCAGGTCACTCTAATCCAGGCTTTGCTGCTCTGACCTTGGTCAGTACGGCCATTGTATGAAGACGACGTTGTGCATTTAGTACCACTCATTAAAAAATGCATTTAATGCCAAGCCTGGCCCATGCAGTTGCACATATCTGCTGCACAGCCAGATCCTTCAGCTAACGTCCAGCTTCCTTGGAAATGCTGCTATTGTTTGAACCGCCCTTGTTTGTTCTGCAGTTAAGGAATCTTATCACCCTTATTTTATTGTATCTGCTGTGACCCAGGACATCTGAAACGGCCTTATCTCATGAAGAATTTCATTCTGGTAGGGCTGTGCCCAAATAGGCGTAACTGCCAGATGCCCGAGGACTCTGCAAGACAGTCTAAGCACAGCAAAACCTGCTCTCTCCCACGCATTAAATGTGCCGTGTCTGTAAAACTTCTGAAAAAGAAGAAAATAATCCTTCTTTTTTTTATCTGATTCTTTAATTGTAAATGACTACGAATATTGAAGATGATAGCTTTGCTCTGTGCTAATCCTTCAAAATTGTAATTAATTTAATTGCAGCCCGATCTGCTTTATTGGCTCCAGGCTTTTACCTGGTGATCATCACGCTGACAGGGTCTGTGCCCAAGCTGTGTGGTCATCTCCAGAGCCAGGGAACATATTCAGATGTAGAAATGGGCTGGAGTCTTCTTTTTTTTTTTTTTTTTTTTTGCATTAAAGTCATTTTTCCCCTTTTTGGGAGTGGAAACTACCCTGCATGTGGTGACTCTGCTAATTCACTCCTTTGCTGTATTGTGTTGTAAATGGGCCCTGGAAGATATGTGCTTCACTGAAGCAGAATTGTCACAGAGCAGAGCACAAGTGGGGCAGCTCCTACTCTTAGCTGCCGTTTTTTAAGGTTTTGTTGGGGGTTTTTTTGTGTGGTGTTGGTTTTTTTTTTTTTTTTTTTGTAAGTCTTTAACACATCTACCCTCACAATTCCTCGGTGGGGCAGGGAAGGGCTGTTATTCCTCATATAGAGAAGCAAAGGGTTAAATGGCCCATCTGAGGAAGCATGTGGCAGAGTGGGAATTTGATATGTCTTTTCAGAATATAACAGCTGTTCTGTTGTGTGATATTGCAGCTGGGAAACATTGATCGGCTCCCAGGAGATCAGTGCCTTCTCCGACCGCCCACCATATGATGCTCCAGACAATGTGGCCCTCTCCAGATGTCTCCTACCACATCCCACATCCAAATTATTGTGCACAATACTCTGATGTGCACTCAAATCCTTTCCTTACAACGCCCTGTTAGGAAACTCATCCATTTCTCACTATTTTCTCCCTTTTCTCACTGGTGCAGTTCGAGTAACATTAGGAAAACGTGTTCTCCCTCTACTAGGGCCCTGAAGCTCGTTGTTCAGTTGCATTATTTATTAGTTCTGATTAAAAACTTTCCTGCGTCAGGTTGCTGCAATGTCATCTGCTCCGATAAGACGGGGACTCTGACAGCCAACGAGATGACGGTGACTCGGCTCGTGACCTCGGATGGGTTCCAGGCAGAGGTATGGCCGAGGCCGTAATGCAGACTTTCCCGTTCAAGCTCAGCAAGGCCAATTTGGTTTTAGTTCATTTACATCCCAACGGGGGCTGCTGAGCCAGTCCCAAACCAAGCAGTTTCGCGTGCATCACCAGTTCCATTAAAGAGGCTGTTGAGGTGCTGGAGACAGGTAGAGGTGGGGCTGAGTGTACAAAAGCTGCTCAGATGCCATAAACAAAGATGTTCATTGACATCATCTGCTGTTCTCTGCAAATATTGTAGATACTGATCCGCTTGGCTCATTTACTTGTGTGCAAAGTGGGTGAAGAATGCAAGCATGCAAAACGTAGGGCAGTGGAGACACAGGCCAGTCATCAGCGGGGTAAAACCAGTGACCCCACTGCTATCAAAGGGCTGGATCTCTTGACTGAGCTGCAAGAGGTTTCTGAGCTCATGACGGACAAGTTCTTTATAAAACAAGCTGATTCTATTTGTTCCTTTACAGCTATTGTAATATAAACTTTCATTATCCGCAGCCTTTCCTATAAGAATTGCTTTGAGCTGGAAAGAATAATCCCAGCGCGCCTTCAAAATCGGAACTTTGCCCAAGTGCAGCTCATTGTATACAGATGCAATACAGTCCTGCAGGCACTGGGAAATTTGCTTTTTCTGTCTCTCCTTTCCTCAGGTCAGTGGGGTGGGCTACAATGGAGATGGAAATGTTTATCTTCTGCCATCAAAGGAGATTCTTAAAGAATTTTCCAATGTCTCAGTTGGGAAACTAGTAGAGGTACGTATAAATTATGAACCAACTTTTCTTACTTACATTCAGTTTTCATTTGCACAGATCACTTTGGGTAATGAGTGTGGAAAAAACAGCCACTTCTGTAACTCTAAAATAAACTGTCTCGTTCAAGAATTCTGGTGGAAAGCTCTGAGTAGTTGCGATATAATACCTGAAGCTTATGGGTGAAAGGCAGCGATCATAACGCATGTAGGGAGAGACCGGAGGCAGCAGCTTAAAGTGTCAGTGGCATTTTGGATAAAAATACAGTTCTGGCAGACGAGAGACCAATTAATTTTACCACGTGAAGGTTTTTAATGTGGAGAGATTCTCGACTTTTGCTAGCTACGTAGTCAATTTATAAATGTACTATGATGGTCTCTGGGCTTCATGTTAGCATTAAATAAAATCTTGTGCATTCAACTGTAGGCTAAAGCGGAGTCTTTGGGTAGTGAAATGGTCCGAGCTGGAATCTCAAATGGAGATGAAGTCTGATTTCATCCACACTGCCTGTTAGCAGCACTAGTAGGAGAGATTACTTTTTCATTTTTATGATTAATCAAGCTTGTTAGATATATATAAGCTTTTGCTTTATGTTAATTTATCCAAAACATAATATTTTACCAAAATATTATTGTATCATATGTACTAAGCGCGTTTAGAAAGCACAAGGATTGATCTCAAGAGATGCTGCTATGGGGAATAGCACATCTCTCGGGATGTGGCTGCCTTCATCCTCCAATATTCCATTATTTCATTTAAAGAGATGGAAAAGCTATAAAATTAGTTATGAAAAAAAATAAACCATGTAAATATGTCCCTTTCTCTAGGCTGGTTGTGTAGTCAATAATGCCATTATCAGGAAAAACAGTGTGATGGGCCAGCCCACAGAAGGAGCTCTCATTGCCCTTGCAATGAAGGTAAGATTGTTAAGATTTCAAAGTTTCCAGAAACTAAAAAAAAAAAAAAAAAAAAAAAAAGAAGAAGAGGTGGAATTGTTAGGTCTGACAGCAGTGACCAGACTTCTTTAAAGTCCCCAGTCTGGTTTAAGTCTTGTCTCTTCTCCCCAAGGTCATAGGTGTGCACCTCTGCCGTGCAAACCTCTTGTCATGGACAAACACCTTCCCTGAGCTTCTGTGCTAACAGCAGTAATTGTTTTGTTTGGTTAATTTCTTCAATTATGCTGCATAATGGATTTATTTTGGGCTCACGCTGGACTGCCCTTTTCATATTTTCTGCACATGCCAATTAAGAGTTCAGGGAGAAGACAAGACAGCGAAAAATGAGCAAAACTAGGCCATACTAGAAAGCACGGCAGAGGATCATTCTCGATTTGGGTCACCTCCTAGCCTTTGCTTTTTTTCTAGTCATGATTATGTAAAACAAGATGTTTTTATGAATATTGCATTCACGCTTACAGGCAGAAGGCTGTAAAATGCCTCAAGGTATTGTCTAATGGATGTTACACAGCCTGGTCCACGGACCTCAGGTGGGCCGTAAAGCACAGAAGGTGCCTGAAGAAATGACGAACCTGCAAACATCTGTGCTTACCTCTAGTTTGTAAAGCTTGTAACTATAACAGTGAAACCACGTGGGGTTTTTTTTGTAAAACAGTGACATTTTACTTCCCTAAATGCTAAATTAAAATCTTCCTTCTGCTCCACCATTCAGCAGCCAAGCCGTAGCAGCATATGAGGGAGGTTGTGTCTTCTATTTTTTTTTAAGTTTTAATTGGTTTAGTTCGATGGGAGCTGGGGCAAAGAGACTAGAAGCTACTTCTGCTGACTACTGCTTCACCTAGAGCACCCACGCATGCTGCTAAAGCAGGCATGAATTGATTTGGACTGTCGTACTTCATAGCTGAAGGATCTTCTTATGGTGAATTGCTTTTTGAGTTTAATTCATCAGGAAATAATTGGAAACCACATCCACAAATGGCCATTCAGTTATTTGCAGTTTTCCTTTTTTTTTTTTTTTTTTTTTTTCCCCAAGTTGTGTGGCTGGGAAATAAGCAAAGTGGGGGAGCCTGAGCTTGGGCTGCAATAAATCTGCTCTGCCCGTTGCTTGGCCATAGGTTTAAGGGAAGGACCTGAACCTCCTTCGACCCAAAGCCCCCGAGACAACAGTGCAGCTCCCAAGTTCTTGCAAAAGTCAACAGGGATCAAGCCTCAAAATCCAGTTTAATTTATCCCATATCAGGCACCAAAAGGAAAAAATGGATTTGAAATATGAGTTTCACTCTCCCCCTGTTTTCTCTTGAGCTCTGTGGTATGTGACTGCCTGGAAGAACACGGTCAACAGTCGATGTTCCTAACATGGAAAATATATACAAGCTTTGGCATTGTTTGGCATGACAGTGCTCTTTTTTCTTTTACCTTACTTTAGATGGAATTAGCTGACATAAAAGATATTTATGTAAGAAAGAAGGAAATTCCGTTTAGCTCTGAACAAAAGTGGATGGCTGTGAAATGCACGCTGAAAAACCAGGTAAAGCAAACAGTGGTGTTGGCTGGTTTCGTGTTTCTAATTATGCTCCTCAACAATGGGCATGGAGCGGTATCTCTTTAGCAAATAATGTTTTCAGAAGTTAACTATGTCAGGAGAAAACTGAACAAACCTCAAAATTCCCAACTTGGGTGTAATTTTAGCTTGTAAAGCTGTGTTTAAATGGAAGAAGATAATACTTTTTGTGTAGTGGTCTGAGCAGGAAAACAAAAGCTTTTCAGAGATAACTGACAGGGGAAGAAAGATACGATGTCTGGAAGAAAATGTTGGCCATTTTTCCCTTACTGGTTAATGAGCGCATTTTGGCTGATATTGTACTTCACTTAAAAACTCACCAATGTTTCCGTTACTGTTCTGCCTGAGACGGCTGAACATGAAAACTGGCAAGAGCAAAAATATCACATCCTATAAATAATACATGCACCTGGGCATTTTACAAACCGGGTAAAAGAGCAAACAAAAGATCTTTTTTACCTAAGATGTAAAGCCTTATGCATTATCAGTATTTTTAAAATGTCCTCTTTTCTTTTTTGTTGGATAAAGTATGTTATCTCCTTACTTTAAAGGACCAGGAAGATATTTACTTCATGAAAGGAGCATTTGAAGAAGTTCTCCAATATTGCACTCTGTATAACAGTGGTGGCATCTCATTATTGCTCACGCCTCAGCAGAAAGCCTTCTACCAACAGGAGGAAAAGCGAATGGGGTCCTCAGGACTACGTGGTCAGTCATTACTGTGTCCCCATCTGTGTCCCTTAAGCTTAAGCCCTAATGCTTTCCATATCTGTTTTGGTTAGGATGGACAGTGGCTCGGTCCTTAGCATCACTTGCGTGATCTCTTCACAGTACTCGTGAGAGTTTGCCAAGGGCTGTGTCTTTGGTCTGCTGGCTGCTTGCTTTCTGCTAATCTTTTTTTTTTTTTTTTTTTATCCTGGGTTTAAATAAGTGAGATTGAAAAGAGCTGAAGGTGAGCACTGGGAATGGTGAATGTTTTTCTTGCACGGAGCGTTGCGATTGCCTGGGATACGGTCTGAGCGTTGCATTGAAAAGCTTTGCGCAGAACCCAATCTAAGGGTTCTTGGCTGCTCTGCCAAGTTTTGCTTTTGGAGAAGTTGTTTCAATAGCAACGGAAGGGAAGTTTGAAAAGGATTCAGAACATGGACTTGGGCATTGAGATTTTTATTTGAAGTTTGGTTCAATTCTTTCTTAGGACCAGATCTAACGATCTCCTTTTGGTCCTGACTGCACGTCAGTGCACAGCCCACATAAGTTATGCGTGTCGTTCCCTCCATCGCTCAAAACATCCTTCCAGAAATGTCTGACTTTCACGCAATAACAAAGACACCGTCTCCTGCGCATGTTCCCAGGTTGTATGGAGATGAGAACAAGTCTTGGCAGCCAGGTCTGGAAGACGGTATAGTTAACATACGTATTCTGCAGCCCTGTGTCTTGTGGTTGGTAACTCGTGCACAGAGCTTGCTTTACCATATCTGAATCATCTGCCGTTGCGAATGGCAAATTAGCGCTCTGAAGAAAAGCGATTAGCTCAGGCAGCTGCTGCGACTTTGTGATTCAATCATCAAAGCAACGCTGACACGAAGCCCTGGCAAAATATCCCCAAGTGATTTAAGAACGATTAAATGGTATGGTTAGGCACCAAGAACAGAGACAAAATGTTCAGAGCCTTGATGTTTACACGATGGAAGCTTCACTGGTTTAACCGAATTTACACTTCACGTTTTTAGATTAAAAAAAAAGTTGTAAGTTTTTACAGGCGTGCTATTGTTAAACCTAGTAGTTTAACAGCGTCTAACATTGCACTGTACCAATTTAATCCATCTGCATTTAGGAAAGACTTGGTAGGCAGCTTTAAATTAGAAAGAGAGAAATCCTAAGAGAAATGTGTGAAACAGAAATGCTCTGATTTAGATAAACTGGTATTATTTGAGTGGACCAAACTTTTGTGTCTATACAAGATCTGAATATAATGACTAAAGATCTGGTTTAAGTGGCTTTTTCTGCTGAAAAACTGCAATTTCATATCTCCTCTAAATGTTCATTTTAATGTATGGAAACACATTATTAATAATTTATTCTTGTCTTCTTTTTTTTGCCCTGTTTCCAGTACTTGCTTTGGCTTCAGGTCCAGAACTTGGCAAACTAACATTTTTAGGTCTGGTTGGAATAATTGATCCCCCGAGGGCTGGAGTGAGAGAAGCTGTTCAAGTCCTTTTCGAGTCTGGTGTATCGGTGAAGATGATCACTGGAGATGCCCTGGAAACTGCTGTGGCCATAGGTAGCAAACTTCACTTCTTTCCTGTGGGTCTATATTATGTCTGTCAGATCAGTCAAATGTTATGTCACTTAATAATCAACTTTATCATTCTTTTTGTGTGTGCAATAGAGGTTTTAAATGCCACTGAGTTCTTGCTTTTCCATTGAAACAAACCATGTTAAATGCAGTAATAGATCAGCTATGACCTATGGGCCAAATTCCAGTAACTTAGTTCCATTATTTCAGTGCCAGAAATGGCAAAATCTCAGTGTAAGACCCTTAAATGAGGCAAATGGCATTGTTGGGTTTATAGACTCTACTAATATTTGGAGTGGGAGTATCTCTGCGTTTCCCATTTTTATATTTTGCCATTAGCAATACCCAGAACAAGCAGCAGAGAGGAGAGCGACAGATTTAGTATCAGCTCCAGTTCTGGGTATTGTATCACAGGGTGACCGGCCCGGCTCAGCGCTGGGTGCCCTGTCAGGTGCCCCAGGTTCAGGCATATTTCCCAGTTAAAATCTTTAATTGCCGCCTCTTTTCTTCTGAGTCAGGAAATAGTTGGTTTTTTCCAGAGCTGACGGGCAGATCTCATTTTGGGCTTTTCTTTGCAGGACAGAATATTGGTCTCTGCAATGGGAAGCTGAAAGCCATGTCTGGGGAAGAGCTGGACCAATTGCCAGAGGCAGAGCTATCGTCCACTGTCAAAAATGTAATGGTTTTGATTACAAAAACAAGGTCTATTTCCAATAGCATCCTTCTAATACAAGGTGGTTTTTTTTTTTATTTTTCAGGTTTCCATTTTCTTCAGAACAAGTCCAAAGCACAAACTGAAAATCATAAAGGTACCAAGAGCCTCTCAAATCCATTGTATGCCTCACAAAAACAAGATATAAGGGCAGGGGTGGGTGCTCAGTCCTCTAGACCACCTGGCCTTCCAAGGCAGGATCAGCTCAAACTAAAGGACTGTAAAACCCAAACTAGAGCATTGGCACTATTTACACTGAAGGTATTAGCATTTCTCTTCCAGATCTGGCCTGGGTCATTTGGAAGACACTAGTGAGGTATTAGCAAGAGTAATATCAGGAGAATGATTTCTGAGGACTTTACTCCCCTCTTCTAACTCCTGCTGGAGTTGTGAGATTTCTTTACACTCCTGAAAATCCACTCTCTTAATTCTTGGTCTGAGTTTTGTCCTCAGTGGGCTGCCAAGTCTGCCTTACCCTCAAAGTCACATACCCTGTTTCCCCGAAAATAAGACAGGGTCTTATATTAATTTTTGCTCCAAAAGATGCTTACTTTTTTACATGTATAGCTGCTTGGACACTATTTAAATTGACTTTTTAATGACTGTAACTAGGGCTTATTTTTGGAGTAGGGCTTATATTTCGAGCATCCTCCAAAATCCTGAAAAATCATGCTAGGGCTTATTTTTGGAATAGGTCTTATTTTTGGGGAAAGAGGGTAGCACTTCTTCTCTTTCAACTTTATGTGTAAATCCTGTGACTGTCAACTTAATTATCTTCTCCTGGCTTCAGAGCTCTCACGTCTCCCCTCTCACAGGCTTTGCAGAGGACTGGTGCTGTTGTGTCAATGACAGGAGATGGTGTTAATGACGCCGTGGCCCTTAAATCTGCCGATATCGGGATTGCAATGGGAAAAGCTGGTACAGACGTCAGCAAAGAGGCTGCCAACATGATCCTCGTGGACGATGACTTCTCCACAGTAATGTAGGTTTAGCGACTTTCTTGCTGTCAGACACTTTCTCACTTCAGCTGCTTTCTGGCTGTCCATTGCAACAAGTCTGCTGTGTGGCTAGAAATAACGCAAGACACAGGACATGGAAGTCAATGGGCAGTAAGTGGAGATACCCAGCGTGGGTCTGGCTCATTTTCAGCTGCATACATGGGAATGACTTTTTTTGTTTCCAGCAGTGGGGACAAAGCCACCTTTCATCTAAAACCCCTGGTTTCTCATTGCTGTAGCTAACCGGGGATTTGAAAGCACCTGGAAGTCTGGGTAGATCATAACTTGTGCTCTCTGCCTCATCCAAGAAGCTCAGAGGAGAGACATAATTTGCAATGCTCTGTCGGTTCTCAGCAGAGAGAGTAGGCAGAGTGAGGATATAAATAGGTTCACCTGCCTGCTTTGTGAGCCAAGACCTGGCCATACAAACCAGGCTTTTCAGATCTACTAGTCCTGATAAAGTAATTTTAACTGAGAAGCTGCACTGATGTCCTCCTCGAGCTGGAGTGTGAATTTCAACTGAAAGAAATGCTAGAGAAGACAACTCGTCTTTTAAGTGTTACAAGGAGCTCAATGTAAAATAGTGTGAGTGCTAGTTATTTAATAAACTCTTCTCTCCCTTCCAGGAGCGCAATAGAAGAAGGAAAGGGAATATTTTACAACATAAAAAATTTTGTCCGATTCCAGTTGAGCACGTAAGTTCCTGTTTCCTTCAATTCCAGTGAAAGAACCTTTCGGGTGAGGCCATGCAGAATAATGTCTTTTTTGTCCTTTGTAGGAGCATTTCGGCTTTGAGCCTAATTACTCTGTCAACAGTGCTCAACCTACCAAATCCACTCAATGCTATGCAGATTTTATGGATCAACATCATCATGGATGGGCCGCCAGCCCAGAGGTATGGAAGAGTTAAATAAACGAAATATTATTGGGTTTAATATGTCTGAATTTGGTTTAGGAACACAAGCCGTTATGATTTCTTATTAATGTGCGAATCATTTGGCGGTTAGATAAGACAAGTTGTACTTTTGTTCCCTCAGTCCCTCCAAAAGCATTTACTTCAGTTTTACTTGAGGTTTTACAAATTCCTGTTTTATGGTGGAATCCCTTAATTATTCCACTTTCTGAGAACAAATGGTCTGTTGTCCTGAGTGCACCACTGGCTAGTAGCCCTGCAGATCTGACTGGCAAGGGAACGCTGGGTACCTAAGGGGGTATATGCCCCAAAATCACAAGACTTAGGAACTTCATCCACCTGCTAATTACAGATACTGATAATTATAATTACTACTTCCAAAGCATGGAAGAGTTGTTGGCCACAATCTCACAGCTAGCTGTCCCTCTGGGATGGGCTACCACTGTGATACACCATGGTAGTCTAATAGGTCATTTTCACAGCTTGTTACGCAAAAAAAAGAGCTTTACCATACGTCTGGCTGGCAAATTTGGGGCTTTATGTACCCCTGCCAGAATACTGGTGTCTCTCATGCTGTACTTCAAGTAATTTCATCCTCCAGATCCATGCTGGTTTATCAGCAGTACCATTTCAGGATGATCTGCATTGCCTGAACATGTCCCTGTGCTTCTCTTTGAGGCAGCTTGGGAGTTGAACCTGTTGATAAAGACACCATCAAGCAGCCACCCCGATGTGTCACTGACACTATACTCAGCAAATCGTTGATCCTGAAAATCTTCATGTCAGCTGTTATTATCATCAGTGGAACCCTCTTTGTGTTCTGGAAGGAGGTGAGGAAATCTGCAGTCCTATCTTGTTCTCCTCAGGGTGCAGAACAAAGTGAAGGGCAATTTCTGAAGTGCATGGGAAGGACGTTCTGAAATACATCCAGAGGGTTAAAAAACCAGCGTCAGCTCCTACCTCTGCTTCTGCCTTCTTGTGTTGCCTCCAATTTTCTATCTGAAATGGGAAAACTATTACTTGATATGGTATCAGTGCTTTAAGGTACTTTTCACCTGTAGACTTCCATAGACGTAGAAATGCCAAGCACATTAGTACTATAGATTGCAGTTTGTAAATAGGGGCTGTTACTATAAGAGTTTAAGTGACTTAATTTAGAATAATCTTTCCTCATATTCCCCTTTAAAACACGGTTGATAAGATCATAAACTCAACAATTAGCAGAGAGAAATTAATGCTATCTTTAATAGATTAATTCCTTTGCTTTACTACACTTCAAATTGACTGAGGTCATTAAAGGGAATATTTAATTCACCTGTTGAACTGACATATTTTTGTAAGGCTTAGCTAACCCCTGAATTTTGACATGTGCTTTCAGAATCCGAAAAGTGGCATAACTCCTCGAACCACAACAATGACTTTTACCTGTTTTGTGTTTTTTGACCTCTTCAATGCCCTGACGTGCCGCTCTCAGGTGAGATCGCTCTGTCAGCAAAACACTACCATTAGAATTCTAGTATTTTGCATAGGAAGGTTTTTTTTAAATGTCATTTAAAGCAGCATGATTTTTATCATATTTATAAGTAGTTGTCCGTCATAGTTCAACTGTAATTACACTTTCAATTATGTAGCTCTAAATTAGCATTCATATAACTTCAAAAAGTGAAGAGTTTACATAGAAAGAAACAGTGTGACATTCAAGTACCAGCAGGAGGGTGGGAAATGTTACCTTTCTCTTTTTTTTTTCTTTTTCTTATTTCTTTTTTTTTTTCTCCCCTTCTCTAGACAAAGCTGATATTTGAAATAGGGTTTTTTCGAAACCGCATGTTCTTGTATTCTGTGCTCGGGTCATTTTTGGGACAGCTGGCTGTTATATACGTCCCTCCTTTACAAAAAATCTTCCAGACAGAGAACTTAAGAGTGCTCGGTAAGTTGCAAAATAAACGATATATTTTTTTCTTTAAAGCCACTTTAAAAAGCAGATGGGATTGCCAAACTGTTATATGATAGGTCCCAGCAGATTGCTGGTAGGGACAATCAATCAACAGCTCTCATACCTATATGTATATATATACACACACATAGCTATACACAAATAGTACTAATATTTAATGATATTATCCTGCCCTAGGTTTTGAATTTTGATTTACTGCACATAAATGCATGTAAATGCAGACATGCCAAGGTTTTCCATGAGCTCTGTGTGATGATATTTCTTTACATAAATCTATGTAGAACCATTGTGCAGTCAGTATATTTTGCAAAAGCGGGGTAAACGTTCCCTAGCTGAAGCGCAATGTGCGTTTTACCATTTTAACCCAAGCAAACTCTACCACGCTCTTTTGTGTTGCATCTGCATTGGGCCCTTCATTAGAAGCAGGGCTCAGTGATCCCAAATTATTGATGTAGAGGTTGCCACTCAAGTGGACGATTCCAACAGCCTGTAACGGCTACTCCTTGTTTACCGCAGTCATTTCTCTGATTTTACACCTGGCAAAAGCACGGCCAGGCCATGCTACGGAGTTACACCAGCACAAACATCTGCTGCAGGAAGACCCTGAACTGGGGGTTCCTGCCCAGCACAAAATCCAGCTGCGCTCATCTCACTCTGTTTCCCCCCGGCAGACCTGCTGTTTCTCACCGGACTGGCTTCCTCCGTTTTCATCGTGTCTGAGCTCGTCAAATTCTGTGAAAAACACTGCTGTGAACCAAAGCACGCAAAGGGATGTCGTAACTGATGCGAAACTCCCTCTAAAAGATGCGCTTGGAACGGAGCTGTGATGCTAGATAATCCAAATGCACCATTTTCTGACGCTGCGCATCCTTTTTGGAGATACTCAAGTGAATCTGTACCAACAAATTCTTCCTGCTGCAGAGTTTGTTCCTTCTACACGCTCTACCTAAGCTGTCTGAGCTGCCTACAGAAACCTCCGGAGCGGCTCCTGTTTTAAACCAAGATCAGGTATATTTTTATAACATTGATCTATATGTCAAGAATGCTGTGATAGTCCCAGATAAAATAATGCAGTTTCACACCTGTACAGAAAAAGCTATTGTGCATAAACTGAAATTTTATTTATTTAAATCAAAATGATTTTTACTAATAAAATCTACATTTTTAAAATGTTACTGACGAGCGTATGAATGAGAGTTTGATTTAGACCCGTCCTTTAATATTAAGTCAGAATGGAAAAGACCTCACTAGTAGTTCTTTTCCTAGAGTCGGTTATAGCGTTTCCAGATTCCCAGACATCCAGCCTTGATTCAGCAAGATGCTCAAGGAAACTGTGGGGAGACGTCACACAAAGAGTGAGGAGCTGCAGTGCCAGCCCTCGGCTGTCAGTGTTTGCCCAGCACCGCAGTGGGGTTTTTTTGTACCTTTGTGATTAATGAGCAAAGCGGGCGGCTGATCTGAGGCACAGGAGGGGATGGATTTAATGGGAAAGGGACTCGCTTCCACAAGCGCGTGAGGATAAAGATGACTCAGGGACAGAGCGGGGATTTGAGCTTTGCAGTTACATCAACAGCTGCATAAAAGTGACTGAGAGATGTTGAGATCACAGCTAAACCCACTGCTGACAAATATATCCTGGGCATTTTTAGGTGGAGGAACACAAAGCACAGATTGCTTAATCACAAGGTTCGGAAAAAGAAAAAAAATTAGTCTCTTCCAAGTCAATCTTTTACATTTAATGAACAATTTTGAATAATCTCATCTGCTGGTTGTATCTGTAGTGTCCCGGTAAATGATGCTTCACTGCTACATTTGGTAAAAGCGCCATAGTGTCAGTTTTCTTCTTGCCCCAGTTTAACACCTTCACTTCAAAGTGAAGATGAAAAATGTCAGATACAAACTTGTGATAAAACACAGTTTTGGAGGACAAAATGCTATGCTGATCTTCACCAGATGATATTTAAACAGGATTACATTTTGGATTCATAGCCCGGGAAGAATGAGCCGTATTGATATTTATTTTATATCAAAGAAAACCTGGCCGTCGAAATATTTGTGGTGAAGAGTAGCTTCATGCAATTCACCTGCCTCACATATACACTGCAAAGGTGGCTG
This sequence comes from Caloenas nicobarica, assembly GCF_036013445.1. Lineage (NCBI taxonomy): Eukaryota > Metazoa > Chordata > Aves > Columbiformes > Columbidae > Caloenas > Caloenas nicobarica. The sequence goes on from NC_088253.1 coordinate 20,958,647, forward strand.
CTCACCCTGTTTGTAAAAATCCTTGCAAAATGTTTCAGCCCTCAAAGAAAAGTCCCTGCCTTGTAATAGAAGGAAAAGAAATTCTAGTTGCTTCTTTTATGTGTAACTGCAGAAATTCAACTGTCTCATGTCTGTATGTCATCCACTTCAAATATTTAGTATTCTTAGTGCCTAAGTGAAGAAAATCTCTGCGACTTATGGTGGGAGTTTGAGAAGGTTAAAACAAAAGCATCACCCACTTACAGAGCATCAGGTACTTGCTGCCTATAGAGCACTCCCTAATCTGAACCATTTAAAATTCTTATTACAATATACAGAGAAGAAAATTATACAACAGTATCAGTGTAATTGTTTTAATGCTTGCATTTTTTTCTACGTGTTACAAACTTGGGAGACTATTTGGTTTATTTAAGCAAATACAAGGACATTAGCTCAGGCCTTTCACAGCGTACTCTGTACTGGAACAAACAGCATATATGCCCCAATAATTAGTGGAGGCAGCATACAAAATTTACAGTTGAGTTCTAGGATGTTAGGCTGGATTGATTTCTTCATGCTCTCCTTTCAAGGCTAAATTCATATTCTTTAATAAAATTTTAAAAAATGGGATCTACATTAAGGCACAAGTACAGATGATTCAGACTATTCAAATTTGGTTCTCTATGAAAAATATCATGTAGAGAAAAAAAAAAGAAATAATTTGAAGGAAGGCTACATGATGAGGAATCACAGTAATTTTATAGACTGTAACAGCACATTTTTTTGCTCTAAGCTGCACAGAAGGCGAACCAATGTCAGGACGAAGGGGACTTGATACAGTCCTGCTCCTTAGGACGAGAAAGACTGACAATCATACAGACTAATAACCAAAAATTGCTGAGCTAGAAATGACAGTCCCTGGTAGAAATTAGGGTTATTTTTTTACACATAGAATTAGCAACGTCAAATAATTACTGATAGTAATTAGAAAAAGTAGAAAAAGCCCTGAGTACAAGAGCCCTGACAAAACTGGTGCTGACTGGTGAACCCAGCAAACCAGAGCAAACCCCAAACCCAACAGATACATTTCACATCGTGGGCATTTTTTTTCTATAATACAGTAATGATTGTGTGGAAATAAAATGTACAGCAGCCTTCTTTAAACATGTTACAGACATAACCCTGACTTGTCTTTTTACAAGGTGTCTGCAGATACTGTTCCAAATTAACTGCGGATGCTTCTTACTTAACCCTTTTTTACAGCCTGATCTTTTACTCCAGTCTCTAGTGAGGCTACTAAAGAAGTTACATTCCCTAAATGATTTCTGCTGGAGGTTATGGCCCGTTCTTAGGATAAATATGGCTGGATGACTCCCAGTGGCTCTGTGCTTCCAAAGCAATAGGCAAATTTCTGCAGAAATCTTTTAAATGAAATGCACTAAGGTGTAGTGTGGCATTATAAAACTGTCTACTTAGTGTTTCGTACATCTCACAGTCCATATAGAGTTACATGCTGAAAATCTGACTTAGAAAACATGACATTTAATGCTTCGACTGGAGCAATGCAAATTAATAGCATCCTTCATACGGAATCACATGGACTAGTCTATGTTTAGCAATGTAAAACATCATTACAGTTTGCAAGCTTCACTGACTAACTTCGTTGCATGCAAATAAATATGTACAGTGGAGGTCTAAGAACCTTAATCAGTTTCTTGAACAGGCTTTATATAAATACATATAAATTCTCCAAGTCAGTAAGCCGTACTGTCAAAAGCTACAACTTTTGGTTTTAATTCTGTATGCAGACAGGGTCTATCAGGAACGCTAGCAAATTCATATTCAGCTAGAACTTAGAGATGTCTAATGATTAGGTACTAAGTTAATTTTTCAGTCCTCCCCAAACAAAACCTTTCAGGTAGGATATTGTATTGCACCTAAATATTACATAAGTACGAGGCTTAAGCTTCATCCCAGATAAACGGGTAAATGTAAGGCTAAAAAAATGAGGAAAAAATACCCTGTCCAAGGAACATTAACACCCAGGATTGGGAAAAAAAAAAATTTCCATGTTACTGTGATTATTTCAGTTGTCATCATCATCATCTTCTCCAATAGGTTCTCGTAGACCTTCGCTGTGACGACTTCTTCCAGCCATTTCTAATAGGGCCTGAGTCTCGGGATCTACATCCAGGATAGTCTTCTTACCTTTTGTCTTCAAAACAAAAGAAAATATAGTCAACTTAAAATGTCATTATGAATGAATCAATATCAGGCTACAAGACAGAGACAGATTCAAAAGTCCACAAGTAATCTGGTTTGCAAGCTCATCACAATGACGCATATACAGTTTCCAAGTAAAGCATTTACGATTCACTGGGATACATCAAACAACTTTCATTGCAGTTACCCAAAATAGTAATAAAATTTTCCTAAGATGACAGTGAACTATTTCAAGTCCATTCAGGTTACAAGCCAGTCAGAACATCCTGGTTAACTTGACCTCAGCTTCAAGTGCAGATGTGAATTTTTTTATAAAGAAGCGATGCGAGTACAATTCAACATTTTTTGTAAACAATTTGTTCTGTTTCTATTTAGAGCTATGTGTCCTCTGAACAGACAGAGCACATGAATTTAGTACGAAAAGAAAGAAATTAAAAACAAACAAGCCAACCCACAAACCACCACTAAAACAGGCAGACCAGATAGTTTAATAAGATAATAAATTACAGGGACAAAGGACACTGGAAAGAGGTCTCCTACTCATTCCCAGAAATAAACCAGGTGCAGAAAGACTAGCATAAATCTATTGACATAAATTTACTGTAAAACTATAGAGAACTATGTATTTACTTTTGAGTTTCCAGTGCTCACTTTCTACAAATACAAATACTGGGTTTTAATGAATCCCTCCAAGGAGGTTCCTTCTGGAGACCATTCCTCAATATCAGAAAAGCCTTTTGAAATTCAGAACAAAGTACGGCTCTTATGACTGTACCATTTCATGGCTCCTGATGTTATTTCTTGTTGGCACCCTCAATAATTCCACCAGTTTTGCCGTTTGCTTGCTACAAAATATATGGCATCACGGGGCCAGTTAAAGAAAATATTATTCATTCCAATGGAGAGATAGCGTTTAATCAGAAAGCTGCAACTGCAAGTTTTGCATTTGCATTTCCCATTCCAATCAGGACGCAATTGCACAGGTTTCAGGTTTGTTCACCTACCCCTGCACTTTCAGGGACGTCTCCCACTGCCCAAACTTCCATGGCATCCAGTGTAAAATCCTCTTTGGCTGCCAGCTGGGGGCTGTTGTAGGTGGTACATCGAGGTTTGGCTTTGCTGTGTCCCTTCCCGTAGTCACTGTCTATCCAGAGTCCGAAGTAACCATGTTGTCCCCCCATCCCCTGGGAACCAAAGCCACACACTAAACACTTGCAGCACACACAAACTAGACTGAGCAAGTTATGAAACCTAGAGTATAAATCACTATTTTCAGTATTTATGCCACACCTCTATGGGTAGGTGGACAAGGGTTTGCTGAAAGAACCTGGGCTTCTGTACCAAAATCCAGGATTCCTGAAGACAAGAATTTACCTGAGTGATACTGCCCTCCCTCTGCGCTTTACAGAATACCAGTATCTGCAAGTACTTCAGCCAGAAATTTAGCTCACTGGCTTTTGTTTATTGACTAATCATTCCATTTTAAACAGGGTGAAAGTGCTCAGTTTCGCTGCCTCTTTTCCATTTACAAGTACCTACAGAAACAAATAATATAACGCTATTTGCTTTCTTTAGAGCAAATTTACTCCAGGCTGCCGCAATTCTCAAAGTTATGGGCATATAATGCCACAAAAATGTAAAGCACTTTCCAAAACAGGCAATGTGTTGTAGCTCCGTGGAAACTCCTCTGCATCTGGAGAGCTCATTTGTGGGCTTGACTAAAAGGAGCTTCTGCCACTGTAATTACACAGCAGCAGCCACCTACATGCAATTCTTGTCCTTTAATTCTGTGGGGCTTTCTCAGCCTTCCATAATTTAAAAAAGCAGTTAGTGTAGCAGTGAGAATAGCCAGTGGAAGGATTCTTAATTACACAGATCAACCAAGCTTGTGCTGCTTCAGTGATGTGGATACCTGCAGTCAGTTCTTCCAGGCAACAGGGACAACTGCCAGAATGGCTTCTGTGATAACCACACTTGGCAAAAAGATTTCTCCCCTGAACCTCCGTAAATCTAATCTACATAAAACCCACCTGCTCGGGTCAGACACAAATAAATCCTATCTTAGTTGATTCAGTACTTCACTATACATATCAGCTGTAAAGAAAAGTATAGATTCTAATCAGTACTGTAAGCGCTTCTCCATGATTATCCATAGTTCACACTTTACACTGGTGCTTTAACACAAAAAAAAAAGAAAAAAAATCCTCCTACTAAAAGTGCAGCACAAATAGCACAGAGAACAGATAAAAACTTCCTCAGAGAATAATAACTGGAATAAATCTGCTCATGGTAATAGAAGCAAAAACCACAAAACACTTCCAAACACCAGCCATGAATTTCATTTCCATATTGTCATTTCTTAATACTTACAAGTCCATTTGGCATTGTTTGTTGGTGATGGTTCAAATACATGTAGTGGTCATTATACCCTGTGTATGTATATACAGCAACAGAGGGGAAAATGGAAAACAGAAAGCACCTGTTGTCACCTGTAAACAGAAAAGTATCTGAGGTCAGACAACCAGCCGAGCAATAACTTGCCTACAAATAGGATAGGAAAAAAATATTGAAGAAGTGCAGCTGGATAAATCAAAGACAGGAGCTGCAATCTCAGAAAGCCAATACCTATCTCTCATCACGATTTAGACCTATTGTTTATTCTCAGTTAACTCCACGCAGGGTCACAGAAATCAATGTGATTCTATGGCTGTGACCAAGGGCAGAGTCAGAGGCATGACTAGTACATTATAATACTGTGTAATGGTTCACCCATCACAGACTTGTGCTGTATCATCTAAAACCAGGCAACGGCTACACCCGTACAAACCAACACCCTTAGTTCTGACTATATCGGCATATGGATCAGTTTAGATGATTTAGAGCACAATTTTCATTATGGCCAGTTTGGTATTTAGAGAGACCTGTGGTGTGATTGGCCAGTACGCTACATGTGTTATTCTAGCAGAAGAAAATAAAAGGCAAGTGTTGTGTAATCAATATAACCTAATATTATATTAACTGACTTGAGTACTAATATCAAATACTAATTAAGTATAGGAATTGAATTTTTGATGCAGCAAAAGTGAGGATTCCCAGGAGAACAGATTATCCAGAGTCCATATTTTTTTTTCAGAAAGCCATCGCAGAAGTTCTTTCCAAAGAGCTACGAAAAAACCATCTCTTCTCCCCAGACATTTCAAGGCAACGAAAAGTTTATCTTGTCCAAAGGACCCTTTTGCTGCCGGATTTTAAAAGGGAAACAAAGCCAGTGCACAAATGGCAAGAGGCTTAACCTGGTGCTTGGCTCAGCTGTTCTGAGATGGAAGATTGCCATCTGCTGGACATCCAATTTAAACTCTAATTCATCATCCATGCTGCATTTCCTTCATTTTCATTTCATTTTCAACCTATGCAGCTACAGGGGTTGATAAGATTTCACTGAAAACTTGTTTCATGATCAGTAAGTCCAGCAATTTTAAAAGTCTTATCTAATAACAGACAAATTATAAACATTAATCAGTAATATGCCCCACTGGGTACAAAGCAGAAATAACTTAGCATGTCTTTTATATTTTTCAAAAATTAGTGTTATTTTTCCCCACAGGAAAATACACTTGGAAGTATAAGAAACACTGTGTGTTATGAACATAAAATGACAGAATCCATTAAGTGGACAGAATTATTAATGTTTACCAGAGCCATGAGATACTAGAAAAAGAGAAGTGAGTTTTACCTTGAAACTGCGGCTTCACCTCCCAGGAGTGAGATGCAAACCCACCAAAGATATAACCATCCGAGTCCTTTAAGATCATTATGCAAGGACCTTTGTTCACTATATGCGCACATAACTGTGAAAAGCTTTCTCCATGAAGCTTTGAAGAAAATAAAAGCTGCCACTTGTGCTGTAGCTCTGCAGGCAGATGGGAGTTGATGTATATGATGGATGGGATGTCAAAGAGACTGACAAGTCCTCTTCTCTTGATGCCTTTGCAGACTGGAAGCAGGTTGAGAATGTCTTTGGTTTGGTCTGGGAGAGAATGCAGAACGTGGAAGCCTTGCCTGATAACAACACTGAGGAAAACTGAGATCTGTGGAACTCGGTACACCCAGTCCTCAATGGCACTTTGATCAAAATTTGCCTCCATCAGCTGAGGACCCGCAGGGTTTGTCCCATCTAAATAATAAGACACACAGAACAGTAGTTAATTCTCCCAGTCTGGAAAATAATCAGTTGACTTTTAGGTGTAAACGCAATATTCCATTATTTCAATGGACAAGAAACTGCATATTAAAGAAGCCAGCAACAGTAAAGTGTCAGCTACATTAAGCAGATCTTAGAATCATAGAATGGTTTGGTTTGGGTTGGAAGGCACCTTAAAGATCATCTGGTTCCAACCCCCCTGCCCTGGGCAGGGACACCTTCCACCAGACCAGGTTGCTCAGAGCCCCGTCCAGCCTGGTCTTGAACACTCCCAGGGATGGGGCATCCACAATTTTCTGGGCAGCCTGTGCCAGTGCATCCCCAGCACTGAGAAACATTTGCCTGTGACACCCACTGGTTGGGCTGTCACGATTAAGGAACACGGACTCCCAGTTATAACTTAGGACATGTTCTTTCCAGGACAGTAACATCTCTTATTACAACAGTGCAAAGATAAACCAATGCTTTGTAAAAAGGACATGCAGTCATAAATACATGCGCATGCATCTAAATGCCCATCATTTGCAAACCAGGTATTTGTAAAATAGACATGTTCTATGAAAAATAGTTTTGCATGTCGGCTTAAACTGCGACTTCAAACCAAAGCTCTCCTGAATTTACAGGAGAAAGATGGTAAGGTAAAATAACTAGAATTCCCCAGTCATTTGCAAAGCACTAGGTTTGAAATACTGGTCCTACCATTTAATTTCAAAGATGTGACCTGACAAGAAAAATTCTTGTGAGGTCAGTGATTCCATGAGCTCTGTGCCATTCTGGGATACACAACATTGGTGCTGCTTACCTGCCAGCTTCAGTTCTGAAAGCAGCTGAGAAGCCAGAGCCTTTACGCCACTTGCAGAATCCCTGGTGTTCTCCAAATTCCAACCTTTCAGCTCCTTCCTGTAGTTCAGTACATGGACGACAGACATGATCAGATCCTCTGTGAACTGAAAAGGTTAAAACATCACAATTTTGGCATTTCTTAAATAAAATTGCTAAGAGCTTCAAAGGATTTTCTGAAAATAAAGTAGTACTGATGCCGTAATCCCAATGGCAGAAGCATATTTTCTCATGACGAGTCAGAAATAACAGAAACACTATCTCAGTGTCACAAGTCTTGAGAAGTATCCTTTTTCAAGATATTTTGCACATGTTACTTCAGAAAGCATCTCCATGAAATGTGGCATCAAAGAGGGAGGGGAGATCCAAATTTTGCAGTGGCGGGAGCTGCCAGGGAATTAGTTTTGTGAGAACCCACTCTTCCACCTTGCAAGCTACGTATTTGATTCACACATCTCTCCTCCAGCTAAAGCTCTAGACAGCATCTTGCTCACTTCCCAGAAGTGCCAGCCACACCACAACCATTTCTGGCTCTTAAATATAACCAGGCTCTGCACCCTTCAGTGAGCCTGTGAACCACCAGACAAAAACCAGTCAGTGCCCTCCGCGAAATCCAGATCGTGGTTCTCAAAGTAGGTGAGTCAGCAGGGAAAAGCCCGCAGCTGAAATATAACCTTGTTTGCCTACACTGTTTGTCCCAGATCAGAAAGTTAGTGGTAAAAGAGATTTTAAAAATACAAAACTCAGGAATCCTTGTGCTGAGTCTTGCACTCTGAAGATTAACCTTCAAAATAGCTACCCAGCTCTGTTCTCTCACTGTCTCCCCAACACACTTTTAACTGCCTGTTTACCTCTTGGATTTGTTTGCCCTTCACAGGCCCTTTTGTCTTGGAGATCATTCTCATTATTATGGTAATCTTCTCATCTGCATTCCCTTTTAAGAGGTTTGACATAAAAATTACAAACTGCTCCTTAGCAATCTGTTCACTCAGCCCAGATGATTTCCCAGTCAGGTCAATACTTTTCATTCCATTGTATAACCGAACAGTCATTTGCTCTGGTATTGGCTCCCGCAGATACGCCTACAATGAAAAAAACAGCAAAGAACACATTTTACAAATGAAGAATAAGTAATATATTCCAGCTAATCTGCGCTGAGATATACTGCTGTGAATGAAGGATTTCAATAGCAAGTATCTACTATCAGCAACAAACTTTTAGCAAAGGACTGTTTTCCCAAGAGAAGAAAAATCTCTATTTTTATAGAATCTCCTTTCCAATCACTATTTAGTGATTTAAGTTGATACTGGTTTTTTACAAATGCCATGGACTTTTAAAAAAACTGTGAAGTGTTAATAGAATATTAGCAAAGGATTTCTATATGGTAACTCTGTTGTAAAGGTTTGCAACTCTGCCAATTCAACATTTAAAATTGTGTTTTAACTCTGCTTTTGATAGTGGAGCTCACAGATACTTAAAAACAAAGAGAAATTAAAGTTTTTTTCCATATCTCAGTTTTGGCCTCAAGACAATGCAGGCAATGTGTTTAACCCTATATGCACATGTAGAAACAATTCTCAGAAGTTTCCCTCTGCATAGCAACACCTAATTCAAGCACAGAACAAAACCGAGATCACCTGATTTTTATAAGGCATCCCTGATACTTCGACAGTCAAAATCAAAACTTGTTCATCCAAACTGCACGACTGGCCCTTTGAATTGAAATTGAACTGATATATTATACAGCATCATACATCACAACGCTGTGGGAAAGATCTGACTCTGGATTCAGGAAACTTTCACAGTGTTCAAGATTATTATATGGTTTAAATATCATTTAAAATACATCTACACACTAGCAGATGATTACACAGTATCTTCACGGCGCCAAGCACTGTGCATAAAACCAGACTTGACTCTGATATCCAGGGGTGTAGCCCAGTGGGGACTATGCCAAAATCAACAGAGCTCCACCTGCGTGCAAGCACTCCAGCTCTACTCAGTGGAGCTGCTACTACCGATCTATTGCTGGCTCGATATGGCTCCTGTTGGAGCCACCGAGGCCGTTCCTATTCGATGTTAATGGCTGCTGCGGTGCATGTAGGGCGAGATCCAATACGCCAAGCTCTCTCCTGCTTTTGTTGACGTCAGTGGTAAAACTCCCATTGATTTCAGTAGAAGCAGAATTAGCAGGCACAGTCTTGCACATCAGAGTGCTTAATTTTGAGGGAGGGAGGGTCACACGGGGTACAGCTGTCTTTTAGAGGCTTTCTGAAAGTGCTACATGAGCCTGAAGTGAGACAAGGAGCAGGGAACAATTAAAAACACTATTCTCAAGGGCTTTTTACTTCCCACTGCAGTATTACCCACCTACTCCCTACCCACCACTAACTTCATTGCACTGTGTTGTTACAACTATTCCAATGAACGGACACAGGGTGCAAAAAAGGACTGTAAAGAAGTAATCTTTAATAAATATCTAACAGACTCACACCTCTGACAGTTTACAATCCTTGTCTTAAATGGCTCCAAGAAAGTATCTAGAGATACTTGCTCTACCTGCTTTCCAAGCTACGCAGGGCAGCCTGCCCTGGTCCAGAAGCCACGTGGTTTCCTTCTAGTAAAGCGCTGAGCCTAAGCAGAGTACATGAGGTTATGTTTGAGGCCTCGTCAACATCACCAGACTGTTGTTAGATCAAATCTGCCACATATCAACCCAGCTCAGACATGAGCATAGACACCTACAAGTAAATAGTCCCTGCACTACAGGCAGCCTTTCGAAAGATTTTAATTTAAATTAGCAAACAAAAAGGCACTGATCTGGGGGCAAAGACAGAGAACCTCTTCCACATCCCAATCAACTAACAGACACCAAGGACCAGGTTCCTGGATGTATTAGGGCTGAAAAGCTGGGCAGCAGCAGCACTGTTTCCAAACTGGTGACAGCTTATGAACAGCCCAGCTATAGGAAGGCTAAAGCTGGTCCGTATGCACATGCATTGCTAAATACCTTAAAATAACCTGCTGCTTTCCTCAGGTTTTAATTTGATTCCATTAACTGTGTAACATATATAAAAATGCACTTTTAATACTACATCAATTTGGCCACTTGGTTCCTGCCTAACTGAAGTTATCAAGCATTGCAACAAATCATTTTCCTCTTCTTTCTTGATTAGAAAATGAATGCAAAGTTAATCAGAAAGCATAATGTATGTTAATTGCCTAAAACATGGAACTACAGCATAATCAAGCAAAATTGAGTTCTCTCTTTTTAATGTGAGTGAAAAGATTAGAGACAGTGATGCAATTGAGGGAGAGATATAACGAAACATAAATTGACTTTGTGACAGCTTCTCAAGAAAATCTGTACATAATCACACGCTATAGACTCCAGGGAGAAGAATATTCTTCCCATTTTTCAGGTGTCTGTAAAAATCTTTTCATATGTCCCAACTTAGTTCAGAATCAAGGAAGCTGTAAATTGACCCAACAGTGCAATTTAGGAGATAAACACAATCCTGAAAGTCACTACGCACGTTAAGCTGTAAGAAAAAGTTAAATATCCATCCTGCCCCAAAATGTTAAGTATTAAATCCTTTAAAAGTAACCATTGCCACGTCTTTAGACTCTTTCTGGAATGATGTTCAATGCACCACATCCCAGATATATCAGGAGTAATAAATTGTCTTGCCTGTAGTGCTGCCAGAGTGGCAGTTTTCTTTGTAGCTTTGCCATTTTTTGCTCCAGCTGAGCCACTCGATCCTGATAAGGTATCAAATACTCCATCGATGTCAGACTGCTCCTCAGGAAGAAATCGGGAAAGGTGATTCTGATAGGCATTGCTTTCTGCATTCCCCATCTTTTCAACCTGAAGCAAAGGAAAAGGAATTTAAAAAATAATAACAACAACAACAACAAAACAGTAAACACAGAAAGGTATCACAATGGCCATGAAAAATATATCAAACAAACCAACATACCAGTGGAAGTTTTACAAGAAGAGCAAATTACCAGCCTTCAAGGAAACTATTAAAACTAGTGTTTAGTCTCTGTATTCACTGAGACTTACTGAACTTGAAGAACATCTGTAAACAGTAACCATACTTTAAAAAATGACAGTCTGCCAGCTCTTTGCTAAAACCACCCTATCTACCAATTCAAACCTCATACAAGTCTTATCAAACGGAAAAACCAATATGATTGAATGATTAAATTAGCTTGTACAAAGTTAGCATGAGTCTGTCAGCTGGAATACATCAGTAACATGAAGGGAATAGCCTGATTATGGATTATCTATGACATATTATGCTACATCCTTCTGATGCATTAATGGACTGAAGTTCAGTCTGCCAATAGTGTGGCACTAAAACACCATCACTGTAAAGTCTCTGAAGATGACAAGAGAATGTTTTTTTTATAAGGACACAGTATAAAAAATCATTCAAAAAGCTGCCAAGAAACACAGTGACAAAAACATTTAGGAGGATGAACCAAGACGTGTCAAAAACACACAGCTTCACATGAAGTCAATAAACTGTTGAGAGCTGGTATCCACAGAATTAAGGTTGGTGGGGGAGTAGTTTGGGGTTTTGTTTGATTGGTTTTTTTGTTTGTTTTACACACTTAATGGCACAACTATGATTTTTCTCACTGTCCTAGGATTCACCTGCCTTGTGGAGATAATTTTTTAGTGTTGTCTGGGCCACAGGCTCTGGCTTTCTCCCTAGAGCAGCACAGCATGGACCCAACGGTGCCACAGCGGGGCCTGAAATCCCGAATTTTCGCCACGACCACAATGACAGTCACCCCTGTAAATGACCTTCCCACCTATCTGGGGTAGCCACGCTCCTGTGATGACAATATAAAAAAATATAAGCAGAACGAAACACCCTTTTGTGGCTTTCTTTCCACATACTCCACATCCTTTCAGGCACCTCGCTTTTGGTTTGGGATTCCCAGTTGCACAGAAATCTCTTTCTGCAGCCAAGCCTGTCACACAGCCCTCCAGCAGCTTCAGAAGGACCCTTTTTTTAACCTAATCCAATCTTTCCGTCATTATCTGATGCTGACTTTGATAAATAACTGTACATAAGCAGCTGGGTTGGGGCTTCTTTACCTTCACTGAACAGTTCAGGCCCAAAACCCTTGTTTGCCTGTGAGGAAGATGTGGATCGTGGGGTAAACACTGAAGGTGTAAGAAACTTTTAACGAAGGAATGTCGTTTCTACAACTGATCTGGTACCTGACCCCAGTGTGGGGGAAGGACTGAGAGACATCAGACTATGAATCCTTCATGTGAAACAGTCTCTTCAAACTAATCCCAGAGTGCAAACTCATGATTGTATTTAAAAAGTTAAGCTAGGCGGAAGGGTAACCAAAGAGCCAGGAATCCATATTTTAAATAAATCAACAAGGGGAGGGGGTTGTTAGACGAATGAGACAGGTAAACTGAGGCAGGGTCGGGCAGTCTGTAAACCCTGCACTACCAACCAGTGCGGAACAGGGGAGGGAATTTACAGCCGGGATTTGGGGGATATAAGCAGGGGCTGTTTGCCCTATTCCGTGTGCCTGCCCTTAGGTAAAACACCCGGTCTTGCAAAATGGTTAATAAAATATGCTTTGCTGCGAGATCCTGCCTGGGCCTATTATATTGGCAAGGTAATCGTTTCCTACAAGGAAGATGTGGATCGTGGGGTAAAACACCAAAGGGTTAACAGAAACGGCTGTAACCTGGCAGACAAACCGTGGAGACATCATTAATTCCAGCAGCGAACCGCTTGAGAAAAGGAGTGCACAAGCACAAGCGGGAGACGTTCCTGCCGCGACAGGCCCGGACCCACCGCCGTTCGCTCGGGCCAGGGCCGCCGTCTGGCCGGCGTCTTTCCCGGTATGCTCAGTGCCCCCCCCGCTCCCCGCCCGCTTGGCAACAGCCCTGGCGTGTCCCTCCCCATGGCGGCGACGAGGCAGAGCGTGAGGCCAGAGGCTCCGGTGCTTACCGGCAAAACCCCTCTCGCCCCCCTGGATCGGCCCTCGGCTTTTTAACACGCGGGCCCGGCGCTGCAGGGCCTGGCCGGCTGGGGCGGAGCGCGGCGGGGATGGCGCCCAGCGGAGTCCGTCCCCGGGGCGGTGGCTGCGGAGGGAGCGGCGGGAAGGGGAGCGGCGGGCGGTGCGGGGCCCGTGTGGAGGGAGGGGAGGAGGCGGCCTGCGAGCTCCGGGGCCGGGCGAGGCCAAGATGACTCTTCCCTGAGGACCAGGGAATTGATCGTCCCCTTGTGCTCGGCGCTGGTGAGGCCCCGCCTCAAATACTGTGTTCAGCGTTGGGCCCCTGACGCCAAGAAAGCCCTTGAGGTGCTGGAGCGAGTTGAGAGAAGGGAACGGAGCTGGGGAAGGGGCTGGAGCACAAGGGTGATGGGAGCGGCTGAGGGAGCTGGGGGTTCAGCTGGAGAACAGGAGCTGAGGGGAGACCTTCTGATCTCTGACCTGCCTGAAAGGAGGTTGTAGTGAAGAGAGGTCACACTCTTTTATTGAGTAACAAGTGATAGGACGAGAGGAAATGGCCTCAGGTTGCACCAGGGGAAGTTTAGGTTGGAAATGAGAAACAATTCTTCACAGAAAAGGTTGTGAAGCATTGGAACAGGCTGCCCAGGGCAGTGGTGGAGTCGCCATCCCTGGAGGGGTTTAAAGGACAAATAGATGAGGCTCTTAGGGACATGGTTTAGTGCTAGAGTGAGGTTATGGTTGGACTCGATCTTAAGGGTCTCTTCCAACCGAAATGATTCTGTGATTCTATGACCCTTCTCCCTGAGGGAACCTTTCTCTCTCAGACCCCATGGCCCTAAAACGTGGTTCAAAAAGAAGGTGAAAATTCAGAGCTGTAGCTGGGACAGACCGATCACCCCCAGCTGCCTTTGTCAGAGCTGAAGTGCCGGGGTGCCCGGTGCTGAAGCGGTTTTAAAAATGCCGGGGCAGGTCCCAGAAGGGTCTGTGGGCGAAGGCGTTGCTGGCTCTGGTCTGTGCTGGAAACAGCTCTTGGCTTTTGGGAAGGAAAAATGTGTGTGCCTGTGTGTAATGAATACATACACATACCTGTCATTTTCAAGTCGGGCTCTGGTGAATTTCCGTGGGAATAGGGAGTGGAGAGGAAACACAAAAATTTGTCAATGAATAGGGTAAACTTGTCAATGAAGTGGATAAACTTGTCAATGAATAGGTTAAACTTCCCAATAGGTTAAGCTTCTCAATGAACAGGTTAAGCTTCTCAATGAATTGGTTAAAATTCTCAATGAATAGTTTAAGCTTCTCAGTGAATAGGTTAAACTTCTGTCTTGTGGCTGGCAAAATCACCCCAGTCTGCAGGCAGACAAGTAAAAAAGTTGAGGGACAAACGCAGGGTTATGGGGCAGTGCTGAGGGACCGGCCGTGCCTTCAGTCAGAGATGTAAATACTTAGGAGAAAAATTACAGCTTCAGTGGTTACAAAACTGGTCCCAGAACTCACATTTTCAGATCAATGACTTTCCATCTCAGTTGTGTTACTCCAGCAGCACTCCCCTTGTACTTCCAGCTACAGGGTTTGATTTCTGTAATACATCAAGGCCTTTGCCTTCGTAGCGGTGACGTCTTGTTTTTCTGTGGTTCATCTGACTCCGGTTGGTTTGTTTGCAGGCACAGCTCGGTGCGAAGCCTCCTTCTAGCCAGGGGGAAGTTGTGCAGAGTCTCAAAAAGCTGATGTTGTTTGCATTCCTGCAACCAGATACCGTGGACCAGGTTAGAAGCTTTGACATTTAACTTTCAGTAATACTCTGATCAGTGTGTTTTCAACAGAAAGCATTTATGTTCTTTTATACGTACAAAAGAAAGAAAATTATCTGTACTAGCCGTGGCAGAGCTCCCATTTTTTTTCTCCCGTTCTTTTGCACCGAGGAAAAGTCCTGCTAAAGTTCAAAAATACCCTTTTTTATTTTTTAAAATCTTCATGATACGCAAAACTTCATAAAAACCTGTAGAATATTTCTCTTGTTGCCGGCTCAGAGTTAGAAACACATTGACCAGAATTCCAAGATGGTCACATGTGAATAAACAGATACCGATTCAGATTTGTTATGATCATCACTAGCGCCACGGAATTTAACCAGCTTGTATCAGCAGGAGCAGGACAAGGTGGGTAAAACCTGGGGAAATGAATGGGATGTTCATGTAGTGAGCGCAAATTCAGCAAAGCTCTGCTGTAAACTGCTTGAGACTTATTTGTCCACACGATGGCATCGTAGGTTTAGAAAGTCAGATGCGGGACCTGCCCTGCGTGTTTCAACACGATTCAAAGTGTGTTTCGATTCCCACGGTTATAGACTGCATGTGTGTAGAAGTAAAAGCTCTCATGAGAAATAAGTTTCATCCCTTTCCCATTACCCCTGCAAACCTAATATGGAACATGAGGACAAAACTCCGTTCTTGGTGAAGCTCCCAGCCTGGGCTTCGTAAACAAGTCCTGGAAAAAGTCTGCTGTGATGACTTGGTTTATATCAGTATTAATGAATATATGATGCCTGAGGAGAAATATGAAACATACAGAATAAGAAAAGCAAAGATTTTGAATTTAAGTTAGGTTTTCTTTATTTTTAAAGGCTGGTATTTCTGTGGATGTATTGTTTCACATGCAATTGGATTTTTTTTTTTTTTTTTTTAAGGCTTCCATTTCATACTGTAGCTTTGTCTGTAGGATATTTTTCAGTCTGGAAATATAGGACTAGAGATTCTAGTCTTGACTTTTTGCTAAGACTGCTGGCCAGCCAGCTAAGACAGACTGTCAGACTGGCTGCCCAGTATCATCTTCACAAACATATGGTGACTTCCTGAGCTCTCTTAACTATTGAGCTCAGAACCAGTCAAAAGCTACTGAGGGGTACCAGCCTTCCTTAGCTCCAAGGAGCCACTTTTGCAAAGAAGGTGTGTGCTGCTTCGCCCTCTTTCATTTAAGTCTTGCCCATTTGTAACGGAGGTGAGTCTGCAAACTGTGGCTTTATTTGTCCCTGCCTGTCAATCTAAACAGAGCTTCCTGCTGCTGCTGGATGGGGTT
The DNA here is from genome assembly GCF_036013445.1 of Caloenas nicobarica. Classification (NCBI taxonomy): domain Eukaryota; kingdom Metazoa; phylum Chordata; class Aves; order Columbiformes; family Columbidae; genus Caloenas; species Caloenas nicobarica. The sequence goes on from NC_088253.1 coordinate 20,974,965, forward strand.
TTGTCACTTGCCTGTAACACAAGGCTGTAATCTGCAGGGTAGACTTACTCTTAAAGCCACAAGATGCTAACACTAAATCGCATAGATTATGCTCCTGCTGGGGGGGAATTTCCAGGTCACTGGCTAACACCCTTTCATAGCCTTTTTGCACTGAGAGTGTAGAAAGTCAAGCTAGAAACGTGGTCCATAAGGATAATAGTTTGCAACACTCTTTAAATGACTGGTCACTTCCTCGTGTGTATTTTCAGATGCTCTAGCTGTGCTAGTTTGGCATCTCACTTTGTTTCTGCCAGTAAGAAAGAGAGAACACACTAAGAAGCCTTTTAAGGACATTGAAGATTAGACTGGTGTATAAAAAAAGAGGAAGACAGAAGAGGCTTCTGGAAACAATTGTGGTTAATTTTGTGAGCTAGTGATAGATGTGTATTTCTTTAAACAAACCCACAAAAGCCCAAACTATTTTATTTAAAGCACTGTATACTTTTGACTTGCATAAAATGGAGTAAGTTTGGCTTTATTAGTTTGCCAAGACTATAGAAAATCTAAGTGGCCTTAGTTCCAGGTAATTCTAATAATGCACTGTTTCAGTTGAAGGAAATTATTGCAGGGTAACAATCCAGAATATAAATAATGAGCTGAGCAGCTGTGTGTTTATATCAAGCACATCTGTCTTACCCAGGTTATCTTTAAAATTTTTTTTCCTATCTTGACTTAGAGCAGAGACAAATTTTATGGCATTTTACTTCCATTATATTCCAGAATGCTAGCCTTTGCAAAAGAGGTCAAACTCGACCTCGTGAAAACAGCAGAGTTCAATTGTAAAAGATCCTTGTTCATATTTTAGGGTCTAGTGAACACCAAAGTCATTGTACCTCTTCTTAATGCCATTAGGCTCTGTGTTTCCTGTTTTGATTGTAGACTTGAATTTTTACAAGCCATCTACAGTCACAGTAAGAGAAATCCTGCAAAAATGTTGATAATTTGATGAAACTAGTTGTAGGCTCAGCCCACTGATCACCTTGCAGTGTGACCTCAGCACAAAATTCCTTTGACTTTAAAGGGTATAGTCCAAACCTGCACTCTGATGCCCTTTTATATACTTATTATCAGCTCTGCATTTAATTGGCTGCTGTGACAGCTGTAACCTTGCAGTTACTTACCTGATATGTCTTCTGGTTTTTATGGGATTGCCATATATGGCTAAAAGAGAGAGTCTGACTGTAGTCGGAACTGCATCCTTAGGTAGTCACAAAGGAAGTTCTGGGTTTTGCAAGTCTCTGCACTTCCCTTTACAAAAACCTCTGCCTGCTAGTAACCAAATCCCTTCTATAAAAGGAGAAAGAAAGGGTGCAGTGAAGAGGTGAATCTGATTATGGGTAAAGATGGTAATATGCAGTATCTTAGAAAATGTACTTACAGTAGGGTAAAAGCGTCCTGTCATAGCCTATTAACTGAAGGAAAACATGTTGTTGCCAAGATGCAGCCTCTGTCTACAGCAAAACTGCAATGCCTGACTTTACTAAGCTGAATCGTAGTATGTCCTGCATGTATATAGATCATAAAGATTACTCTGGGCTGTGGACTAGATCCTGGTGACTGGAAGAAATGCAGGACCCATAGTAAGGGGAGAATATGAAGTTCTCACAGGCTGCCCTGGCCTTGTCTTCCTTGAAATACTGTAGCATGAGTTTTGAGTAGAGGTTGGGCCCAGAGATCCTTTCCATCCTGTATTATTCTATGATTCAGAGACGTGTCATGGGAAGAGCTAGGGGCAATTATTACATGACTACATCACACAGTCAAAGGGGGGATCATTTATGTGTGAAAACATTCAAGGGCTTATGAATGGAGCGCTAATGAAGGTCTGAGATGTCGACCATCCTGACTTATGGACTCCGCAGTACTAAAAGAAGTTAAAACCAAGCTCTCTGACGTGAGGAGAAGAGATACCTTTGTTGCTTCTACTTTGGGAGAATTTGGAGGAAGATGTCACTCTTTTGTTATCCAGATTTTCGTCATAAAAAACACTGCAAATAGGCAGCCTAAATACATATATAGTTTAACAATCAAAAATGTTGAATTAGGACTGACTTTGTTGTTCTTTGAAGAGATTTACAGAAAGAAAAAGCTGGTTCCAATGTCTTTTACGAGTCAGCTTGCTTTCAGTTTATTGAATGTAGGAAGTGCAGGGCAGCTGAAATATGAGAGAATATAGTTTGGGTCAGATATTCACAAGATATATGCATAAGCAGCATAGCTGTTTATATAGCTGCTCCTGCTGAGCCTACAATTGTGATTGTTCATGCAAATGAGAAATATGACTGTGCATCAAACTGGAAGAATATCCGTCTACTTCAGGCTGAGGGGGCAATCACTTGGCAGTGAGACTTTAGCCAGAAGATTTGTCTGAAGTCCTGTCCACTTCTGCAGGTTGTGTGGTAGAACTATCAGGCCTTCACGTGCCCCAGGCTGTCAGGCTCATGCTGCTCTGAAGCTGTTACCAGTTAAAACTGGGAGAGTTCCCAGTTGATGCAGTGATAAGACTAGCTGACAAGCTGTCCCGAACTCTGGCATTTCCCAGTTTTGGGATGCTTATGTTGGCCATTTTAACATGCTTTTAACGTAGTTTGATATACAGCACTTATTTCATAACAAGGCCTGTGGCTCAGGTTGGAGTATGAAATCTTATTACTTTAAGAAACCATCTGCAATAATATTTGTATAAACTAGAGAAAATTTAACAGGGCAAATAAACCTTAACAAAGGAGACTTCTCCATGAAATATGCAATCTGTGATACTCAGAAACAGTACACAACCATGTCTGGTTTTTTTCTGCTTAGCCCAGGCCTAGTTTGAATTAAACACACCAGATTATTTACTGCATTACCTAACTGGTTTGTATTGTTTGCAGAGGTTTGTAATCTGTGTTTAGTAAACGCTGCAGAGGAGCAGAACAAGTCTATAACTGAATAAAGGAGTCAAATGGGAGAATTCTGTCCCTCACTGAATATAAACAGTCCTTGGTTGTGTTTCGTTTTTGTTTGTTTTGCTTTTTAAACAGGCTGCTTTCCATGAAGATATTTTAGAATTTGTTCAGGGTGTTTTTTCTAATAAGGAAATTTTGCACAGAATCTGACAATTCATAACGTTAGCTGTTTCCATATATAGTACTTCTGGATGAAAAGCAGAGGATCCTTTTGCTCCAGATGGAAACAGAAGGTCTCATTTCCTCAGAGCACAGCTTATATTTCATCTATTTCAATTGTAGCGTGGGCAACACTTGGCATAGTAGCACTGTGGCCCAGATTTTTTGAACTGGACTCATGGTGAGCTGTCACAATTGTGTTCTTGTGGTTAGACTGTTGGGTCTACCAATCCAAAACCCTGGAAGTGTTAACACCAGCAAAGACAATACGATGGAAATGCAGTGAAAAAAAATCAAACTATTTCCTAGCATTGTATCTGGCAAACAAAAAGTGTTTGAGTAGGAGATGGGAAAATCTCAGTAACATTCCCCTCACCCTTGTTCACCTCTTTAATGCACACAGACACTTTCTCCAAACAGTGGGAGAAAACCCTTACAAACATCTCAGATTTGTAGTTACTAGTGAAGGAGTCTTTTTCAGCAGGACAGCTGTGTTTTTTGGCAGCGTACACTATTTACACCCACCATGTAACAAGAAACCAGTGTTTTGTCATCTGTTGTATGGTGAACTCTTACGTTTTGAAAAGAAGTGATGGAAACATGATCAGGGCTTGTGTGATTTTAAGAGCCATTAAGTAAACTAATAAATTTCTTGCAATTTTAGGGTGTTTGTTCAATTAGCATTGCACTGCTTTGATTGTTACTTACAGCTTTTTTTCCCCATATCACTAGCTTCTTCCCTACCACCTGGGCTGTATTTTATCTATACATTTTAGTTTTGTGCAGTGCAGTTTATTTTTCAACGCAGCTCATCTTTTTAACTGCTTCCCCCATTTCTGTCCAAGTCAAGTGGAGTGTGTCTATCAGAGTCCGAAGTCCTTGGCTTATCTTTCACTGAGTAAACAAATGCCCACGATGGGATAGTTATTGCCCATAGCGATACTGGCAAACCAGTGCAGATTATGGGAGCACCCAGTTGTTGCTGACTGCTCAGCGCTGGGATCTCTGCTCCAAGAGTGTGATACAAGGTGAGACACCAGATTAAAGTGAGAGAGATGAAGCTGTTCCTGCCTCATGCTTTTCCCAGAGGTTGCTGCCTCTGTGGCTGCAACGATAGTACGTACCCACGTCTTTGTACATCTCAGCACTGCCAGGTTACTCCATCAGTTACGGGGTTTTTTTTGAGAACTTTGGGCTATAAAATCCAGGTTCTGGGGCACGTTCCTGTGTGGTCCTGCTGTCCTGGCTATAGGCTCCAGGAGGAAGGTGAGGCAGTAAATTGCTTCCATCTCTGTGTTTATCCCATGTGTGGGTAGTCTAGGAGCTTCACAAAACAAGTGTGGCAGATCTGTGCCTCATGGATGCTTTCCAGAGCAGAACATACCAGCTTTCTCTTTATTTTGTATTTTCAAGTTGTACTTCATTACACATGGGTGAAACCATCATTAAAAATAAATGGTCCTAAACTGTAAATCCAACTGTTTTCCACAGGACAATGAACTGTCCTGAAGGTCAGGCTGGCTCTTTACAGCTTGCGCCCTATTATGTATTACACAAACAAGAGGATAACGTGCTTTTATAATGGATAAGGTACCAGTGAGATCAAGATGGTAACAGAGAGCCGTGATAGCTTTGGAGAGCTGCCGTGCAAGTCATCTGCTGTTAGAGCTGGCTCAGAGCGTGTGTCCCCAGACAGGGCTCAAGTTGCAGTTTCAAGCGGTGATTTCCAACATTAAACAGGAGGTATGTCACAGATCAGAGTCCAAACCAACAAGCTCTGCCAGGCCTTGAGGTTGGGCTCTCTGCTGGCAGCCGACGTGGAGAAGAGGAAATTCAAGGTGTGGGGGGGAAGGAAGGTGAAGCAGTGAAATACTCTGTGAGAATGGTTGGGAGCCATTGGGGAATCAAAATAATCTCCTGAACTAAGAGGTGGGAAAACTCTGAATGAAAAATGAAAAAAAGAACCATTTATTTTTCAAGATCTGTCCTTGTCTTGCTGCATGGCCTCAGGCAGGTTAGTTGTTCTCTTGTCCGTCTCTGTAGCTCCTGGAGTCATGCTGCCAGCATGCTGTGGTGGAGATTGTCCATACAAGTATTGAAAGAGCGCAGGGCATAATGGCCCTGATTTTACTCAAGTGCTGTAGCAATACAACACAGGGAAAAAATTGCATTGTTGCTACAAGTACCCCTGGAACCACCTTTTCTTTTCATCCTGCAGAAGGAACCCCCCTTCCTTAGGTACCTCCTTTCAGAGCCAGCGCACCTGCCAAGAGCTGGAGTCGCACAAAATAAAACACGCTGCTTCCAGTGGCTTCAATTGCACCAAAAACCTCCTCACACTCAAAAGCAGCCGCACAGCCGGCAGGAGCGTGAGGCCACCACCAAAACTGTGTGTGAGAGACACTTTATGCCACTCAGGAAGAGCGGGCTGTTTCTATGGCTACTGCTGCCTTTCTCGCAAACACATGTACCGTTGGTTCTGATGAGATCATATGGGATTATATAAAATAATTACTCACGTACAGCTTTACACTGCATCATTTGTTGAGCTAGTAAATACCTGACTTCCTATAATGAAGACATTTTCCACTTAATGCATTATTATAAATGGGTAGGATTTTCCTCATCTCTGATTTATAAATGCATGCAGTCTGGCCTCGAAAATCCTTGTTCTGGTTTCCATGACAACAAGTCTGATTTTTGAGGCTATTTCTTCCCCTTACTTCATGTTGGGTGGGAAGAAGTTGCTGTCCCCTTCCAGTAACAGTGTGATGGACAAGCAAAATGATTGCCTTGAAGGAAAAGCTGGAGACCTGAAACCAGAAACTTCAGCCAGTTTTTTGAAGCACGAGTGAGAAATGCATGAGAGGAATGAAACTGCAAACCTAGCGTGAGCGTAAGTGGGATTTTTTGTACACAGAAAGTCAAGTGCAAATGTAACCCCAGGAAATATAGTCATATACCACACTGTGATGGACTTAAACTGATCCGGTAGCCCTGAAAAACGCTGTGTTGGCATGCAGGACAAGAACCAAACAAAAAGGATCCAGCCAGTCTGTTCATATGGTAACTTTATAGATGAGCTAATACTGAATGCACTTTATTGTTTGAAACAGACTCTCACTATCTATATTTTTTCCCTCAACAGACCGTGTTTTCAGTAACGGACTGGTAGGTCTGTGTCTCATAGATCATTCGTGGATCAAGCATATTTCTTCAATGTGAAACACTGCATTTGACACTGTGGGTGGCAAAGGCATCATAAATAAGCCACAGCTGCTTTGCAAGGATCTTTCTAGTGTTTTTTTGCATTTTTAACATTTCCAGGAAAAAAATAAGATAGACAGCTACTGGCACTCTGTGGTGCGAGTGGTTTAGTAGCTCTTGTTCTAAAGTGATAAAGAGGTGGTTTTTGCAAACTCCTCCAAAAATCCCTGGAGAGGGTCTTGGTTCCCTTTTCCTGCAGAGAAGATTAATGATGTACCTACATCTTTGTGGGTAGTAAATACCTTCAAATATGCATTCCACTAAAGTTGCAGATGAAATGTTTGTCTTTTGCTTACCATAGAGTTCTTAATTTATACGAGTAAAAGACAGGGAACTATAATGTGTAAGGTATCATTGTATTATGGCATTATAATCTTATTTGCATTTGAGCTGGGAACAGCGTGATAAATCATCTCACTGTTCCATAAACTAGTACAGGGTTGCTCTAAGTGTTTAATCCGAATGCTGGAGTTTCCAGACCATCTTTTGAAGCAGAATACCCAAGCGTAGGTTACATATTCTCCATTAAGAATGCAGGAATATCTCATGTAGGCATGTTGTAGCCATACTATTGTAACCTGTACAAAGAGAGGTCATATCTGTAATTTATGTTAGAGGCTAATCTTTGAATCCTAAACAAAGAACACATAGGCCCTAAATATGCAATACCTAATGCATCTCATGGTGGGATGAGATTGCCGACCATACATACGCATCACTGAAAGCCGAGCACGGTTGAGAGGGAATCAATACCAGACACAACACAAAAGTGATTTAGTGATTGCCTTAAATAACCATGCACAGGTTTTTGCTTTTGTCATGACTAAAACATGATGATCAGTCTTCCGCAACAGCAAGTCTCTTGGTGAGAATGAAGTCATAGCAGTACAATTTCTAGCCACACAACCAACTAGAAACTATATAAACGTGCTTGTTTTCTGTGCCCTGCTGTTACATGGGGGGGATTAAAAAAGTGAGTCATTTGCTGGAAAACGTACTGATCCTGTGGCAGTCGGATGACTCGTAAGAAAGCTCTTGCATTCTGTAAGGGCTAATTGTAAGAGCGGTGACTGGTGAATTTGTGCATTGACTGAAGGAAGGTATAGAAAGTAGACACAGCTGAAAACAGGGAAACCTACACAGCTCCATATTGCACTTTCAACTTTTGCGATATCAACTTTTCCTTCTCTAAATAGCGATCACACTTAGAACGCTTTTGTGGCATTGGAAGAGTCACGATTTGTACATGTTTGGGTTTGTCTTCATTTCCCGTGGTACAACTTCAAGTGATATTGCACCCCACAGAAATACTGCGGCTGAATTTCTAAATTTTATTTGTGGCACTGCCTGAAAGCTCCTCCAAATAGTTGAGTCCTGCTTTTCATGTAGCCCAGAGCGAGTTTAGAGGAAATAAATGTAACATGAGTTAGTCATCCTTTAATAATAAAGCAGGGAGCTCTACATTAACAGCAGGCTGATATTATGCTCTGCAGTGCTATCTCCAGTAAAGCTTTTCTCATGTCTTGGAATAACTTTACAAGCTGTCATTTATTTGTTTGTTTGCTTTTTCTCAGCAGGAGAATTTACTGTCTGGTTGCTAAAGTGTCAATTATTCTTGTAAAATTGAATAGTCCTGCCTTAGGATCACGCACATAGAAGCTAACATAATTTGAGACACAATAAAAATTAATAAGATACCAACTATGTTAAGGTATCTGTGACAGGTACTTTTTTGTGCTAGAGGATCACTCTTATGTTAGAAGAACAGCAAAGAATGGGGTTAAAAAGAACCAGCAGACTTGATTTAAGCCTGTAATTTTTTATTTTTGCAGGCTTCTGCTGTCAGACCATCTGCAGCTGTTGCCGGTCAACCGTTGATCTGACCTCTGTGAGGCAGAAACCCATTCTGTTCCCTAGCTGGTCGTTCAAGTCTTTTTATTCTAGCATTTAAATTGGATTTTATTCCATTTTATTTAAATCCATTATATCAACACTTAATGAACAGAAGCCTTCCCACTCTGCTCTGTGGCACCCTATTGTATACCAGCATTTTATTCTTCTTTGTGTCCTATACATATTCATTTCCCTTAATCCTTCCTGTTAATTTATGTTTCCCTTTCCCATTCTTTTTCTCTTCTTGATCATTATGAAATGCCTGGATGATACTTAAACGTCAGAAAAGCCCTAAGAAATGTCACATACCAGAGGAAAACACGATAGTTTATGTTTTAAAAGGCCTGAGCATGGTTGTATCTGCTTTTCAGGCTGTGGGGCCATTCTGGCCACCTCTCAGGAAAAAATAGATCTCTTGAGAGAAATAGATTTATGTTGCTGATGGGGTTTTGATTTTGAACTTTGATACTGAAATTGGAGGTGCAGAAATGAATCCTGTCTTCTCTCTGGTTCGTCTCTGCCCTGACATGATAATGGGTCACTTGGAACAATCAGCTGGTTTCATTAATTATTAATGCTAACACATGGCAAGAGCAATTTGGAGACTCACTGGATGTGTGTGGGTCTGTTACTGGAAAGGTAAAGGGGGCAATTATCAATCTGAAAATAAATGGAGGTGGAAGCAGCAGAAGGCTTAGGTATAGCTGGAAGAATAAATAGATATTTTATTTTACAGTCAGATGCATATCTTAGGTTACATTAAAGTGAAAATTCCTAAAGCAGGGCACGTAGTTCACATGAGTATTAGGTTTCTTGGCTGAACTGTGGTCTATGCAAATATGCATTTATAAACCTTCACAAGAATTTTGATACTTGCTGAGTGTATAGAAAAAGCAGTAAGCTATTCACTATTAAGGAACTGTATACCTAGGCAAACAAGAATATAACTCCTGTCCATGCATTTTAGTAGCCTTCTTGTATATTTATGCTGAGGGGAGAAAACAGAAGTCTCGAGACCGTGGAATAAGAGCTGCTATATAACATGAGTGCTATTTGAAGGTGACCTTTTATCTACGCCACCCTAAGTAGACTAATGAAAAGCAATACTTAGTATAGAAAAGGAACTGTATGCATTTGCCCCGAAGGCTGATACAATGGGAGGGTTATTCCTATGGATGCTCCCCCTGTTTGCAGCACAGACGCTCTGCGTCCTAACAACAGGAGCTCACCTTCTGATACATTCGAATGGCTGAAAAAATCAAGAGTAGAAGGAGCTCTATTTTCTCTTTCTGCCAGGAGCTCGTTTTCTTTCTGTCTCCCTAAAGAAGACTGCTTTGACAAGCTTTGCACACACATACATCTTGTCTGAACGTCTTAAAAACAGCCCCTGAGCGAGCGGCATGTTCAGAACCCCTGCCCCAGTCTGCGATGGATCGCCAAGGTCTACTGGCCTCCTCCAGATGTTGGCTGGATTCAGCTTCCAGGAGAGCGACCCCTCCTGATGCCACAGGCCCCAGTGACAGCAGAGCCATCTGTGACACAGCTCCAGATCTGTCGGCCCCGTTTTATTCTGCCTTTCCTAACCCCAGCGGCACTGGAGGGCAAGGCTGGAAAGGTCAGCAATGCCCCCTGCCCCAAATCGCTAAGGAGGGTTGGCACAGGAGAGAAGAAAACACGAAGCGGCTTGTGCGATGCCACAGATTAATGGAACTCCAGACTGCCTGATGGAGTTTTTCCCACTGAGCAAAATATTAACTAAGGCAATTGATTGTGTTTTCATTTCTTGAGGTGGCGTTCAGCCCACACGTCGTGTCGTGTGTGATCACAAAGACACGTCTGCTATAGCAATATTGTGTTATCTCACAGGTGCTTTGTGCTACATCTTGAGCTGTTGCCACTGATGTAAAAGGAAATGGAAATTCTTGCTCAGAAGACCTACCCGACAAAGAAATAAATCCTTGTAAATTTGGTGTCCGAAACTTAGGAAATTACAGTAACTGCTGCTGAGAAAAATACTGTGATAAATCCCCATCCATCTGGAATGTTTCTGTAATCCACTACAGATTGCCAATTAATTGCACACTTAGTTCCATGTAATAAGGACAGATAATAGGCCATATTAGTGTAAGTCTCCCAGAGGCAGTGGAAATACATCACAATATTCTTAAATAGCATATTTTTATTAAAGCAGTGCCTGCAAGCTTCTGTCTGGTACTAGAAACCTACTGCGCTAGGAACTGTACATGTAATGAAAGGCCAGATTTGCAGCACATAGTCCTATTTATTGAAGCACTTAATTGCTTACTTCAAGTACCAGTTTAAATAAACTGATCTCATCTATTTTCTAATTAAATGTGGGAAATTATAGTGTGGCTGGTTGGGACACAAGGTTTCAAAATTGGCTTCGAGAGCAGGAGGAACTGTAAATAGTCTGTCTTATGCTGTTAAGATTAAAATGAGACTTGAGTCACAAAAAGATACCTTTGAACAGTGGCATGTGAAATATTTAGGATTTTGCACACGTAAATAAATCATAGATTTTTTGCCAATTTATGGAGAATGTCTTGTGGCCAGTTTGGACAAAATTTCTATCAAACCAGTTACATAATGGGAAGATGTAATTTTTAGAAACATATATTTCATTTGATTTGGATTAATTAAGTTTTTCTGTTCACATGTGTGAATGTGTTTGTAAAATAAATATACATTATAAGCGCATATTTACACACTCATGCACGCTGTGTATATTTATACATTGGATAGATAGAATCTTTTTTCTTTGCTGTGTTGATGGATTGCTTTCAAAACAGATAGACCAAGTCCTCAGCCATATGAATGATTTGTGTCATCTTGAAGTCCTGGTCCTTTATAGCACCCATATAGCTCTGGGCCTGTGCTATATAACCAACTGTTATATATATAGCTAGCTGATATATAGATTTTATATATATAGCTAGCTGTTATATAGATAGCCAGCCGTTATATAGGTAGCCAACTATATAACCAGGTGTTTGTGTTTCTCACGTACATTTGCTGAAATGTATTGTTCTGAAGAAACTTTCTTATTTTGATTGTACAACTGAGTGATAACAAGAACTGGCGAATCTTTTTGTGTGTGTGTAGATCTGCTATATGTTTAACAAACAGAATTCTTTCTTCCCCACCTCCACAAACACACTCTTGTAAATCTAAATCAAAGCCCATTCAGGACATTTCAAGTGGTTTCATCTTCCTGTAATTACCAAGCCATGTGAGGAGCAGCTAAACAATTGTCTGCACAACGCTGGAGAGGAAATAAAGATAGCCTCTAATTAATTCCATCTAGGTTGTAATTAATTTTGACTGAGTTGCTCAGGACAATATCCTTAAGTCTCACAGACTTCTATATAGGGGACTGATCACCAGCTGCTGCTCGTTGATTTTTAAAGCAGATGGGGCTGTTTCCAGCTATTGCTTAAAAGGAAATGATGAGGATGAGGGTAGAGAGAGGTTGATTTGCTTTAGACAGGCCTTGGGGTAAGGCTGCTAGAAGGAAACTAGTTTGTGACAATGTCTTTTAAAGGTTTTAGAGACATTCTGTTGCAATTTGTCTTTACATTTGTAAGAACCCCTTTTTACTTTGTTGGGAGAAAGTAAAAATCTGTGATAAGATGCTGTGTCACTAAATATTTCATCATATGCTGTGTGTTAAATCTGCTTTGGGTCATGGCGGTGCTAAAGGCAGCAATGAAGGATACAAATGTTCCTAGTGTTTGTCATTTTGTAGAAACAAAATACGAAAAATATTTCTTAGACTGTTATCCTAGTTCTGTCTGTCAATATAGAATTGTTCTCTGCTTCATTATACAGGAAGCTTTGGTGAATAATTCATTAAAACTAATTTATCTGAGAAATTCTGCCACTTCCTTTGTTTGCTGACAAATTCAGATTCTCAGATGGATTTGTTGTTAGAAATTATTCATAAATTTCTGGAATAAATAAATCCCAGCTTGCTTGTAGACTGTGCTTATTGGGAGTAATGGGTGCATAAACTGACAGTGTGGCAGTTTATCAAATCTCTCAGTATTTAGATCTCTTGATTGGATTGCTTGTGAAACTAGCTAACACCCAGCATGTTCTTAGTTATGCATTAAAACATATAACTTGGTGAAAACCAAGGTTGGATACTCACTTTCTCCAATTATCTCTAGTAAAATACTTATGCAAGAAGAAAGCAGATATGTGACAACTCTCAAGATAAAACTTTCAAAGCTGAGAACCACCTTGCTAGCAGTTTCCAGCCTTCCTGGACAACCAGAATAAATTGTCTTCTGAGATAATAATGTACTGAAGCAGCAGAGTTAGCGTTTTTAGCCTAATACCTGTCCCCATTAGAGTGTGTGAGTAACTCAGTTCTTTGTTTAAAAGGAAAGATTCTTAAGTGACTCACACATTTGTTCCTTTTCTTCAAAGGATTCTTCCATGCTGGCAAGGTCTCCCGTGGAAAGTTCTAGAGAAAGTTCAAGGAAGATGTACAGTTTTGCACTGCTGACTTCTGGCTTATTAAGGTATGTTGTTAAATTAGCCAGAATTCCTTATTATCTACTCTGGAACTGCATGACAGGAGCAGAAATCCCTTTCCATGTACTAACACACTGGCAGACTGGGCTGGTGACTCATAACTGAATGGGCACAGGAGGCCTCTACTTTTCCAGCAATTCTAAGATATTTCCTCATTAAACTCTTTAGCAGAAAGAGGAGGAATCTCTGAAATCTCTACCTGAGAGTTTTCAGGGCTAATGCACATCTTTTGATTAGGCTGGGATGGAAAAAAATCTTAGGGGGCTTTATATATCTTAAGATGTTCTAAACGTTGTCGCGTTGAGAAAGAATTGTCTGCGTGTGCTTGTTCTGGTTCAAGGCATTCGGTAGTGCTCTTAAGTGGGGGTTCTCAAGATGAAATCTTCTGAGGCTGAGGACACAAGCAGCTTTCCACAACTACCCATCCTCAGTGTTAATACCGAATTCTGCCTAAGGCACAGTAATATGATTTCTGTAATGATTTTATGACTCGAATGGCTGCGTTCAGTGGTAATACTGGATTACTGTATTTTTGCCCTTCTAGTTTCTTCTTCCATTTTCACTTGTTCCTGCTTTTGTCCTACACTTGGTTTTGTCAAAGGAATTTGTTATACAGCAAAGTGGATCAGGGAACTGATCCAGCTTAAAAATCACCTGATTTTAAAGCCAGATCGAGTTCCTGGCAGGTTCACACTGTGGCCTCTTGGGCACCTATGAGGAAGAAAAGGGCGATATTACCATGAGCTGGTGACATGTCGTGAAGTCTTTAGCCACCTAAATCCAGTCTGAGGGACATGTTTTTGATGTTGGCTGAGCTTTTTGTACTGATCAGGGAAAAAAATACTGCAGCTCTTCTGAAAGCTTTGTTAATGTCTGGCTAAGAGGCCAGTCACAAAAAGGAAGCACAACCCTGAGATCAATCTAAGAAGGGCTGTTTGGTAGGAAGGTGCAGCTCTATCTAGAGAAGCAATTTCTGTTTTGTGGAGGGAATATGTGTAAGCTCTGTCCGCCCACCTTATTTTCATCTGCCTTCCTGCTCTTTTGGGCTCTGACCCAATTTGTAGCAATGCCAAGTGTGTGTGATGCTGGGAGTGGGGTCTGGGAGCATCTCTTCTCAGAAATAGATTGTGTGACTTTATTGTGGGTTGACTTTTGCGTTAAGTTTGGTAAGGGACTCTCAGTTGGCACTGTCGTACTGGGATACTTACTGCGTACTGGACTCAGTGCGTTATGGATCTGACTCGGGGCTTCTGTAGTACCATTAACACAGACTCGCTTTCTCGAAGGTTATAAATCTGTCTCATAAAACCCTGGTTTTGGGGCAGTGATTCCATTCTGCAGTCCTTTGAGACCAGTTTCCGCACCGAGCAAGTTCTTTCATTGTCCAGTAACAATTCCTGTCTCATTCTCATGTCTCTATACAGTATCTGCTGTTTGTTTCTTGCACTTCTGTATTTTTAAGATGTTCTCTGCTAATGTGAAATAATTTTTTCCAGTTTCTAATGTAGGAAACAAACAAATGTCAGTGTAATTCTGGGTACTATTTCCTACTTTTTCCTCTCCTTTCTAGACTTTGCGTTCATGGTCAGTGGTGCAATGTGGCCTCCACAAGCTGTAGTACCTCAAATTCAGTGGATGTCATGAGGGATCCAGCAGAATTCTCCACTTTTAAGCTGGACCCCATCACAAAAGGCACTGGTTCAGATGTGGGAATGGCTTGTTTTGGGATGGTTGTGAGACCCCTCCATCAGCTAGCTGCCTGTCCTGCTCCTACCTTGGAAATTCTCACAGAAACTCTGGGTTTGGTCAAAATGGTTCTTAGGGGAATAGTAATAATCCACAAGAATAAGGATGCCTTAGTTTCTTGTCCTGTAAAGATCAGTTTTCAGGACTTGGGTCATAATCCTCCAAGGTGATATTTGTGTGGATAATAGCAACAGATGATTAGCTTTCTGACTTTTTCTTTTGGTGGGTCATTTGGGGAGGTGGGGAGGAGTGTTGGAGGAGAAACTGAGGCATACTGAAGCAAACAAGCTTGCCAGAAATGTTGTAGCCAGCTAGGAGAAGGCTAGTAGAACTGGGCAGTAGAATCATGTCTCTGAATATCTTGCTTAGCTTTTTTTTTTCCCCAACCTCTTTTCTGTTTGTGGACCCTTGATTAATAAATTTAGCAGGACAATGAGCTTGCTTGTCTTAGTTCCCTTCTCAGTCCCTTCAGAGTAATCTACAGACCTCGAGTGCTTTATGCACTGCAGTTTAAAAATTCACCAAGCAAACTCATATCCTGTTCTCTGACTGTGCTTTTCTTTCAACTATATCTCAGAAATTATTACAACAGGAATAAGCAAAGCACGTGTCTCTAAAAACAGTCTAGTATTTGAGTTTCAAAATTATATGGCCTGATTGCAACTGATTCTTCTGTAGCCAAGATCTTCACCAACTTGTAAGTTTACTATCTTGTGATGTATTGCTGAGGTATGCAAAATAGATTTGTCTTTTCCATGTGAATATTTTTTTTCATGGCTTCCACTTAGTCTTGAAAAGGAACTTAGTCTGATCTTGAGAGAGAAATGTAGAAGAGAGAACTAGACAGCCGCTCCTGGTTTCCACACATCTCCGTATTTGTGCTTACTCTGCTTTTTGCAATCAGTGCCTCGATGTTTGTTAGTTCCCTCTTGGACACATAAAATGATACCAGGATGTCTTTTCAAGTTGCAGACACAGAAACCAAAGGCCTTTATATGGTGTCTCAGTTGTGTCTCCTTTGTCCACTTCAAACAGTGGGTTTTTTTAAATATAAGAAGCTTACTTAACCCAGGGTTTAAAGCTATTTTTATCCAGTACGAAATGTGCATGGAGAGAAGGCATGTGGAGATAGAGGACAGCGCCGTTTGCTTTTCCTCAAGGCCTCATTTCTGCTTGGGAGAGGTGAAACTATTTTCTGGAAAACCTAGATAATATTCAGATATCCTGCACACTCACACTGTTTGGCTCAACTCTTTGAGGGACAAAGAGGCAGATTTGTTTGCAGAAGCCCACTGGTATAGTGAACTCAAATCAACTGTAATTTCATTGCTTTGGATGGCACTAATTTCTACTGAGATTCTGGATCCTTATTTCTGAGATCTTGAGTCCTATCAAATACATGTGGTGATTTCTCCTTCCCAAACCACTGCTCCTGCACTGTTTGTAATAATAAATAAGAGCCCTCCTGTGTTCACCTCACTGATTAGGTACCAAAATTGCCACTATTGTACTAGTATAAAGTGTAGGATCTTTTTAAAACACAGATCCATAGCACAGCTTGGAGGTCAGCAGACCCTTTATGCTTCAGTTCCCCTGTATGTATTGGAACTGTTTATGTAGGTGCCACTTGTGGGGGGTGAGCTTTGCAGATAAAAATACTGGTGCAAAGATGACTGGTACAATTTTGCAGGTTGCACAAGAGCAGCCACGTCACTATGAGAAGACAGCTTCATTCCACCTTAAATGGAGAGGCACGTCTGCTGCCATTGTGAGCTTTTAATCACTCCAATTACAGTGCTTTTCCCATCCTGACAGCTGGTGTGCACAGGAGTCCCTTGTTAAGACTTGCACAAGAGGTGGATTTTTTTTTTTTTCAGTCAAGTAAATGACCAGAGCACCAAGCACAGTCCCAACAACACCCAGCAATTTGCTCAGCTGGAGAGTCTGAGGATTTCACACAGCAGATGTTTAACACAGTGCCCACTATAATGTGCACAATAACTGCCCTTCCAGAGTACACAGGAACACAAAGCATTCCGAATATAGGGGGTTATTAAAAAGCCACTACACCAGATTTAACATTAAACAAGAGCCTCTTTAAAAAAAGCTGTTCTTGTAGCTGGATGTTTAGCAACACAGGCTATTTGGCTTTAGAGTCCGAAGTGGGTAAACTCTATGGTAACAGAATAAAAATGCATATGAGTCTATAGAAGAAAACATTCTGCAACCCATGTAAGGGATTGGCGTTGTCTCAAGTGTTATAAGTTCTAGTCTTGGCCTCGCTCTCTTGCAGCTTCTCCTGAATGGCCACATGATGCTGACTCCTCAAGCAAGATTGTGGTGGAGTTTTGGCTAATGGAGATGAGCTCTTTCCCCTTCCGAGCATCATTACAAGTTCTGGCATTTTCACTGAGAATGGTGCTTCCCAAGTACTTGATGAACAAAGAGACAAAATCCAGTTCCAGGTTGCACTGAGAGTTTTCACAGCAATCGTAATTTGCCTGTTTGACGCTTATATCTCAACTCCTGTTGCTTTTATACAAATTGAGTACCAATGCCTGTAGAAGGGCTGTGGATTTCACCCTCCACGAGGCCTGTCATGACTTGTGATCGGTCAAAGATGTAGTAACCAGCCAGAGGCCAGAGAGCAAGTTTGGAATGTGTTTTTGTCTTAGTGGTAATGCCAGCTTATGCAACTCTGGTTGACCACTCGGTGTCCTGAACTGCGGCACTGGTTAGGCTAAAAATCTACTTTGTACAAAAAAATTTGGTTGTGGCTTGTTGTTGTTGTTTGTTTGGTGGGGTCTTTGGTTGGTTTCCTCTCTGTTATAGCCTGTTGTTTTCTTCTGCTTGGCTTATCCAGACAGATGCTTCTTCTGGTACAATGAAAGAGGTGCTTCTAGATCATGCTTAGTTGGTTCTTGCAGCTGTTTTACCCAATATCTTACTGTTACTGCGATGTCACTAAACTTCCAGGAGTTCCTCAGAATGTCTTTGGACATGTGTTCTCTGGAAAACCTCTCCAGATAGCACAGAGTTGAGAATCCCACCTAAAACAGACTGTCTAAATTGGCTGCAAAAACCCTATTTGAGAAGAAACAAGTCAATGTGCTTGCCATCCTGGGCCGCTAATGTAAATTAACAAATGCACCAAAAGCAGCTGCATTGCAAAGCCCTCCAAAGGCACTAGGATAACCTGGCTGTTCCTGCATCCCGTCTCAGCTTCTTTTTAGAGAACGAGTAACCTCTGGGATGAATGAGGCTGTGTTAACAAATGCCAGGTCTCAGTCTACTAAAGAACCTGTCTGAGAGGAATGGGTCTATACCAGCTGCCTTGCAAATCCTTCCTCCTAATCCCAGTGGGCTTCACAGCTCTGTGAACTGGCTGCTTTGACCTTTTATATTTTTGGTTGAATGTGCAGCTGCTTCTCTTTGGTGCTGAGCTGGAACTGTAGCTGCTAGAGCTTTCTCTAGTGATCAGAAAGACTTGCAGAGGTGTTGGCTTCAGCTCCCATACAAATAACAAAGAAGCCAGGAGCCAAGAAATGTGAGCAAAACACAAATACCCTGGAGAGCGATGTGTCATGGCTGTGGTTTTACACCCCCTTCCCGTGCCCTCCTTCTCCCTGCTGTAAAAGTTAGTTTGCAAGTTGCAGAAGAAAAGTTGCTATGGGATTTCTTTCTCATTTATAACAGTGCAGAACTCGAGGCTTTCTTTTGTGTGTGGCACCACAGCAACTGCCTGTAGGATTAGGTGCTTGCTCTCCATATATCCTGGGAGCTAGAGATCCCCTTTGGGATTCCAAGTGTGCTCTAGCAAGCAAATGGGTCTTCTAAGCACCTTGCAGAAATAACCTTGGTGTCTTGTGGGAGAGGAGGGGGCAGTTCAGTTTTTTGTGTGTGTTTGTTTGTTTCCCCCCCATCCAAGATTGTCCAGCTCTCTGAAGGTAACTTCAGACTTTCTTTGTGTGTGTGTGTATGTGAGGGTCTCAATCCCAGGTTTGCTGTGCTGAATGTCCCCAGCCAGACCATTCCACTGGACCCTGCAAACCTGCTCTAAAGGCCCAGCTTTGCTGTCTGCCTGTGCCCAGCAACCTCTATTCCTGGCCCTCTCCAAAGTAAAAAAGGTGGCTTGGCTGGCCTTGGGAACAGGCTTTGAAATAAGGGTTTGTGTTTAAAAGGCACTTTTTAGTTGTGCTAATTAATTGAACTAATCCTTACCCAGAGTTTGTGATGTGACATTGCGGGTGGTTGCTGTGCCCAGGCAGCAGCAGGAGGGCTGATCTGAATGTGTCCGGGCACCAGAGAGGGCACAGACACTGCCCACTTGTACTTTGCTTCAGATCTACCTTTATTCAGAAAGGCTCAGGATTGCCATGGCAACCCCAATCACAAACTGAAGGATTCGTGCTAAAACCCCAAAAGGCTCACACTTTAAGGGCTTTTCTCTCTTCCTCTCCGTCTTTCTTATTTTCCCCATCACAGGAATCGCTTTTGAGCAGATGGGCCTATAGCAGCTTTACCATGGACCCTTTGTGTACTCAGAGCCCTTTGTTTCCCCAGCTTGGTGAGGCTGAGCAAACGCAGCTGCTCTTGGAGTCAGTGGGAATATCAGGTGTTTGTTTTCCAGTCACTCAGATTAACAACAGGACCCTTGCCCAGTCCAGGGGCTCTTTTCAGTTCCATAATATCTTGGAGGGGTGAGGTCTCTAACTGCTGGTCTTGTTGCTCTGTTTGGAAACACCCTCCCTTAGTACAGCCAGAAAAGCTTTGGTGCATTTTCTGTGTTCCAAAATGTTAGGGCCCTGGGAGATGAGCTCTGTTAAATCTTGCAGGAGTGATGTAAGAGATTATTGCCTCATCTGTTCCTTACACCCTGCTCCAAAAGGTTACTGACTTCATTGCAGAAGCAACTACTCCTTAGCTACATGCACACCTCTAGCCTTATCTTAGTACTGTGAGCTTCCATGGATGGGAATTTATTTGGCTACTTCTTGGACTGTGATGGTTTTGTCGCTCTAGCTGCTTGCTTGGCCCCATCTTGGATGCTTTTCTACAGTGGCATAATCACACCTCTACTTTTTCTATCCTTATCCTACTTATGCAAATAACAGGTTTACACAAAGCTCTGTCCATCCAATGAGCTTTGTGATGAACAGGAGATCTGGGGAATTCCTTTGCCCACAGTGTAGCAGAATAGCTCAGGGGGATCTCTCATCATGTTTTATTCTCTATATGCCGAATGCACTTCAGAACCATCTTCCTCACCCAAACTGAAATATGAAAAGCGATTCCGTTCAACCCACTGACCTTCATGTCCTTGTCCCTGGTGAACAGAGGGAATTCCGACACAGCTAATATTTTCTCTGCTTCTGAGAAAGACTCCTTTATTTGCTCTGAGTCACAGTGGATGTTATCAGTGGCTCCATGGTTACACAATTCACCCTCTGTTACCTGCCTAGAATTTACCACAAAATTATCAATTGACAGACATTTGTAGGTACAAACCTGAATTTCCCTGATGTATCTCAGCTGATTCTGACTGTTTGCTGAAACAATTGCCTCCAAGTCCCTCCAAGATTTTACACAAATGCTTGTGGTGTGCACAACTTGCAGATCAACAGATTTGCACTTGCATCCTTTGGCTGAAAGGAGAACCAGCTGTGTGGGTGGGGGGGTTTCCTGGATCACAGCGGTCCAAACAGGAAATGAGAAAATTCAGCCAAAAAGGCTTTTTCAATTCTCTAAAGAACATGTCTCAGTGAGCTTCCAGACAAATCTGGCTTTGATTGTCTCTTACTTGATATAATGAAAGAGAGAGATCTCAGTTTTTTATTTTCTTTTTAAACAGAAGTAGCAGATCAGCATGGCTGACAGTGAAAAGGAACAGTCTGAGGAATTGCTAAATACTAAAAGAAGGTGAATGTGGTGTGAGGGGTTATATCATTATTGTCTGAGATTTAAACTGGAATGTGCAGTATTTAATCGCACAATCTTATATGATTGTGTGTTATGAATATATTTGTTAAATAATGATGTTGGTTCAGTAGTGCCCTTGATGCCTTCTGTGGGAAGATCTCTTTTTTGTTTTGATACCAGGTCTGAGGAGCTGTAGTCTCTCAAATTATATTTCTGACAATGAATAAATTGCAGTGCACATGAAATGACTGGTGCAGCCTGAAGACTCCCCCACCAGAAACAGTTCAAGAGGGATTACCCCCTCTCTGTCTCAAGCACACAACACAGCACATGTTCGCAGGGCATTGCAATCTAGTGATAATTATAGTATCAATCCTGTTAATTCTGAATGAAAATGTGCAAGAGAACTATATGTGCAGAATCCCAAAATATTTCGTGGGCATAAAGCCAAAGCAGAATAATTTAACCACGTCAAAGTATTTTGTGTTTTGGGGACTTTTTTACATGCTAACACATGAAAATCAACATGTTCTCAAAGAACGGAGAGGTTTTGCAGAAACAGTTCTTTGTAGCGGAAAAATATTTTATCATTGGATTTTGACCCATTTTCCCAAAGGGATGTCTAGAGAGTAATGCTCAAAACTCAGGTGTATGTGCAAATTAGGGGCAAAAATCTAACTTGCGCATGTGTTTGCCGTGAATTTAAGAACAGAATTAAACTGAATTGGTGTTAGGGGATTAATAATACCCTGGGTCTGAACAGAAGAGCCATGTGAGGAGGTGGGAGGTGGTTCTAATTTCATGATTCCTGCCAGTGTCAACCCTGGCACACATATAATTAGCTCACTTGATTAGCATCACAGAATAAAAATATGAATGGGGGGCTATTCTGCTCTGCCAGGCTAAGGAGCTGGAAGCAGCAGAGGAAGGCCGAGGGGTGGAACAGTTGGTAATGAACTTCAGTTGGTAATGAACTTTTCTAGCGAGAGGCTCAGCGTGATTTCCTTTTCCCCTGTTCATGGCAAAGCTCCATCACAGCCGCCTTCCTGAACTGAATCGCGGTCTCTCTCCAGGACACAAAGCAGCTTGTACGCTCCTGTTCTCATTGCTCGTGGTAAAAGGGATGGAGGAACGACTGCTCTGCTTTTTGAGAAGCTGCAGAGTCACAAATACATGTTCTCTGGGCCCTTGTGTTAAGTACAACAGAATAAATATCTGCAACAGTTCTTGCTGAATAACACAATTCACGTAGACAGAGGAGGAAGCATTAGCTGCCTTTTTTTTTTTTTTTTCCTTGTCTGCAAGCAAAAAATCAAGGCAATCCATCCCTTTCCCCCCAAAAGTGGAAGTAGGAATAAGTAGCTGTAGAATCCTACAGGGCAGATGCCCGACAATAAAAATCCATTCAGTTTCGCTCTCCCTCATGGAAAATAAAGGAGTATAAGAACTCATTATTACCAGTGCCTCAAGCAGGAGCTTAGCAGCTAGCAGTAGCGACAGCTCAGATTATTAGTGTATTTATAATAAAGTCTTTTAAGTCTGCCACATGGAAGGATTTGTGAGTCAGCAAATAGGTCTGCAAGGGACAGGCCAGCACAGAAAGGAAAATTGTCAGGAATTGTTCAAACCTGAACATGCCCAAGTCTGCCTCTGTTTCCTTTGGCAGTAACTATTGTTCTGGGATGGAGAGCTTCGTTATTTTTAATTTCCTTGAAAACTAAGTGTGCGCAAGGCAGAGGGAAGTGTTGGTTTGTGACAGGTTCTAATAAAGCAGGTCACCCTGCCCGAGTTGGCATGAGCACGGACAAGAACCATGCCCAAGGACGTTCTACCAAATCACCGATCGCGCAAAGGCTGCTACCCAATTTACCCTCTTAACCTACATTTGGAAATATATCATGCTTTACAGATGCATATTGCAGTAGGTTTGGGGAAACTGGTTGACTTTCTAATAGGTTTAGAGCTGGAGATACCAATTTAGGGCTCATAGGAAGGAGAGTCCTTAGTCCTGTTCAATCTGGACATTCCTTGCAGGACTGAGACCACAGAGATCCCAAAACCAAAATGCAAAAGGAGATATCTAGCTGTCAGTTGGTTAGCATTTAGTACTTCTTTTAAATTTATATAATGTGGAAGTCCTTGGTATGTAATTTTTTTGCATTTAAACTTTAGGGGAAAATAAATGACATTTACTGCTCTGACTAGCTAGAAAGCAGCAGCTGAATGCCACAGCATAAAGGGGAGATTTTAATGAAATGGATGCACAACTCATACCAAAAGTTGTTGGAATTAGATGCTTAATTCACATTAGTATATTTAAAAGCTTTTGCTAAACACAGATCCTAATCGCTTGTGCTCATTGATGGTCCTGTTCTGCTTTTATTAGCAGTAGTAATCCAGGTAACCTGGACAAACTCCAACTTGAGTAATTATGTTCTCCTGACCTAAATTCTTCTTGGTGTTTCAAATGGATACTATTCTTGGTCTGATACCCTAAATGAGCAATTGCTGTTATTTGCACTCTTAAGGGCTTTCTGTGTTTCCTCTGAGTTAGCTGCATATCACTGGAGATACAGGATGTCTTGGGTACATCATGGTGTGTTTATAAACTTAAAAATCCCTTTGTAGGGATAAAACGGATGAGGAATTAGTGAATTTAATTTACATTTTACAGCATCTACTTAAAAATAGTTTTATATATATATCAAATATGTATTTGCTAAAATATCTAATTTAATCTTACATTGTGATGTGGTCATTGTAGGTGCTTTAATGGGCAGTCCTAGAACTTCAGATTTTCTTGGCATTTATCACTGACTTCAGAGAATGAATGCTCATAATTCTGCCAAACACTTGTTAATGAGAATTTCAGCTGAACATTTCCAGCTTGTTCTTACCAGTTCCAGCTGTTCAGCCAGTACCTGAAACACATCAGGGGTTCGTGGAGCTACGTGTCCTCCAGGATGGCTCAGCACAGACCAGCACGCAGAGCACAGACTGAAAATGTACAGACAGATGAACCCTGTTTAGTTTTTTGGGGGTGGTTTGTGTTTCTTTGGGGTCTTTTTTTGAGGCCTCCAAGATGAGGCAATGGCCTGAGAAAACTGCAAAAGGATAAAGCAGATCTAGGGGACCACGCTGTGGTCATCAGCTGAATCGACATTAGCTAAATTTACTAGACTCTCTTCCACATCTCGCTTTCAGTCTGCTCTGAGCGTGAAATAAGCACTTGCTTTCATTGTTGTGCTATCCGGTTTGTGTTTTTTATCAAAAAAGTTTTACTAAACCTCCTGTTTCAGCCAGTGCGTGGACCTTACCTGCCCTTTTTGACCCGCTGTGATTTGTAGATCTTGCATATGACCTGGGCTCCTGGACAGGCTCCCTTCACCAGTCAGGCAAGCAGAGGAAAACAGCAAGATGGGACTAACATTTCAGGGATAAGTACAGGAAATAAATGTGTGTAGCAAGGCATCAGAAGGGAGATCGATATTAAATCCCCAGATTTGAAGAAGAATGGGATGGGAAGTTGCAGGGTGGCTGGAGAGGAAGAGAAAAGCTGCTGCTGCTGCAGAACGTAGCAGTAGAGCGTGAAAAAGTTCTGCGGTGGAAAGGTGGAGTGTCAGTAAAAGAGGGTGGAGGATGGAGCTGTGGGTTGAAAGGACAAGACCGGGGACTGGAAAGAGGAAATAGCACGAAGCTGCTGACAAGAGGAAACCGGCAAAAATCCAGTCTCATCAGCACCCCAGCCACGCTGGCATTCCCACTCCTTTTGGTCTGACACCTGAAGCGAGCTGCAGCCGTTCACAGTAGAAGTTCATTGTTTTATGGCAGATCACAGCCGTGAAGCCATTGCATTTTCATTAGTGCAGTAAAATCCATTCATTATCTGCGTGTGACTATCTAAGTCTTGTTCTTTGCTTGGCTACAGACACAGTTGCTGTTTTAAACAGTCAGAGATGCACAAAATGGGCCAGGTCATTCCCTGATGCATTAAACATGGATGAACTTGACCCAAAATCTTTTAGAAGCACATTTACTTCTCTTTGTCACTAGCAAAAGTGTGAGTTATGAATACCAGAGCCGGCTGAGGCCACTGATTCCTTGAAATACAGATATTATGTACTTAAAACTACTTGCAGTAGGCACAAGAATGATTGCAGTTTATAGTTTAGTATCTCAAATAAAGCACTTCTGGGATTTTTGGGAGGACTTGGTAGTTTGTGCAGTCACCCCGAACCCAGAGCAGAGCCCACTGTGATATTTTCCAGAGATATTATGAGAACTAAGAAGAGATTATGCAGTCACTTCAACTGGCTTCAAGAATGGTTTTGTTACTGGTTTCAGGACATGAGTAAATTAAGCAGGTTAATTGTTTTTTATTTCCCTGTACTTAAATGGAAAGAAAAGTAGGAAACCCCCTTGCAAATCAATCTACCTTGAACTCTGTTTCTTGGCATTCGCATTTTTTGCTCCTTTTCATTTTGTTTTTGGGCTATGTTTATGCTTCAGTCTTGGGAAACTCTGAGAAATCAAAAAATCTTTTATCTTTAGAGTTCATGTTGCATAAAGCCCCTTTCTCTGGGTAAGCAGAGGCTTGAAATGACACAGACAGCCTGAGATATGCAGAAGTTTCTGAGAGGAACTGAGAAAGAAGAGAGACTTTATTTAATGGGAAGTGCATACTGAGGAATATAACAAAAATATGGTTAAAAGCCCACAGCATCACTGCCACTTTTGAGTGTGGTATAGAAGAAAACTTTCACAGTTACCATTTTCAGAACTGCATCATTAAATGGTTCCTGGTAATAACTATCACCACAGTGACATTGTCTTTCTCCAGTATTTTATCTTTGAGCTGAAAGCATGCCACGCATTTGTTCACTATTAAACTTTGTGTTACTGCCCTGGAGTAGATAATTGTACAGGAAGAGTAGTTAATGGAACTGGAGTCACTCAGTGCTTATCCCATTTTACCTTACAGTAAAAACAGTATTTATGCGTGGTGAGGCTTTATGCTGGGATCTGCTTTACCCACAGCCAATTGTCTTATACTTACACAACAAGACAATGTCAAGATTTTTAGACTGAAGAGTCCTTCCTAGCCATTCTGGAGATATCTTGCGTCATTAACTTCATCACCAAAAGTTACCCACAGCCGAAGATGTTCTCATCATCCTGAGCCATTTCTTTCACCCTTACAGCTCTGGCTGTATCACTCTGCTTTTATCTGCTTTTATTTCATTCTCACCCTTTCCTTCCACATCTGCCACTCTGAAATGATGTGAAATACCACGCTTGGATCAGGAAAAAGAGCCGAAGTGCTGAGGACCTGATATATCTGCAGATTAAAACTCCTCCCTTAGGGCCAGATCTAGAGACTGTGAAATTCCAGACTAGTCCAATGAATTTCAAGAAGATCCAGTGAAAACTCAGATATAAGTGCCCGCTTCATGTTTTGTGTCCCCGGAGAAGGAGATAGCTTTAAAGAAAGGCCATCCCATGCATTCCCTCAAAGCTTGTCATGTGGTCCTGTCACACCATGGACTCAAACCTACTGAGAAGCTGCAGATAGATCTAGAAGACATTCTGCCTTCAGATATTGCCAGGAAGAAACCATTGTTCAGAGAAACAAAATCTACACCTTCTTAAATCCCTGCTTGAGACACAGTGGGCGTAAGAAAGCAAAAGCAGATGCAGCTGTGGAACAGACAAAGAAAAAAATTTCTTTTCCTGCCCACAAAAGTCAAGACTTCTTCACTGGAGGGAATATTGCCCTCCTGCTCCTTGCTTTCCCACTGAGAAAAAATAGGCAGTTAAAATAGGGCTTTTGGGCCTATCTAACTCCAAAACTGACACGTAAAATTAGGTAATTCAATTTTTTTGCACATCTTCTGGTCTTTTGAGTAGTGATTAGTCAGCGAAATCAATGTATGCTGGAGTTCATATAGGAAAATGTGTTTCCTGTGCAATGCAAAAAGCAGTGAGCAAATACATATAGTGCCTGCCCTATTACACGGTTACCATAGAGACAGCACGTTAAAGAACTGTTTTCCTTATTCCTTATCACTGATCTAGAATTATACCCAACACCTTTTCTATTCTTGTCGAATTCTTTTTATTTTTGTTGCACATAGACAAGGGGCTAAATCGCTGGTCATATCCTGATGTTTAAGATCAACAAACAACCTGTTTTGTGCCTTTTCCTCCGAGCTGCTGAAAACCAAGACTGCAGACTTGGTCCCAGCATCTCTGGGGTTGAGCGGAGTTCAGATCTCAGAGCTCTCCGCCTTGTTCCTTAAACTGTGCTCACACAATTTCCTGTTTAGACACAAAAAAGGGGCTAAAGTCATCTTGGTGCTTCCTGCTCTGGGCTCAGCACAGTCGCTTCTTCAACAGCAGCAGCCGTCAGAGTATTTCTTTGAAAGGCACTTGAGTTAATTTTTCACATTCTTATCAGTTCAGATGGCTCGTTGGTAAGAGCAGTTTCAAAAGCTAATTCCAAGTGACCAAAAATAATCAGATAAAATAGATTCTTTGGGTTGTAAAAGCATTAGTTGACTTGGCTTGTGTCAGAGGAGCACAAAGCCCTCCGGAGACAGATAATACCTGTAAGCTTTGTAAAGAAGGTACAAGATACCTGGATCAAAGTTCTGCAAAAAAAGTGGTCCTGTTGCTTGTTAGCTCCCAGAACTTAAATGTATGTTGTTTTAATGAGTTTGGAGGTGAAGCGATGCATCCTGGATGCTGACACAATGTGGATTTGGGATGAATCTTCCACTCCAGTAGCTCAGAGATTCATGATCCACCTGCCACATCACTGCACAACACTGGAAAGCTTTCTGGCTGAGACTCTTTGGTTGTTATTTTGTTTGTTGTTTGGGGAAATTAAAGTGTCACGTTGACCAAGGTTAATAGATTCACCGAAAGGTCACCAAGACACATCATGTATGAGCAGTGAAAAACAATTCTGAGTGAGGCTTCTTTCTTTTTCTGGTTGGTTCGACTGAAATCTTTCCAAGATGACAAGTCCAAAGAGAAGCTCTGGCAAAGCCAACAGGGAGATCTCCAAGAAGAAAACAATTTTTTTAAATGTACAGGGAGGTCAGTACAGTTCAGGTGACTGAGGATTCATATTACAGGAGTCCTCAAAGGCCTGGCTGCAAAAACTGCTGTGTGAAGGCAAGACCCCTGTTCCAGAGTATATTCCTTCCCCCCAAGATGGATTATGTCTAGGAGATAAAAGGGCACAAACCAAGTGACATCATGGTACACCTTTTCCCCACCTTCAATATCTCCCTTCTCAATTTTAACATCTACCCTCAATCTATTTTCTGCTCTATGTTATTTTCTCACTAATTGCACAATAACTCCTCAATTACTGTAGACCAGAGAACGGGGAAATCCATCTGTTGGATGCTCTGTGTCCTTATGACTCTTCTTGACCTAAATTTGGAAAGGCTCCACCTTGCACCTCCTTTCCATTCATTCCCTCAGGGTGTTGACTCCCAGGCACTAACAGATTAAACTGAAGTGCCGGCAGTCTGCCCTGTCTAGCTCCCAGCAATTAACAGTCTTGCAGAAGGGACAGATGAACCAAATAGGAAGCATCCTGAACCGTACTGTAATTCGTAAGCCATGATATTCAAGTTGTGAAATCAGAGCTGTTTACTTATGTATGCAAGGCTAGAAACTGGTGATGTAAAATTCCCTTTCTGCTTCAGGGAGAAGAAAGCTTTGGATCTCAAAGAATGTATTTAGGACTAAAATGAGATCCCAAATTAGACGCTGCCTCTTTTTGTCCTCATCTGGATAATCAGTGCCATTTGCGTGGTTTGATAAGCAGCAGCACATAAGTCTAGGTGGGAAGGACCCAGCATCCAGCAGTGTTGGTGAGGCAGGAGGTGATGTCTGGAGTTTTTAAGTATTTTTATGTTGTAACTCTATGATTCTGTTGGCTTTCCAAATACAGCAATAAAGCACTTTTACATCTTCAAAGTGCTTACAGATTCTATCTCACTTAATCTCCTAGGGAAGGAAAATAAGAAAATGATCAGTAACAGATAAGTAAATGATTTAATTTTGTAAAAGAACTTGAAGCTTAAGGGGAATTAAAGACTTGATGTCAAGCTAAATCAAAGCAATGGAAATGAGCTGGAACTTGGATCTATCCGAGGTTTCTAGTATGCAAAAGTGAATTTTGCTGCTCTATGAATATGGCCTTGGTGTGGAGGCCCTTTTCCAGAGAAAGGGCAGACCTAGGGGAACCTGTGGTTGGACTTGGTGATCTAAAGGGTCTCTTCCAACCAAAATGATTCTACGAAGAGCTGAGCTGAGATCCCTGGGGATCTGGACTCGTGCTTTCATTGCCAGCAGGACAGTGGGACTGGCAGTAGCTGGTGCAGAGAAAACCGCTCTCCCTCCAGCCATTTGAGTCCTTGCACCAGGTCAGTGTGCTCAAGGCTCTCCTTGGGACCTGGCCAGAGCCAGGCCTGCTGCTGCCCCTCTGTCCCCTGCCAATGTCACTGTGCTGGGAATAAATGCCACATGAAGGAATAAATCAGAGCTAGGAGTCCCCGCATCGCAGGGAAGTGCCCAGTTTACAAATTAGCACGGTACCTCTCACAAAGGTTATTTTGTTACGAGGAGGCCAGTTGGATGAAAATATTTCTTTTTGGCTGGTAGTTATAGAAGAATGGTGGGACTAGGGTCATAGAAAGCTAAAATCTTTGTAAGAGCCAAGTGCTGGTTTGAATGTGCTCCTTTCTTTCAAGATCTTCAGCTATTCCCTGCCCGCTTAGAAATATGTTCTGAAGAACCGTTTTTGAAGCAGTGCAGCGCAAGAAAAGCATTCTTCCTTCAGAGAGCACTGAATACTAATTTACTGTTGGCAGGTTGTGGGGGGGGGGGAAAAAAAAGATGACTCATCATGGTCCCCTTTCATGAGGATCTTATTTTCCTGTCCTTTTTGAATTTAATAACGTGTCAAATTAGGGTTAAAGTGCTCTATTTCCTCAGCTCTACTCTGACTTTGACGCTATACACGACCTACCCAACACTGCTTTTCTATGGCACTGCTCGGATGTAAGAATGCCCCACAGGAATTCTGTAAAGCTGCTAATTAGGCAACGTTAAGCAATGACAAGTGAACGAGTATGCAAACATGGCAGGCATTATATCCAGCCCAATATCCCACATACAGATGTGAACACTGGCATCAGTTGAGCCATGGTTGGTTGTGTGTCTGGCTGGCCAGCACGTCCCAGCTGGACACCAGGCTGGCTTTGAAAGCTCTATTCTTTCACCAAAATTGGATCTATTTTTCGTAGGTCGACTCTCAGGTGTTAAACATCTGAGCACTGTCTGGGTGAGGAACCTCACGATTTTAGAGTTTGTATACTCTGGGTATTTTGCTTTTGTTCAAAACTCCGTTAGAATAAGTTGGATCTTGGGAAGAAAAAAAAAAATAAACACATTTCCCCCACAGCTCCTCAAGCTTTACACACCTAAAGGCTCCTTCTATCCTTGTGGGACATATCAGGACCCTTTTAAAAAGAGACTGACAGTCCCATTGCAGCTGAGGGAGACAAAATCCCCCCTTGGAACTGTGTTAGTGCGGAGCATCGGCCTCCCCTTCTGCACCGGGGAAATGTCTCCAAATTGCCTCAGCCCTGTACCTACGGATTGCTTTGCCAAAACAGACCCAAGGGAAGTCTAGACTCAGGTGTAAATTGACAGTAATTTCTGAGCCAAGCTCAGTTTTATGTTGTAATGATGGTTCATTACACTAAATTATGTCTTTAATGACATATTTGAATCATTTTACTTTTTTCAGAGAATTAATTATGAAGACATTGCTGATTTGTGAAGCTTGAATAGACAAATGCATCTACGGATGTTGTCCATCACTTAGATTATAGGATTACATATTAATCTTTTACAGCCATGAAAACGTGGAAATTGGTGTTCAGTGGTTCTTCTAGAGCTCCTCGTTACAAAACACAGGACAATCCAAATGTGTAAAATGCCTGCACCTCGGAAAGGCTTTAAAATTGTGTCTGTGTGATGATTAGACCATAAGCTATGTAATGATTCACTGTTTAAAAAAAAAAAGTCCACTGCACTCCTAGGCCTCCATAAATCTTCAGCTACTTACAGGAAGGGTTTTCTTTTTTACTTATGATCAAATAGTGGTTTAGAGCCAGGCTGGCAGAGAATTCAGGCATGTCCAAACCCACCAAACAGACAATAAAAGTGATTTACTGTGAGACACAGGGACTTTAATCCCTTTTTACGTAAGATACTGAAATGGCTCTCAAAAGCTGTCATTACCACAGTTTGTCTGACCTAGAGCTGAAGGTGTATTCAAAAATGAATTAAACTCTACTGAGCTTTGGAGCAATATCAAATGTTAAGTGGTGTTTGGTTCATACGCTGTTCATTTTCTAGATATTGGATAAATGAAAGGTTGAATGAGGAAAGAGCAATAAGAGAGCAAAGTGTAGGTATCCAAGTAGCTCACTATATCCAATGCTTTTGATGACATAATTATAACTGTAATGTTATAATTTTTTATCCTGTAGAAGCAATGTCAGGAAACACAGATGCCAACCTGGTGTTCATAATATTGATCCAAATTCAGGCATGAATTTTTTCATGTCCTGTAGCTTTTTTTGAGGTGGATTGTACGCTGAAATTAGAGGGAATGACCCTGAAAATGGACTCTGTAAGCATGCACTGCACACACGGCTGTGGAAAAGTTATCTTGTAGTTTTTACCTTTTCTGAATGAATTCCTTTAGTGATACCACATTTTCAGACCTGAGAGGTCAAGCCTGGGAATACCCTCCGGTTCCGAATGGTCCCATACTGGAACAAATGCCTCTAATCTACAGAAAGACTTCTCCGGACATCTCCTCACAGAGGCTGTTTTACTAAAATGGGACCAGGTGGTCTTGTTCTGACTTTCAGTAGGACCCTTCCCGGTCTTTGGCATGACAGACGTGTTTATATTCATTACAGTTTGTAATTAATTGCATCCATGATAAATCTCTTTACATAATTAATATCCGCATCTATAATCTGGAAGGAATCAACACAGAGCGGAATTATATCAGCCTAGTGTTTGAGGCTGGTTTTTGAAATTGTATGTTCTGTATGAAGATTTTTGGAGTTGAAAGCAAGGCTCAGCCTAGTCTATTCAGGCGTTGGCCTTGGTTTTGCCTTGTTCCCAAGCAGAATTACAAGGGAGTCTGTGGCAGCTGCATAGAAATGGGTTTGGTTAAGAACTTCCTTTTCTTGGTATAAATCAGAATCCAGCTCTGACTTATTTCTACTCCAGTTGCAGCAACTTCCCTTAAACCAGCAGAGTGTAGAGCACAATTCAGTTCTGTCCTCTTCCTTCTTGCATCTCTCAGTGTTATCACAGTCTTCGCTGGAGACTTTTTGAAGAACACAGCAAAAAAAATACTCATTCTCTCCTTTAACCTTTTAATTTTGTTTAGTATGTTTTTTCTTCTTTTTCTCCCAGTATCTTCTCAGTCTTGTTTTCTCTTTTCCTTCCTCATTTCATCTAAGCTCTGTGTCATGTTGAAAAAAGTACCAGCCCCTGTAACAGGCAATTTCATTTAAAAAGAGAGAACACCTATTCTTTTATTCTTTTATTCTTTTTTGTAGCTGTTTCCTTCAAATAGGCAAAGGTTTTCTGCATTGTATTCTGTAATTAACTTGTCTTTGAGTCAACCTGTACACTCTACTAATGCGGATTATTTTCTAGCTAAGATTGTTCATTAGTTGAAAGAAAATTCGTGTTCTAAGCCAAGTAACATCGAGAAGAAACTCAGCTAGTTTAGTGGTTCTGAAAATGTGGCAATGGAAAATTTACCAGGGATGCCAATATTTGTGAAAGCTTTGGATCTGAACGGGGCTGCTTTCCACATCCTGCAGTTACATATAAGCCACACTGTTTTCCAAAATATTTCCACCTTGCAGTAGAATGGATCTTGGGCCTTTCAAAATGTCTAGGAAAAGAATCGAAGGGAGAGATGGGAGAAAGGGCTTTTATCCAGCTCAGATTAAGTCACTGGCTGGAAGGACACCTGTGAGAGGTATAGGAGGCTTAAACCCCTCCAAAATAAAGATCGTTTTAGTGTTTCCTCACTGATGTGCGAACCAGGGTAAATGTGGGAGCCACAAAATGCAGTAGTGGAGCTGAATTACTGCAGGGTGGCTTTGTTGGTGAGAGAGGGTTTGGGATGCTCAGGATCCTGGTGTGTCTGGTCCAGCCCCTTCCCGGATGAAGGGTGGGATGGTCTCTCTCCATCTTTCTGAGAGAATGAACATTTCTCTCCTTGGAGACTCAGGCCAGAAATTCAAGCCACACTGAGCCTGGTCCAAGCATTCGTACAGAAATTTCATGTTTCAGCAAACAAGTGGTTTTGTCCCAAAAAAAGAATAGTTTTGCTGTTGACTTCAGTGTGACCAAGATTCCACTTGTAAATTGCCTTAAAAATCTTTGGCGCATGGCCGCAGCTCATTTCTCTTCCAAATCCCTGAGGTCATGATTTAGCAATACAGTAAATCCAGCTTAAGGGCTCCTTGTGTCGGATCAGAGAAGTCATGACACAGAATCACATCACACAGAGGAAGCAAGCTTGCCTATTAAAATGTTTTGGAAAGTAATTACAAATTTACATTGGGCCAGAAGTCTCACTTTTAGATAAAGCATATTCTGCAGCTACTGCTCCAACATTTTTACTCTGTCAGAAATTGTCCTCTTCTAGGCAGGGGAAAATCAGTGTAAACATTGTGTTCTGCACACCAGCTATTTCACCAGAAATACGATCATGTGTCTGATCCACATCGACTGTGTCCTCCTGGTGTCAATGATCACATAACCGGGGCCCCATCCAGAAGTGGGGGAAGATGCTTGAAAAAAGGACAGTGCTTATTCAGAGGCACTCGGAGAAGATCAGGGTGGCTGTTTCTCCTGGTCCTTTCATCGGGGTAGTGAGCAAAGCAAATCAGTGCAAAGAATTCTTCCTTAAGCGCTGGAAAGACTCAAGAGTCCAATGAGATCTCCAAATGAGAAAGCAGCTGTGAAACATTCCAGCTGTTCCTCCCCAGTTCATCACGGGAAGATTTCATAAGCTGGCCCCTGCCGAACATTCGCTCATAGTAAATGACTGAAGCAGTCAGGCTTGAAATATTTTAAATATTCTGTCGCAGCAAGGAAAAGCTTAGCGAATCAAGGTGATTCATTTAATAAATTCCTTTGACTAATAGCATCTGATTTTAAGGAAATAAATAATGCTTTCATGTGAAGCAAGTAGCAGTCCCAAATGTGAGTTCCTATTGAGAAAAAGAATTGGTCCCTGATTGCAAGTTTGGAGTTTTTCTGGATTTTTTTGTTTGTTTGTGTTTGGGTTTTTGTGTTTGGTTTGGGGGTTTGTTTGGTTGGTTTTGGTTTCTTTGTTTGTGGCCTGAAGCCACTTGTGCATTTGCTTTCAGTATTTCAACACGACATATTTTCTCTGTGATATGTTATTGTGCCATGATGTTTTATCACCCATTTCCATTTGGGCACTGAGACTCAAGGAGTAATTTCATTGTGTGATACAGGTGCCAGGTGAACGTTTCACACTCACTGGGGACATTTCTTTGTGGTCCCCTGACCATGCTGTTAAATTCTCCTGGTGACAGAAATAATAACTAAGGCATCTGAGGTCACATTCACTGTAGCCAGAATGATCCTGCAGTCTCTTCCAGAAAACAAGGAATTGCGATAAACAAGGGAGAGGCTTCCCAGAAAAAGCCATTTCACAGCTCAGTCCATCATGAGCCACAGAGAATTTAAGGAGTTTATTGTCCAGCTCCTGCAGGTTGTCCCTGATGGAGAGTCAATAGGGTTGTTTACAAATCTGAAAGCTTTAACTGCTGTATTTAGGGACAGAGTCTTTGCCGAACTATGGTGTTATTTGCCCTTCATTGGAGCTGTTTTGTCTTTATAGCCATTAAATATAATCTGTGCTGAAAGGGAGAAATGTAGTGATAATGCCGATTGTTTTCTTGCACGGTTTGGGTACACAGCACACAACATAGTGCATCCCCAAGGCCTCACCCATGGCAATAACCCACGAGCCGAGCTCCAGAGATGGGACTGCCCCGCGTCATGACACTGATGCTCTGAACCGCACAGGGTGTCTTGTTCTGCTCCGAGACAAGGGCTCCGGTCAGTTATTCTTGTTGTCTCCTTTTTTTTTTTTAAATAGTAAAAAACCTCTCCAAAAGCAAACAGAATGAAAGTGTGTAAGGAAAGATGTTAGGGGGCTGTTTAGCCTGGAGAACAGGAGGCTGCGGGGAGATCTTCTTGCTGTCTACAACTACTTGAACAGAGGTTGTAGCTTGGAGGGGGTTGGTCTCTTCTCCCAAGTAACAAGTGACAGGACAAGAGGAAATGGCCCCAACTTGCACTGGGGAAGGTTCAGATTGGATATTAGGAAAAAATTCTTCCCAGAAAGGGCTGTCGGGCATTGGAACAGGCTGCCCAGGGCAGTGGTGGCGTCATCATCCCTGGAGGGGCTTAAAAGGCGTTTAGACGAGGTTCTTAGGGACATGGGTTAGTGCTAGAGTTAGGTTAGGTCATGGTTGGACTCGATGATCCTGAGGGTCTCTTTCAACTGAAATGATTCTATGATTCAATGTCTTGGAGTCCATAAATACCACAGAACTCTTGGAATGGGTGGATCCCTGGCACTAAAAAAAAAAAATCAGAGAGGCAGCAGAAAAAAAAAAAAGGGCATGTAAAATAATCACAATCAAGATTTGTTTCTTTTTTAAGCAAGACGTGGATAGGGTTATTATGATAAGAAGGATTACGGAAACATCCAGGTGGTGAAGATACTCTAGTCAGGAGTGATACTCTGTTGTGTTCAGTCTTATATAAATACATAATAAAATGCAGTCCCTAGCCTGGAGAAATTAAATTCTGAAAGGCAAGACTCAGAGAGGCTGGGACGGGGACAGATGCAGTGGGGAGGGAAGCGATGAGCCCCAATTCGGACAATCGCTTAGTGGTGGCAGCGAAAATAGAATTGGAGACGGTGTCTTCTCACGCTGCTGTGGTGGGATCTCACTCCCTCCTTGACTGATTATTCTGGAATAAATCATCATTTGCAGAAATGAGACACATACTGCTCACATTCTCAGCTGCAAATCTGTTCCATGAAGAGGTTTTCAGCTATTTGTTGAGCTGTAGGTTTTCTATTAGATGTGTGGTCCCTGAATAGTGAATTTAAACCTACTAATTTAAGCCTACTAAGGTTGCTTTTCTTAGTAGTGTTTCATGGATCCCTTAGAAGTAGTTCTTGGAATCCCTGGTGTCTGCAAATCACAATTTGAAAGCTTGTGTTTTATAAGACTCTTTATACATTCGCAGTTCTCAGTCTTCAGTATATTTTTGGTATTGACACTAAATACTAACAGCTGCAGAAATTATAAGCCACCTCATTTCTTGCCATCTTCTTTTGACTAAAGTAAATGGAATAATTGAAATTTTCGTGCTGAATGGAAACTGTAAAAGTGAATTAAAGTGAACTTTGAACAGTTCCTACAACAATTCAGGAATGTGGAATCAAAATTGCATCCAAGCTAATTCAACTTGCTTTGAAACCCAGGGCCCCAAAGATACGCAAATCACCAATAAATTCGAGAGACTCCAGATGAGTCTCTGATCAATAATGGAAACATTTACCGTGTACCCAGGAATCAATATTTTAGAAATCTCCATGGAGATAGTTGCCATGGCAATTCAACAGTGCCTAGTGTGTGAAACACATTCGTATTAATATCTCTAATTTGTCCAAAATACCCTTTTTCTATTCCCGCAATGTGCCAGAAAAAGAAAAAGACATTGCATGTTGGATTAAATTTCCAATTACTAGCAGGGTACTCAGTTGTTGACAGATGTGTTTTCCTGTTGGAAATAAATGTAAACCAGAATCGGAAAGCTGAACTGATCAAACTGAGATCTTTCAAAGTGAAAAATAGAACAATTACCGGATGCAAGTGGATAAAAGTTTTCCCGTGAGACAAAAATTCTGTGGAGCGTACTGTTTTTGCAAAACTAAAACCTTCCCCAGGAGTGCATCAATCCATTTACTATGGAAGAAAAAAAAAAAGTTTAATGTAAATATAAAATAAGTTTGTTTGTTTGTATTGTTATTTATTACTTTTTGAAGAACTAACAATAAAAGAAATATCACTGTTAAGACGCAATTTCTACAACTCTTTCTACATACAAATATAATTAACAAATGTTTTATCAAACTCAACACAAAATGGTGTGGTTATGTAAAAAAAAAAAAAAAATTATTTGCTGGAAGCATCACAACTTTTTGTGTTATTTTTTTTCCTTCAGTTTGGAGCAAAGCAAACTTGGAATTACAGCCTTATAGAAAAACTGAGGTTGGAAGGAACCTCTAGAGGCCACATGGTCCAAGCTCCTGCTCAAAGCAGAGCCAATTTCAGAGTTAGATCGGGTTGCAGAGGACAACTTGTCCACTCAAATTTTGAAATTCTGTGACAACCGAGATTCCACAGCCTCTCTGGATCCCTGTTCATAAAGAGAGCGGTGAAGCACTGGAACAGTTTTCCCCCTTAGGTTTGATCAGAATTTCCTTTTTTGTAACTTGTGACCACCCATGGGACAGCATTATGCCAGGAAGCTGAGCTGCAAGAGGATAAACACGGAGGATTCTCCTCTCCAGGCATCCTGGAATTCAAATCTATGTTTATGCCCATGGGGTCAGTCAACCATCCCAGCAGGGCTGGGGAACGCAGGATGTTGTGGTGATGAGGAAGCAAATTGTGTTAATTTGCTTTTTGACTGTTTCTGCGAAGTATCATTTGAAAACAGAACTGGTTGATATTTATCACACCAAAAGGACAAAAAGGCGGGTGACGAAGAGCCCAGCGCTGGCAGTGTCTCACTTGCCAAATCTGTGTTTTCACTTGCTCACTGATATTCTCCCTGCCCAGTGCTCAGAAAATATCTCTTGGCCTCATTAATGTTTATAAATATGTAAAGGGTGAGTGTCAGGAGGATGGAGCCAGGCTCTTCTCGGTGACAACCAATGGTAAGACAAGGAGTAATGGGTGCAAACTGGAACACAAGAGGTTCCACTTAAATTTGAGAAGAAACTTCTTCTCAGTGAGGGCACCAGAGCCTGGCCCAGGCTGCCCAGGGGGGTTGTGGAGTCTCCTTCTCTGCAGACATTCCAACCCGCCCGGACACCTTCCTGTGTAACCTCAGCTGGGTGTTCCTGCTCCGGCGGGGGGGTTGGACTGGATGAGCTTTCGAGGTCCCTTCCAATCCCTGACATCCTGTGATTCTGTGAAGCCAAAATGGCTTTCTTGCCCTTCCACAAAAGCTCTGGGTCATTTTTAAGTAAGTGAACAATGCAAAATGTCCGTTCTTTTTTTTAGTTTCTGCAGACCTGTAGCATTCTTTGCCCTGATTTTTTTAGCAGTGGGTGGAACTAGAAAACCTTAACAGCCAAGGAAACGTCTAGTGTCTGAAGCTAAAGGCACAACTAAGATGGGTTGCTGAGCATGTGAGAAGTTGAGCACAACTACCCTGTTTCCCCTAAAATAAGACAGTGTCTTACTTAATTTTTGCTCCAAAAGATGTTTACTTTTTTACATATGTAGCTGCTTGGACACTATTTAAATTGACTTTTTTATGAACGGTAACTAGGGCTTATTTTTGGAGTAGGGCTTGTATTTTGAGCATCCTCAAAAATCCTGAAAAATCGTGCTATTTTTGGGGTAGGGCTTATTTTTGGGGAAAGAGGGTATTATACCATTGCCTGTGGCTGAGCAAAATTAAACCGTCTGTTTCTGCCAGAGCAAGGCACAGCCCTTCACCTGGGGACTTTTTAGGAACCAGCAATAAACTGAACTCTTGTGTCAAATTGGCGAATAATGTTACAGTTGGGCCCACTCAAGCGATAATTTTATTCGGACACACGAGGATACACCAGTAGAGAGGATTTTCTGTTAAACTGGAGCAGGCAAAGCAGATTCTGCTGTTACTTAGCCTTGTTGTTACCATCGAGGTGCGGGAAGGCAAATATAATAGCTGGAGCACAGTCCTCAATTCGTATCAATTCTTAATTGTTGCCCTTTAGCAGCCAGAATAAGCAGAAACCACCCTCAGACAGGCCTGAGGAGGTGCAAGGACGTTACAGGGTCAGTGGCAGTGATGTGGAGCAGAGTAATGAAATTCAGGGCTCTCCAGATGAGCCTCAGTGCTGGCCGTAACCGTATATCACACACCACAGCTGCACCTCTGGCGCTTGTGTTGTGGGCAGATAGTCTGAAGTCCTGGATCCTGCAGGAATGAGAAGGGGACTAGAATGATTGAAAATGGGTTTTCTGCATCTAACTTCTCCGGTGCTGTTTCTTTTCAAAAGGACTGTAGGGTACTGCATTATTTCCACCTTTGTAGAAAGATTTTATCTTAAAAAGATTCTTATTAAATAGTCTCCTGCTGAGATTGAGTCACAAAATTGGGTTATCTGAGCACTCCAGAGTGCTCTGAAAATAGCAGAGGGAAAATCCTTCAATGAGGGAGAAAATGCGTGCCTGTTGGTCAGTGTTAATGTGAAATTTCCTAGCGTGTTGGACGCAGACAATTGCGGCTATTGAATTAATTTTCTCACTAACGGTATTCTAGTCAACTCCAAATAGTCTCCTCTACTCATCCGTGTTTCCAAAAGCCTTCTGAAAATTTTCTATTTGAAAGCCACCTTCCTTTCATCTTCTGCTTGATCATCTTTGATGTTTTGGGGGTCAGTTATTTTTTCTGAACACACTTCATTCCTTTGTGGGGCAGGCTCATATGTAACCATTGCTGTGTCTTCCATTGAAAACATGCATTGGTTGCAGAAGCATCTTTTAGTCTGCATGTGGTTTAAAGCATCGTAGAGCCATAGAAAAGCAGTCCCTCCACCAAGGAATTTGTGATCTAACCCCCAATCACCAGTCCAACCCTAGACCCGCTTCACCCAGCCTAACCCTAACAATCTGATTTACAATATAAGATGTCAGATACAAACACCTGGAGACAAATTTCTGATTATGTAGCCACAATCTTGCTTCAGTGTGGCATGGAGGTTTCCCTTTTAAATCCGAGCTGCTGTAGATTTATGTCATACTAATGACTGAATCCCCGCCTGGGCACTTAGAAGATATTTAAGGTGAACTGGTAGAAGTGTCTGCATATACTATTGTGGTGATGTTGAAGAGGGGGTGCGTCTGGGAGTTTGATTTGCTTTTATCATCTGTGGGTGGACAGATGATCCTGCTGTCACTCATCTGTATTGTTTTCTCGGTGGTTTTGTGTTCTGGAGAGAGCAATTGAGTAAATGGCCACTAAGGACATCCCTGCTAATTGCTCAAAGTTAATCTGGAGCTTGGGACAGGAGGTAATTCAGGAGTGATAAAATCGCATATTTCTTATTGCTCCTGAAGGGAATGGTTGTTTCATTTAAATGAAGTTTGTTGAGAACTTTGTTTTTTACACGTGTCTTCAAAAGTCTGGGGAAAGAAACTGATTCCCCAACCATATTGGTGTCCAAACAGATTATCCCAAGCACTGAAGTTAGAGAACAGTTAAATGCTAATTTAGAGGCTCTGACGGTGTCCTCTGAATTCAGCTGCCTCTCTCTGCTGGTCCGTGGGTGAGCTAAAGGAAACAAAAACCAGACAGGAGGGGGATCCAGTCTGTGCCGTCATTTGTCCTCTGATGCACTGTGATGTCCAGGTGGGATGGAAGTGTAGAGACTCTATGTCTTCTCCTTTATCACTGGGTAGCAAGCAAATATAGAAAATATTGCTCTTCTTTAAAGCCTTTCTCATAGGCCTTGCAAAGGTCGATGACTGAAGAAAAGGAAAAACATCTTATCGCTTGTACGTTCTTAAGTTACCCTGAAAAACTCCTTCATCACGTAGGATAACTTTTCAAGGAACTACATCAAAGAGGAGATTACAACTACTAGAGCAATCACCCCAGTGGAGATGACCCACTGTCAATATTAAGCTGCTCCTTAAGTCAATATGAAGCTCTCCCACTGAAAGGAAGGTGTAAAATGCAACCACGCTGTAGCGATGAAGCTGTCAAAGTCAGAGCACTGTAATACATGCATTTCAGTGATCGTTTCTTCCTGAGCTCATCAAGTAGAACATCTTGGCTGGGTGATCTTGCTGAGAAACAGCATTTACATTTAATAGATACCCAGCGTGGTGCCCAACCTCCAGCCATCTTTTCTGTAGCACTCGCTGCTTGAAAACGAGTTCAGGACACCTGGTCCTGTGCTCTGGATTAATCTGATCTTGGTTTTAGCCAGCATAGCGGGAAGCTCTGCAGCATCGCAGATGTATGCTGGATGCCTTGCGCGATTGATTTATTATGGTGAAACCAAATGTACCTTCTGCTGTGAGCGGAGGTAGGGGAAAGATAATGTTACTTCTGAATCAAATTATCCTTCTTTTTTGTACTTAATTAAGAACACAGTCTTGCTGGAGGCTGAAAAGCTTTGGCTTCAGTTTACACAGACACATCATATGCGTCTGCCTGTCCGTATTTTTTACCCTTACACATCACAGCAATATCTCTGTATCTGGTCCCATAAAAATTGATGGTGAAAAGCCTATTGATTTCATCTGAGCAGGAGCCAGGAGATGCTGATTTTACCTGGACAGAGTTCTTTAACAGATGTAGCTCAGTAATAATTGATGTAGTTGAATCCAACATAAAACTATTAATGCACAATTAAAAACCCCACAGTCCTGAGTCTGTTATTTTCGTTTCCACTCCATCAACAGGAACAGAGGGAAGGACCAGATGACCTGTAACAAAAGGTCTTTATCATTTTTCTGTACTTCATTGCTGAAGTGAACATCATCTTTCTCTCTGAAAGAGTGAGAGGGCAACACTGTTCCCTATTACTATTTATAAGACATTTTCTTTTTTACCACATTTTTTGCCACACCGCATTTGTAACTGTTGAAACATAATCTGGATCGGAAAGCCTGGTAAAGTGAAGGAGGTGGTTGTTCTGTAGAAGAGGGTACTGAGGTACAATTTCAATTATGGGGTAACAGAGCTTGCATCAGATGCCACAGGGAGACACTGCTGTAACTTATTTGCATGAAGGAATCGTGGAATTATGTTAGTTAATCACTGCATCAACCTACCAGATGTCCAACCACAGGGAAGCTATGTGTGAGGAGACAGGTAAGAGTTCACCAGTTCTGTCCTGGAAAATACTGGAGCTCCCTGGGAGAGTCTGAGGACTCTGGGGTATTTTCAGAGCTCCATGGAGGTTTATCCTGAATCCATCTCATGCACCAGTCGATCTCGGACATGGGGCTGCTGAGGCACGAGCTCTCTGGTCCCTTCTTAACGTTCAGAGACTTCTGAATTAGGTCTGAACATAAACTGTGGATGTGCCTTTCTCCCTTTCCTTGAAACAGAGTGGAAGGTTAAATCTGACTGTGGATTCAAATATGGAATTTCAGGCCTATCTGTGATTTATATTGGTCTGTCTGCGTGGAAAATGAAAAGTACTCTGTTTAATGAGAAAGTGGACTTTGTTCCTATTCCAGCTCCCCTATCCCTGACTCAATCTAAACCATATTTCCCTCACAAAGAACCTTTCAAAAGCAAAGAATTTCAAAAATCACTGCTATGAATGGTCCAAGAACCTACATTGTAAAGAAGTCCCCAAATCATCTATCACCAATGCAGATTTGTTTGTTAGCTTGGATTTCTTGTCCAGCAATGGG
Organism: Caloenas nicobarica; assembly: GCF_036013445.1. Lineage (NCBI taxonomy): Eukaryota > Metazoa > Chordata > Aves > Columbiformes > Columbidae > Caloenas > Caloenas nicobarica. Next base: position 21,017,341 of record NC_088253.1, read on the forward strand.
TCAATTTTCACACACATACAAAAAGATCTTTTGTTTTCCCAAGTATGTGTGAATCTTATGGAATCCTTTTAGAAAAAAGCATATCTTTAGTTTGAAAGTGTAACATGCCAGAACGAGTTGCTTTGAAAACATCCTTGCCTCTAATATATTTTTCATTAGGAAAATGTATTTCCAAACTGAAATTAGCAGTTTTCAGGAGGGACTCAAGTATGTTCTTGCCTTGACATCTGTTGGTATAAATAACGTAGTAAAATGTGAATTCAGAAGAATTATTTGTGTATAGTTGAGAAGATAACTTGTAACTTGCATAGTAATTCTGACAACCAGCTTGTAAATGCAGAGCTGTCACTCAATTCAAATACTAAACCCTACATAAAGGAACAATATAATTATTGCTGGATCACACTTGCAGATGGGTTTTACAAGTTGCAACCAAATAAAAGAGAAATTGCAGCCTGGCACGGAAGTGTCACCAGGGAGCAACCTTGGGAACAGTTAAACTTGGAAAGGAAGTTTACAGTGAAAGCTGGTTTGTTTTGGGGATTTACATTTCCAATAAAGTAAAACCCCAGGAGAATTTTGGCATGTGTGGGGTGTTTGCAAGCTGGTGAATGCGGAACGTGGGCTTTCGCCACTAACCAGGTTTTAAAACTCACCAAAAAAATATGTTTGCAGAATGAAAAGCTGTAAGCTGTGTATTAATATTAGGAATAGTTGCATTAATATTAGGAATAGTTGCGTTAATATTAGGAATAGTTGCATTAATAGGCCGTTACCCTAACAGGACTCTTCTGACCTGTAGTTTAAGATGTAATCGTTATCATTTTGCAAAATAACCAGTGAGCAACCTCCTCCCCTTCGTTTGTAATGTGCACGAGGGTTTGGTAAGGAACGTTCATAGTTTCTGCAAACGGTGAGTTTGACTTGCTGAGAGCAGCTTAAATGCTTGAACGGAAAAGACAGAAACCTGAGCATACATTTCACTGCTTTCACTTCAGTTTTTTGTGCCTCTGCCCTTACATTTCTATCGGAGCTCTTTCCCAGCACATTGCTCACACTCTTTCTTAAATTTCAGTCCAACATGCACTAAAACCAAACTTACTTGGTTTCTTGCCTGGTTTGAATTTAAGAGGATGAGCTTGTGCTGGTTTGATTTAGTTCCACGTCAATTCTTAATTTCTTTTCCCGCTGGAAGGCTTCACTTCTTCTGGCTGTGCTGAAAGTAGCATTTGGCGTAAGTCATAAACCATACTTCAGACAATTTAATCTATTCAAAATGGTGCTGTAAGGGAAAAAAGAGCATTATTGCAAACAAAGGCTTGTGTATCCTTATCTAAGGATGAGAACCTTATGGCTGTGAGAGACAAGATTTGTCTTTGGATCCAGCTGTAACCCGTTAAGACGTTGCTGTTTCAGCTGTTCGCTCTGTCCCTCCACTCAGTCTAGAGTAGAGCTGCCTCATTTGTTTCTCATTTGTGACTGCAAATGCATCCGAGTTCAGTGAAGATGCGGTTTGAATCACTTCTTGTATTGTTGTACCTGAGACAGTGAAGATGCTTGGAGTTCAGAAGAGAGATGAGATCGACTCTAATCATCTGTGCACAGCAGACAATTGTGTTTCCCCTGTTTGTTGAGCCAAATAATTGCTGTTTCGTTCAAGCATCTTTCCCAGAAAGAGCATTCTTGCTTTGTGTAGTAGAAGAAATGGTGAATCAGTCAATTTTCTTGACTGGTTGTTCCAGAGGTTAATCACCTTCCCTTATAAAAATGCGTGTCTAGGTTGTTTTGATTTGTCTGTCTTCAGCTGCTGATTCTTGTTCTGTTGTTGCTGTTCTCAGCTACAAGACACCAGTTCAGCCCCCAGCAAAACATCATATTCTCTCTTCACCCCCCAGCACCAGGTAGTGTGGTTCACGGTTATATAGTTCGATGCCCCATCACAGTGTGTTTTATTAATTGGATGAAATTGTTAGCTGAATCTTCTCTACGTCTCAGGTCTACGATTCTTCTTGGAATATGCCACCCCGTTCACTGCAATTAAATCAGCAGCTAGGGCAAGAATATGCTCAATTTGTGGCTGACTCCTCCGTGCACTCATGTAATAATCCTCAGATAAACTGATCATGAGATGCTACTGCTTAAAGCCAATGTTTATCTTTCCAAGCACTCAAGGCATTAAGTATTAGTATGAGCGGAAAATGAAATGTTGGCAGAGAGTTTTCAGGAACAACCCTGTTTCCCTGAAAATAAGACAGGATCTTATATTAATTTTTTGCTCCAAAAGATGCTTACTTTTTTATGTGTATAGCTGCATAGACACTATTTAAATTGACTTTTTTATGAACTGTAACTAGGGCTTATTTTTGGAGTAGGGCTTATATTTCAAGCGTCCTGAAAAATCATGCCAGGGTTTATTTTCAGGGTAGGTCTTATTTTCGGGGAAACAGGGAAATATGAACTGGAATATTAAGAGGCTCGATGCAAGATGATCTTAAGGGTTTCTTCCAACCAAAATGATTCTATGATACTATGATTCTAAGAAGGGCCATCTAGCAGATTTATGGTTCCATCTGACAGGTTCTAGCTTTGAAATAAGGAAGATGAAGAGAATAAATTTTGGAGCGTTCCTGATTTATTGCTCTGATATAAGATGCACTGCTCTGTACAGATCATGATTAAGATTCTCTATCAGATCACTCTGTAATTGCATCCATATTAACCCAGTGGTGATGCAATTCTGGAAGCTTAAGGATTCTCCAGAAAGTTTGCTTAAGTGTGTAAGAAGGAAGATTTAGTTAGATGCAAGATGCTTCCTGGAAAACAGCTTAAAAGCGAAAGGCGAGTGCTTATTTCTAACTGTAAAAGTTTGTTGTGATTCTGTCTGAAATGTTTTTCTTTAACCTTGTAAATCCACCTCAACCGAGGGTGTTTGGGGAAAAAAAAACAAAAGTCAAAACATTTTCAAACAGAATGTGGTATCTGATGACAGGCAGCACAAGGATATTGAAAACAGCTAAAACAGCTGCTTCTCTAGGTAGTAAGTGAATAGTGATACATCGATACGGGGACTGAAAACCTTTCAGTGCAAGAGAGACGAGCCACTTTCCATCTAGAAATATTGTAGTGCTTCTCTATTCTTACTAGTTATTTTCAAATGCTTTTAGTAGCCTATGGATACGAGAATAATCTGTCACTTCATAACATGAACATAATTTTACGATAAAGAGTTATGATTCTTTTTTTTCTTTTTTCTTTTTATTTTGGTTTGGCAGTCAGCAGAACTGAAACATTGACATTTAAGTTAAATACACTTTCTGTGCTCTGGTACGATAACACACCCTTCATCGTAACATTTCAGATGGAAGAGAGCTGAAAATTCAGACTATGTCACAGCACGCTTGAAGTCTTTTCTGAGCCCTGTGTTCTGTAGTCAGATTTCATATAATTGTCCTCACGTGAAACTTTGTAGTAACCTAGAAATCACTGTGCGAAGGCAAATTCACCCTGTAGCTGGGGGTGATCTCGGCACAGCTCTTTGCTCTCAGTCTCCAGCTGTGCTGAGAACACCCCTCAGACCTGTTTGATTCCTGATTTTGGCGAAACGCTTCGTCCCATGAAAACCGACTTCAGAATTAACCTCAGTGGGACAAGATTCAACCCTTATTATTTTTAAATCACGTCAGTAATATACTTATCAGAGTCTTGCTCTGGGTGTAATAAAACCTGGTTTAAATTGCTGAAGGGTTCAGCTGCTGCCTTGAACAGCTGCATTGCTGTAATTTGCCAATAGGATGTATTACATCCTGATTACAGTTTCTGTTGAGCGATGGGCCAAAATTACAAGGCAGAAATGTGGCTAATCATGATAAAGGAGATAAGTCTATTCATCTACGGCCCGCATTTAATATTTGCAGAACAGATGCTGGTTTTTCCCCCTTCAGCTCCATTTACATGGAAATGCGCTTTCACTCTGAAGATGTCTTAAGGTTAATGAAAAACCTTACTGGACGTTTCAGTGAGGGAGGGAGAAAGATGAAATATCTTGGAAGGTTTCTCTTTGTTTCCCAGCCCTGATAAACTTTACACAAATCAATCGGTCATTGCAAGACGGGCAAAGTGAGCTACTCCAGGCCAGAAACAGCTGTCTCTGAAAGCTGAAGAGAGGGTGATTTTAGCGGATGGATTGCCAGCGTAGGTGCAAATCACACCAGGGAAGACGGTACCGCCGCAGGGATTGAGGAATGAGCGGGCTGTGAATGGTCTTTTATCGCACTCATTCCCACCGAGCAATGCGCAGTTCATCATGCTGCAATTAAACCCTCTCTTTCAGTGTTTTGCCTGGTTGGGCCATAAAGCCGAGCCTTAGATGAGACCTGCATTAACGTATCGCCCCCATTACACACCGGGATGTCGCAAAAGGGTGAGATTTGAGGGCAGAAGAGGTCTCGCTTCATAGCTCAGTAAGAGAGAGATTCCACTTCCACAAGCCCCTGGGGATTCCCCCGTCTGGGGGAATCTGTGGGAGATCCCCAGTTCTCTGCTTTCAGCCCCCCGCACCGCCATGGTAAGAGATGCGGTGCCAGGAGCCGGCGGAAGCGCGTCCGCCGGGGACCAGGCGAGAGAATGAGCTGCTGTCGTCATGCCTGGAAGAGCTTATAGCTCACGCATTGACGGCGATTAAACAATGTCCCTTTTTGTGTTGCGTCGTGGAGCGCCGAACTGAGCTGGACCCGTACCATAATGCACAAAATATCTTGCATCTCCCCTGCACCCCTCTCTGCGGCTCCTCTGGTGCCTTGTTGCTGAATAGCTGCAACAATTCAAACTGGAGAGAGATGAGATCACCCTGGGGGTCCGTAGAGCAGAGCCTACTTAACACCAGCCAGTAATCTGGCATTATGCCCTCGTTGGGACAGCAGGCTATAAAAACACACAGAACACGCCGGCGGATTCCGTGGGCCGGTCCGTGCAGCCAGGGTCGCCTGGTTCAGCTATTTTCTGTTCTGCAAAGGCCCGCTTACTCCTCGGAGTGAGAATTTGCTGCTCACGTGTTGCAGCCGGCTCTGACTCAGAGCAGCTTTGCTGTCTCCTGTGCCCAAATCGCAATTTTACTCCGAGTACTGAGCTTTTTTCTCCCTGCTGGCTGCCATGGTCTCCTAAACATGTCTCGGGGAGGTTCACCCATTCACCCCACCCTTTACCACCATCAGGCTGCACTGCATAAAAGCCCCAAATCTGGGCTTGCTAAAATTATCTTCTGTGTCTGCACTCTGTATTAATCAAGAAGATTTTGGAGGATATTTCGCTCGGCTCTGTTGCTCCCTCTCCGCTCAAAGCGGATGCCGCCTCGTCTCTGCTGCACTCGGAATGTGGAGGAATAGAAAATCGTTTGGCCATGCCAAATATAAAGCAGCCGTTGAACCGTTTCACGCTGTTCCTTGCCAGACACAGCCCGCAGCGTGCTGTTGCTACTGCTCACGCTCTCCCTCGCTTTGTCGGAGGCAGAACGGAGTCTCCCCGAGCCCCGAGATGCGGCAGAGCCCCCGCCGAGCTGCGGCACGGGGGACACCGCGGGCTCCTGTATCGCAGCCCATGAGCCTCTGTACAGCAGCAGCAGGTCTTTAAAGACCTGACGAAAGGGCTGATAAGGAAAAAATGAGCTTTGAATACCAAGCGGACACAAAACGGGGCACTGGACTTTATTAAAAAAAAAAAAAAAACAGTAAAAATGATAAAGAAAATCCATGTCTCATATGGTCATTAGCAAAAATCCCAGGCTGGAGTGTTATCAGTGTTTCTCTGATAAGGTGAGGAAGGCACATAGTAGGAGGCTGATTCCCGAGGCTGGGCTGTGGGGCCCTGTAACACATGGGCTGCTGATTCTGCTTTGATTCTGTGGTAAAAGGCCCTTTCCTAAACAAGAGTAGTAAAACCAGTACAGTCTGGTTTGTAGTAATCTTTCTGAGACCTCCTGATGAGAACTATTACAGGAAAAATAGGTATTCTTAATTCCTTCTTTGTCTCCACCACTCTGGGTGCAAAATACAGTCCGTAACAGAGTCCCTAGTTTCTGATTAGAGCATCAGCCACTTGGAGACATTCAGCTACACTAATGCGCTGTGAAGGATGATACCAAACAGGCCTGCAGTCTTAAAAGAGAGGATTTCCAATTCGCGTTGTGTTATTGTGAAATGCCAAGCGTGAGATCCCAAATGCACCACCAGTAATTGGTCTTAGTCTTTTCACTCTTCATGTCCTAGTCTGTCTTCTGCTCAATTTTTGTCAATTGTTTCTTGCATTTTTAATTATTAGCAAGGAAGGATAATGCATGCAAACACTGTGGGGTAAATACTCTCTGCCTGCAGAGCAGATTATGAGTTATACCAGGTGTGTGTAGCCCTTGTGAGTAGCTGAGCTGCTCCTATTACAAACCTGAGAAGGATTTGACTCAATATCAATAAAGTCACTCTCTTGAGGAAAATGGCCATTTGGTAATGCTGAAGTATAATCAACATTTTAAAAACAAAGCCATTCAGTATCTAATTCAGATTGTTTTTACAGGAGTGATGAGTAGAGAGGGAGGGAAATACTGAATTCTTGAAACACATTTTGCCCCAAACACTCATAGGAGCCACCTGGGATGTACATTCATCAGCTTGGGCTGGGGTCGGGGCTGGGTATGTTTCCAAGACATTCTTTGTGACAAAGATAATCTTATATTTGACTGAGGGTTCAACAGGGAGAAACTTAATTAAATTGGCTGTTGCAGTGTTGTTAGAGGAACAAGACTGCAAACAAGAACTCCCCGGTGGGTTTTCCAGAACTGACCCAGCTGCACTCCAGTGAGGCCAGAGCCAGACCAGCAGTGATGCTTTTGTACATCTCACCCTGGTTTTTCCCCACAAAGTTCTTTGGAGCATTGGCAAGATGGTATCGCTAGGTAACCTGCCTGAGAAGGTGAAATTGAGGCTGGAAACAAAACCAAACCCCACTAATTATTTGTCACTAGTGTCATTCATTAGGCTGTTTTTTTCTGTAACGATTTATCCTGATGTCACAAATGAGTAATTCCTTCTCTTCCTCATTCTTCTTGTGCATATCTAATGTTGCTCATGCCAATTGCTGTACTAGGGACTGCAAGCTTGATATTCCTGTGGTCAAAATGGAACCACGTGTGCCAGTACGTCACAGAGGCGATTCAGAGAGGGAATACGGGATCTTGTATGTTCTGTGAACTGAACTAAGGGCAAATGGGTGGTTGTCTTGTATCAGCACTAGTGTGTCCGGCAGGACCAGGACAGTGATCATCTCTCTCTACTCGGTGCTGCTGAGGCTGCATCTCAAATCCTGGGGTCAGTTTTGGGCCCCTCATGCCAAGAAAGTCCTTGAGGTGCTGGAGTGAGTTGAGAGAGGGGAACGGAGCTGGGGAAGGGGCTGGAGCACAAGGGTGATGGGAGCGGCTGAGGGAGCTGGGGGTTCAGCTGGAGAACAGGAGCTGAGGGGAGACCTTCTGATCTCTGACCTGCCTGAAAGGAGCTTGGAGCCAGGGGGGGTCGGGCTCTGCTCCCCAGGAACAAGCGCCAGGACCAGAGGAAACGGCCTCAAGTTGCGCCAGGGGAGGTTGAGGTTGGGTCTGGGGAACAATTTCTTCCCCAAAGGGCTGTGGGGCATTGGAACAGGCTGCCCAGGGCAGTGCTGGAGTCACCATCCCTGGAGGGGTTGGACAGACGGACATGAGGTTCTCAGGGACATGGGGTTGGGTAATGGTTGGACTCGATGATCTTGAGGGTCTTTTCCAACTGAAATGACTCCATGATTCTCTATGAGTACTTTGGAGACCTGTTTCAAACCACTGCAGAAGTCAGGAGAAAATCCAAGAGAGGGACAAGCCCCGTGTCTCCCCTCCCAGCCCGTCCAGGGTGAGTCAGGCCTGGATGCAGGACACTGAGATGGCCCCGGGGGGGCTGTCAAAGACAGCATGGAACAGACACGCCTGGAGAAGTGACCTGGAAGAGACAAATACTTAGAAAATATTTAGAAAGTCTTTAGGAAAATACTCTATGGGAGGCATATGCTGAGGATAGCAAAGCAACCAGAGGGGCCAGGGTGATGGCTTTGCTTCCTCCATCCTCCGCTTTGTCTTGCTAAGGTGTCTTTGAGCAGCTGAGAAAGCTGGTTTGCCTCTGCTGAGCTCTTTCTTGAGCAGTGCACCAACCCCACGCCACAGCTGGTGCTGATGGATTTCTTGTGGGCTTCAATACCAGACTGAGATTGTTGTCCCTGTATCCCACAAGCTGCCAAATAAAAGTTTATCGTGGTCACTCAACTGGTCAGGCAAAGCCTCAGAGCGTCACAAGCTCTCTGCAAAGCTCTTTGCTGTTAGTTATGACTGTCCCTACTGTCAGTCCTGTGAAAAAAACACATTTCCTTTCTTTTACGGGAGGTTCAGTCCAGAGTTGTAATGCCCCATGTAATCCTGTGCAGGAAGCTGCAAAACTTCACTCTGGAAGTGTTGTTCTTGTTCCCGAATCTGTTCCTGACCTCTCTACATTTATTTTACGTGGGTGTGAAATTCTTTTTGACCTAATTACAATTCCCACTTGGCATTTTGGTGCTGGAAATTTAGATGTAGAGCTGCTGAACAAAAAGTGTGTCGGATGCACCGTGGTCACCTCTGCCTTTTAGAATTGAGACGAGCAGACAAGGGCTGCAGGCACTGAGATCATTTTACGTTTAAGCCAGTGTTTAATTCCCCTTATAGTCCCAAGATTGCAAGAGCTCAAAGCCTTACACCCAGGATTAAAAGACCTCCTAAATATAGGCTTGTTGTTGCAGGGAGGGTAAAAGAACAACAGAGTCACTGAGAACTGTTCTTGAAAAACATTTATTTCTGTAATGGGTTTATAGTGCTGACTCCCAAGCCTGCAGTACAACACAGTTTCCCCCTACACATAATTCTGGGGAAAATTACCTTTGATGGAAAAAAAAAAAAAAAAGCCATACAAAGAAGCCTCCTTGAACAAACAGTCTGGTACCAAACAAACTGTGCCCAGGTTATCTCTGAGCTTCTGCTGTTGAATGTTTCATCCCAGCTGGGACAGAGCTGCCCTGCTCCATCCCTCGGTCAGAGCTATGGGATGGATCATTGCCCAAAGGCCCCAAATAATTGAAAATGTTATGTTTAACTGACAAAAAAAACAGGGGGGACTTGGGCAGAGAAGGCTGCTGGGATTCAGCGGCTGCTGTTCTCGCAGACATCATTTAAAAAGAAAATCTATGCATTTCAGTTTCACCTCCTGAGCCCCAGCTTTAGGAAAGTCAAATACAAACCCAGAGACCAAGGTACACAAAATAGTGAACAAGTGTCCAGACATTTCTAAGACCTTCACTTTACTGTGCCATAATACCTCCAAAAAAAATCAGAACCTCCACATTCGGATCATGTTGGATCTTATTTTTAAGAGGGAGGGGCAGAGATGCAGCACATAGCATAGCAACTGTCAAGCAATGTTTAAGGCAAATTTATTCCCGTTTATTAAGAGTTGAAGAGGTTTTTTATTTGTTCTTTTTTTTTTTTTTAATCTGTTAGATAGCATCTTAGCTGGGCATTTAAGCTTAGACAATTTAATCAAAGTTTAGGTGAAATCAACTCGAGTTGATCTGAGCCTACAACAGCAAAAAATATTATTCCCAAGAGTATCAGTGAGAACAAATTAAAAAAAAAATTAAAATCATCAGTGTTCAGAAGTCCCTCAAAACTTTCTCCCCTCAGAGACCAGGTTGAGCCCAACTAAAACACACAGACATGCAGGCAAGTGAAGAAAGACACAATGGCAAGCCTCTAGAAACACAATGCTGAATAGGATCAAAGCAGAGCCAAACCTAAATTGCACAGATGTGAGAACATAGAGTTATGAGTAAAAAAATGAGGGGGAAAAAAAAAAAAAAAGCAGCCCAGAGAGGGACATTTCATGAGATGGAATGGAAAATAAAAGTCTGCTGTGTGCAAAGGAAGGGAGTTCTTAGGTGCACACACAGAACGCTGGGGATTCCAGTTGCCTCATCTCTCAGTTGGGTTATTTGTTGTGCCTTTCCCCTCCCTTTGAGATCCAGGTGATGGTGGTGCCAGGAGGTTCGTGCGTTTACTCAGTCTGTGCATCATAATTAGCCCCCCCTGCTTTCTTCAGCTCATTCTTGATGTAATCCTCATCCAGCTCTTTGTGGTCACTAATCACAAATTCTTTGGCAAAGTTCTGCAAGAGATAAAGAAAAAGCCTGTTAAAAAAGGCGATATTTGTCCAAGTACCTGAATAAAGAAGTGTTATCCAGCTTCCATGGCTGTATGAGCTGTATACCCTTATCTGCTGTTGATAAGTAGAAAGCTGTGGATGAGACCCAAAACTAGTGATGGCAAAACCTGGGACTTAACCTGGAGGAATTTTATGTTTATGTTCCTTCTACTACTGTCACCAACTGCAAGACCCAATCTTGCCCTATACAACAACTCTTCCTAGCGACAAATGCCCAGGACAGGTTAGGCCAAGTTTCCTAAGTAGTAATGAAATCTAAAAATCCCAAAATTGTTGACCTTCTAACTGCTGCAGACCATCAGAATGATCTTCTAATCCTGTTTGTGCCCTGGTCCTGTTCAGGAGCCCTTTTCCCAAAACAAGATCATCAGCCTTATGCCACAGTACCCCACCAGTTTTTGGGAGGATGCTTTGATTAAAGACTGAACAACACGCAGATGGTACGGGGAGCAAATACATCTACATCCTCTTCTCAACTATCCCGTCAGGGCCAAAACAAAGATAGCGTACAAGACAGGCTGCTGGTGTTGTTAATAGGCTTGAGTATGCTCTGTGGTCTAATGATCCGAAGTGACCTTTGAGAACACGCTTTATTAACACACTTGTGTACTGCAGGGCAGCTGTCTGGCTGCTCCAATGCTCTTTGCAACTCATGGGAGCCGGGCAGGCGCTCGGCAGCATGTGTGAGGCTGTGAGCAGAGGAAACTTTGCTGGGAACAGATCGCTGTGGATGGGATCCCGCGGTGCCTTCAGGGCACTTGTCACAGCAGTGTCACTACGGCCAGGGATTCGTCCCTCCTAGCAAGGGTGGCACGCGTGTGGGCGCACAGACAATTCAGCAAATACGCACATTTGCTTCTCGCTTTAGCATTTCCCTTCCCTTCCTGACCACAACTGAAAACGCCGCCTGTGCCTTTCCCTTCCCCCCAACCCACAGAGAGTTTTAGACGTGAAAAGCCAAGAGAAGCCACTGCACTCTGCAGGGCCAGGGCCAAAAAAATACATTGAAATCCCAACAGTCCTGCTGCAATGTCTCGGGAAATCTATAATGCCTGGCTCCCTGGGCAGCAAGCACCCCAAAAAGGGATGGAGCTGCCTGGGAGAATGAGGTGATGCTGTGAGAGAGAATCTGTCATCTTGTCCAGATCTCCCCAGCTCCGGCACAACTGGGGTGCGGGGAGGGAGGTTCTAACTGGTTTCGGACTCTAAGCCATGGGAGAGCTCTTGATTTGGCAGCGTCTCAAGGGTCTCAGTTTGGGATCAGAGTCGGGTAAAGGAGGGGGTGGAGAAGGATTCAGCTTGAAAGAGCCTCAGCGCCTCTTTTCATGCGGTGGAAGAAATAAATGGAAGGGAGAGCAAACCAGCTGCCTCCCCCACGCCAGTCGCCCAGGCTGCGGCTGATCCTGTTTCACACTGTAGGAAATCCTCACTACCCAGGAGCTGCTTAGAGGGGGAAGAAAAAAAAGAAAATAAAAAGCCTATAGCAGCTCTGAGAAGCCTTGTCTGCTCTGCTTTCGTTTATCAGCAATTAGACAAAGTCCTAAGAAATAACAACTGCTTCACAGCAGCATTTTGCTCCACACTTCAATGGTCGGCTTTTCTGGTATGAGGACAGACAGACGTTACAGGCACTCAGCCATGAGAGTTCAGGGAAAATGGGAAAGAAACTGTTTATTTAGAGGAAAAAAAAAAATCCTTTTTTAAAGATGGGAAATGAAGAGGCAAACTGCCCAAACCATCAGATTTGGTCGTGCTCACAAGTGTCCTACTTCCAGATCCGTGTGAGATCTCTGCAAAGCTCAGCTCTTGTGAAGACCAAACAAATGGGTTTCAACTATTTGACGCTCACTGAGGTGTGCTACCTACACGATTTTTGAGCTGAGCCTTTTCAGTTAATTTTCTGTGTGCTAACAGGTTTAACAATTTTTCCTCAACTCAGGAAGCAGATTATCCAGGACTACGCGACTTCAGAGTTAGTCTTTGCCCTGACTTTAGTGAGAACTGAGGCAGGCCCATAAAATCATTTCTGAGAGGGATTCCATGAAAAATATGTGTGTTTTATAAATGTGAGGAGGGTTTCCTTCAATGCCCGCTCTGCAGAATCCAGCTGATTCTGAAATTAAAACTGCAAACGCACTCACGCAAGAACAGAGGGGAACTAAATAATATGTACCACAAAGTTATTACAATTTCCCAAATGTCTTCTCAACTAGGTAGTTACCCAGATGATTCCTGGGTTATGATCTGTGGGCACCAGCCCCTATTTCACGTCAATGCTACCGAGACACTTTGCAAGGTTGGAACAATCTCCCCCCAGCAGTGGCCAGATGGGTTGGATTCCCAGCCACTCTTAAATATCCTCTTAGCTGACCGGGGCCACCTCTTGTGCCAGATTTGTACCCTCGGAGTGCAATCTGGGTCACCGCTAATAATAACTCTTTGCTTTATTCCTTTCTGCTGGCAGGTGCTGTCAGTGTTCTGGTTCTTTGCACCCACCGCGATGTCTCATCAAGCCTGGCCCCAAGGGGAGAAGATGCTTCGGGTGAGTTTGCTGCCTGGAACTCCTGATTTCGATATCCTGCTTGACCCTTCTTAAGCCATATCCTCCCTCATCACTCTAAATTCACCGTTTGAGCTCTTTGGGGTTTTTTGTTCAGGGTGCAAGTCAGGGAGGCATATAAGTATTTTCGAGACAGTTGAAACTGCCTCCTGTGTCATCAGGGCAGGGAAACAGAAGGGACTCCGGCTCTCACATCAGGAGATTGGGCACCCATGATCAACAGCAGCACTTTTCAGCCGAGGGCCATTTTATCTAGAGTTCACTCTTTTTTTGTCCCCACTGAAACTGCCAGAATGTAAAACTGCTCCCAACTGATTTAATTGGGTCTGATGTTAGCTAGACCAGGCAATGAACCTTATTTGGCGTGACTGTCATCTGCAATTATAAATAACCGATCATAGCGAACCGGCTCCTGCAAAGCACCAGGAAAAAGCCTAGCTTCAAGCAGCTAACAGCAATGCCAACAGCCAGATTTCTGCTCTGCCACCAGATTTTCTTTCTGTCCTTAAAAGATTAGGGTGGGGACAGTCCCTGCTTTCTCTTCTCACGCATACCCATATCTAATGCCTTTCAAGAGAATCACAGAAGTTATAGCTGCCTAAGGCACGGTGCGTAGCTCTGATGCTTGAGCCCTCTCTTTGCTGACATGCATCTTCATTTTACATCCTCCACTTCCCTTTCTCTTCTCCTCCCCCTGTCCCCAAGCTTTTTACAACCGCAGCAAGACCTGCGAGTGAATTCTAGCCTTTGTATTCACCCCAGAGTCACCAGCAGCCTACAGATTACAAAAACAATGATGCCTTTTATCTTTATCATTCTCATGATGCAAGTGACCACAGTCCCTCTGCTTTGTCTCTCAAATCACTGAACACGTAAAAAGTCAGGTTTACTCATGGTTCTTCAATACACCTGTCTAGCACATGGTTCACTTTGTGCCGGAGTGGCAGAGGGTCACAATCCAGCGTTTCTCTTCCAGACAACTTTACGGGGGAAAAAAAAAAAAAAGGTGGAATAGATTTTCTCAGGCCCTGAATATTTAGCATATGGGGCCATAAAATTTCCCTAAGCTGGCCAAGGGAAAAATCTGCCTGGTGCAGATACTGTACCGAAAAGGTCTGCAGAGGCCGGTATAAATCCCAGCATGGGTAGGCCTGAAGCCAGAAGGAAAATCCTTGTATCGTCTGCAGACACTTGGGTTCTTAGCAGGTAGGAACAGTGCCAGGTAGTTGAGCAGCTTCTTGCTGTTTTTATTTACATGGGGACTTGCAGCAGCCTCCATCGTTCAGAATCCTCATTTCCACTGTGCCCAATGTCACCGCTCCCATCCATGCTCATCTTATTTTCAGTTGCAGACGCAGTACAGAGGAGATGACATCTCCCATGTTAGTTTTGCAGCATTGTATGAGTCCCAGACCCGGGGTCATGGGGAGGAAAGGACACGTCCTGTGGCTGCAGCAAACCTGGTCTTGTGATCAGCCGTCAGAGCCTGAGCCATCAGCAAAACCCTTCTCTGCAAATTTACTCCTTGCCAATTTTTACACGGACCAGTTCCAGCCGCTGCGAAAAGCCAGCCCAAACCTCTGGCAAACGCATCTCCCAGCGACGGGAACTGCATTTCAGCTGATCTGCAAATTCTTCCTATCTGTGCTGCATCCCACTGGAGAAGTCACAGGGCTGGCTGGCAGATGTGGGGTGATGAGAGGCTGCTTATCCCAGCCCGAAGCAGTTACTTGACAAAGTTACAGCTTTCTCTAGACGAGGAGTTCTTATAAATCTGTATCCATTTGGTATGGTCATTACAGTAAACCAGAATAGGAAAAACAGTCAAAAACCACAATTCTGTTTGCCTTCCCAGCAGTATGTCACCCACGCTCCTGAGAAAGCCTGTCTCAAAGCCACGATACAGCTGTTACCGTATGAGTTTGATTTTCTAACTGCCTCTAACAAAGTTATTAAGCCATCTTTGTTTAGGCCACTGTACTAACGTGAGAAACTAATGCACATACGTGATTTTATAAGTGTTGTATCTGTCCTGAAACCAGGAACCGTAACCCTGTCAGTGGGTCCTCCCTCCTGAGGGAGCAGCTTCAGGGCGGCGAGGAATCCAGCGGAAAAGAGAAAGGCGAACAAAAAAGATCCGACCATGAGCTCCAAAGCAGGAACTCTGTAAACTTGTTGACATCACTAAAGTCGGGCAAATTCCTCACCAAAAATAATAATGAATAAAATGCCACGAATATTTGCTCACAGAAACAGAGCTGTTTCACCCTGAATATGATTTCGGCAAATAATAGAGCACATGACTTTGTGGGGGCAGGAGTGCTGAGGAAAATAGAGAAGAGTCAAAATTCGTGGAAAATAAGACAAACTGGCAAAGGTCTGGCAGTCCATTTGCTGAGACAGCTGTCGCAGGGGAATTCAGTCCCGTCAGGAAAAAGACCTTCACGCTGCCCGATGAAGGGTTAAAATGTCCTGGTAGGAAATGCAGCCATGAAGGGCAACAAGTTCACAGAAAGGAAGCAACGCTCAGAGGGAAACCAGGTCCTGTTTCCAGTTCTTCAGCATTTACATCAAAACCAGACCCCTTTTTACACTGGTTGCCACTCCCAGCTCCAAGCCCCTTGTGCCTAGGCTTGTCCTTACTTGAAGAAAAGCACCATCATCCCTCTGCCTCTCCAAAAAATAATCGGGGCTGTTCACTGGAAGGCCTGACGCTCCTGGACTTGCCAGGTCTCACCTTGCAGGAATTTTTATGGCTGAACCGAACCTCATGCTGGCAGCTGTTCCTTACAGCAGCTTACAATAGGCTCGATTTCTGGGCTTTAGCTGACTGACCTGTTTCTTCCGGGCCTGTGGAATAAAGGACGTCAAAAAAACCCAGCCCTCAGAACAGAGAGAGTCTCCTGGATGGATTTGTACTAATGCTGAATGAGCCACAACTTGTGCATAGAAAGGAGGTAAAAGGCAGAACTGTCCTTGCTGCCAGGGGCATAAAGCATGATTTTAAGACCAGCTTTGGATGATCTCCTTTGCAGCCAAGTAGAAAATATGCCTAAAGCCTTTCCATTCACCTGGTAACTTGTTTCCCCCAAAATAAGACAGGGTCTTATATTAATTTTTGCTCCAAAAGATGCTTATGTTTTTACATGTTTAGCTGCCTGGACACTATTTAAATTGACTTTTTGAACGAACTATAACTAGGGCTTATTTTTGGAGTAGGGCTTATATTTCGAGCATCCTCAAAAATCCTGACAAATCACGCTAGGGCTTATTTTTGGGGTAGGTCTTATTTTCGGGGAAACAGGGTATCTACAGTGGTGGAACTGCAGTTGTGCAGAGGGGACAAACGCCGCGGGGTTTGCTGCACGTGTGGCTCCCTGAGCATCTGCGGCTCACCCCTGTGCGCAAGACAAGACACGCTACTGCCGATGACAAAATAGGTGCAGCCTTGTAGTTTGAGTCATCCTGGCTTACTGTTTCATCAGGTTCCTCAGCTGTTAAGTTTAGATCATTCTAGATCTAGGTTTAGACTGTACTCCAGAAATGACCTCCCAAATATTTTGAGCAACAGTCTGCAAAGCGTGAGGTGTTGGGTGCTACTACCCCTCTCCCCGAGGGCTGCCCTTGGCCTAGACAGAAGCTCAGTGGAGAAAAGATGGGATATTGCATCCCCTTACTCCATGCCTCCATTTACACAGAAAAGCCTCCACACATCAGTACCTAAATACTTATTCCCCATCCTGGCCTTACTTCTACCCTGCTCTCTGCTGAACTACTTGGGTCACGGGCTTGACTTCCAGCTGAGGTGAAGAGGAAAGGATAGAAAATAAATGGGGGTGAAAAAAACCTACTGAATGTTCCTTAAATGCAAAAATGCATTTTTCTACAACCCAAAATAAATACAATAAATGCAAAACCGATTTTCCAACGATGTTGAAGAAGTAATAAGGATAGTCCCAAATAAGCAAGACCTGATTCTCAGCTAGTACAGATTAGGAGAACTATGGCCATTTGCACCAGATGAGATCCATCCCTGTAATTTTGCAGTTAGTAGAGCTAAAAATCAATTGTCCTTTCTTCCTGAGAGATTTTCTGGCAACCTCCCCCATTGACTATGAGTATTGCTTCCCAAGCCACCTCCCTATAGATTTCCCAGCACCTGCTCCCCCTTCCAAGGGCAGAATACAAAAGTGAGTGCAACGCAGTTCCTCTCCTTCCTTCATAATATTCCATCCCATTGTTCACAAGCCCACGATCTACTCTTCAACAGTGAATATCCCTTACGTTTTCCTTATGACAGATGCTTCTAGGAGACCGTTAATAATCACCGTGTGTGAACACTCTTTATTCTACAGATGCAACATGGTGGGTTTTGCTTGCTAGGAGGTATTCAAGCTGGCTGTCTTTCACTTTGAGTGTCTCAGTGGAAGAACAGTGTTTATTGGCATTTGTTCAGCCCTGAGCAGAGCTGAACCGTAGCTCATCAATGCATCTACAACATAGCAGAGAATATAAAGCAGGTCTCCCCTCACACTGGAGCTTTGGTCTTCAATAAAGAACCACAGTTGGCTTTTGCAAATATGACAAGATAGCGAGCACCCTTCGAGTTTTACTGAGGGCTTCTCAGACTGAAGAACTGCTGTTCTGGAATCCCAACCAATCTATTCTACAGATCACAAAATCAAGGCTGGTATTTGCTGTACAAAAAGCCTCTTTGTGCCACGCTTCCTTGGAAGGAGATCCATGTCGCGCAGAGTAAGTTGCGCCTGTGGGCCATGCACGCAACTAAAACTGCGGAGCCAAACTGCATCAATAGCCCCGATTCTCGTTTATAAAGAAAAAAATTCCCACTTTAGAGTACTCCTCATTCCAAATGATGAACGAACTCTGAGTCAGATTTGTAGTTCATCATTACAGCAATCAACCAACTGTGTTTTTCTATGTAGAACTAACGTCTCAAATAATCTCTGTAAAAATCAGAAGCAGTGGGGTGACTGGGAATGTACTTGAAGGTCAAGAGAATTAGTAACAGCAAAATGGCTCTGGGATAAATTCCCTCCACTAAATTTCAGTTGGACTTTCTTGTCCTCTTTTGTTTTGACAGATTATCTGCAAGGTTATATGCATAAAACCAAGAAAATAGTTCTGCTTTTATCCTGCTCCACTCAAAGGGATTCAGTTGCATATCTACAACTATTTTAAATAGTTGTCAAATAATTTCTTATGAAAAGGAGATCACCGCATTGACATTACATTCAGAAATGCTTTGGAGTGGGTTATAGACATGGTTGCTCAACAGAACTGTATTAAGCACAAGTTGTATTGTTTTCATATTTTAGTACAGATTGATTGGAATATGAAAGCTTCTAAATAACAGCCAAGAATGGTTAATGTTCCACCAGATTATTAACTCATGCAGACTACTAATCAAAGATGAAACAAGTGAAATTGCAAATTATATGTAACAGACCTGAGGGACAGACCTCAGAAGAGCATTCAGGAATGCTATTCAACTCAACAGGAATAAATTGTCTGCGCATATATTTTTTTTTTAAACCTTGGGCTTAGTGACTCTTATATGAGTCATTCATTAGTACTCTATAATTTCATCTTCAGCTACAATTACACAGTTTCAGGTGCTTCACATGAGCAGAGATTTGCTTTCCTTTCTGTCAGGTGTCATTATGGAAGTTTCTTTTCAGAATGGGCCACCCTGCGTAGCTGTCATTTTGAAACATTCAGCACCAGTGCTTATCTTCTGGAAGGATATGAAACTATTATATTCTCTGTGCTTCTTATCTAAATATAATCTTCTGCATCATACAAACTACCAATGAATTGAGGGGCACCTCATTCTCATCCTTCACATTGTCCAACTGGGAGTTTTCCTTGCATAGGCAAGAATACAACTACTGAGGGAGATTATTTCAATGGTCAGCGTGTTCTCCGAGGGCACAAGAAAGACCATTTCTCAGGCAGTGAAGAGCTGGCCTTAGGTTTAGCTGAAAGAGCTGATCTTGCTTGAAATACTTCAGAGGAAACATGCTAAACGTGAGCATCTTCCCATTAGAGTCAGCTTTTCGGCAGCAGTTCTTCACAGCCTTCCACAATTCGCTTCTCTCGTGGTTTCTGCTGTTTTCACTCACTTGGGCTGAGCCTGGAGCCCAACAGGGCGAGCTGGGCTCCGAGTGCCCAGGGACTCGACAGAGTTAACTGATAAGCTCAGCTGGGCAGACAAATTCAAGTGAAGCCCTTCCAAGGTGTGTACCAAGCGCATTTCCCTTCTTCCCTGATACGCCCAAAGCCAAACAGAAGACCGTTCAAATCTAGTTAGCTATTAAGAGCTGTTGGTTCATTGGTACTGATAGGGACTTCAGACTTTAGTTGATTAGGTCCACGAATTCATTGTGCAGAGACAAAAAGCCTCAAGAGAAGTTTAAACAAGGGTGTGGGTTTTTCTGTTTGATTTTACCTGCTTAACTTAATACTGCCTTCTTTTCCACCATTCAGTGTTACGTTATTTCCATATCAAGGAAAGAGATGGGAAACATCTTAATGGTGACAAGGAGGGGAGTGCATATGTTCCCTCCTCATGAAATAGTTAAGACAGCCTTAAGCTCAAAGGTGCTTCTTTATGCCTGAGCGCTGAAAGAGCAGATGTTAAGTCTTCCTAATAAGAAGACAGGCAATAGGAAACCGTCTTCTTTTTAAGGGATTAACTACTAAGTTGAAGTATGATCCAATCTTTCCCCCTCCCTCCCCTCCTGCTGGTGTCTGCAGAGCGAAAAGCGATGAGAACTGGTGGTTAGGAGCAGAAGGAGGAGGTTACCTGTACTACTTCTTTGACCAGAGTCTTGTCGGTCCCAGTTTTGGCTCTCTGCAGGCCACTGACATCCTCTCCGATCCAAGTGATGAGGGCAAACTTGACCCGCTTGCTCATGGCATCACCGGTGGTGAATCGGACAAAGCCAAACAATCGAACATCATCTGGAGAGACAAAGCAAAAAGAACAAGATGATTAAAACTAGAAACATCCCTGTCTTGCTGTTTTCCAGGTGAGACTATTGCTCTCAACTTAAAGACTAAGCCAAGGCACTTATCCTGTGCTACAATACTATCGCTCAGGATTAAAAGGGCAATTACAGGGCTCTGCTTGTACACTCTTTGCTTGCAGGGTGCGCTTTGCCAGTGTCAGGTCTGCCTCTTTCTGGGCTGCTCTGAGTTACTGGGGGGAAGCTGGTTGTGCTGGCCACCCCACCCCACATTAGTGACTTTGGAAATGGAGAAAAGACAATCAACAGGCAGCTCAAAGAGCGCTGGGCTAACCCCAGTTACGCGTTCAGCCAGATATTCATCTGCAGGTCACTGCTCAAGAAGGGAAGAAAGTGATTTCTCAGCATCTCTTTCTTACAGGATAGCAGGATTAGGGTCACATATTATAACATATACCAGAAACTGGCCATTGTGCAAATCTGATCCTTTCCTTCTCTGCAGCAACATTTCTGGCTCAGTTGTACTATGAGTTTATAAGTAGGACAGAAGAAGAAGCAAAAGAAAAAATTGCAATTACTTCCCCAGATGTGTCTTTCTACTCCTTCTGAAGCCTTGTAGAAAAAGGCTTTGGATTTTAGAACTGTTCGCATCTTTGTTTCACAGCCGGTTTCTGCTATATCACGCCAGACTGGAGTTATTTAGCCTGGTCATATGTGTGAAAACCTTGTAAACTCCTTGTCTCGAAGAGTCCTTTGCAGGGTGACTCATCAACGGAGGTAGTTGGACACCTTCACGATCACAGGCACTTCGAAAGCGTGTGACACCATCTACTCCTGTTCCCAGCCTGGGTGGCACACACGATGCTGGAACCTTCCGCCAGGATCGTGCAGAAAAGCAGAGCAGACGGACAGTTGTGCAATCATGGAATATACCTAATGATAGCTACTGCATCTGTTTGAGGTCACTCAAGACCTTGTAAATGAAATTAGATGACTCAGAATAGGAGAACAAACTTGCTGTTTGAACAGAATCATGTTAATCTTGGTTACACTTGTTGTGACCAGTTCGACATGCTTTATAGTTATTTGCTGTCTTGACTATTGCCAGGTGAAAACGCAGGCTCCAGGTGTCGTAATGTTTGCCAACATCTGCATCCTTGGATCCATTACAGCTTGTTCCAGGAACGGTCAGGACCGCCCCAGGAGCTCTAGGGGTAGGGGAGAACAGCTCGAAATTGTTCATCCCCAGAAAATAAGCTGCTAGAAATCCATGCAAAAAAAGGTGGGATGTTCTCTGAAAGCTGACAGATCTCAGAGCGTCTTCAATACTTTGTTTTGCCAAGGTATAAGTAAAGACAACTTCCCCCTGACAAAATATAAGACTTTTTAAGTCTGAGAAACGGCCACCTATGCTCCCCTTATTTTGTTCTCTAGGTTCTTTTTTTGCCACTGATATAGGACTACTGGGGAAAAGTGGAAAATACATGTAGGGGTGTGTGTGAGCCAGTACAGTGTTTAAAACAAACTCCTCTGAAGATTAAAAAGTCAAAACAAAGAGAAAGAGAGATCTTATTCAAAAGAAAAATGCAGATGGACCTTTGGAAGGAGAGTAAGAGTCGTGTATCGACAGTTCAGGCAAACCAAACTTCTCTCTTAGATACCCTGTGACTGGCAAGTACAAGAAACACACAGAGAGACTCCTGTTTCTGACAGTAAATCCTCTTCCCAAGATTGATTAGAACCATAAATGAACCGACAGCCAGGAAATACCCAAGGTGAAGAGAGACAGTAAATCCCCTAACGTTACTATTAACAGTTCTATGAAAAAAAAAATCGCTTTCCCCGATCGGTCAGTAAAGGAGGCCACGCTCTGCTAAGAATTGTACTGTGGTTCCTATGGGAACACAGCGCTGGAAGGCACTTTAATGTCATCGAGTCCTGGCCCCTACTATATTGTAACCATGTCATAGCCCTTCCCATGGGCCCATCGCTTTCTACCCCAAGCATAAAGGTTTTGCATCCCTGCCCCTTCTACCAAAGGCTGTCACAGATCCTGAAGGCTGCTCTGGAATATACCCCTTTATTAAAAAGATAATGCAAAACCACAATGAATGTGAGATAGCAGTGCTTTTTCACAGCAAGGTAACAGGAAGTTGAAGGAATTTATCTGTCAGCATGAACTTCAATTTGACATGAACCCACGGATCCCTGGCAGCAGCAGGATTTGCTCCTCCGCAGCAGAGCTGGGGTGCTTTCTGTCTGAGAGCAACTGGATCAGCGGCACCACATGCAGCAATTCCACGTGGGCTTTTATCTGTTAGATCACCTAATAGTGACTATGAGCAACTCTTTACCTCATCGTGTTAATTCTCGGTAAGTTTAATGAGCAACTGCGGTGAGATGTGGGGCTCTGAGTCACTGTCTCGGGCAGATTTTACCTGGGGCGGGTTGACCTGGGGGGGCTGGAATGGTCAGAGCCGAGCTTGGCGCTTTCTCCTCCTGCCTCCCCATGGGGGTTGTATCCCCACAGGAGGCAGAACAGGCTCTTCAGCTGCCAGTTTTCAGCCCAGCGTATTTAACATAAACCACCAATATGTGATGCTTTAACTTGACGTGCCAGTCAGTGAATCGCGGCAGCTGAGGAGCGTTTCAGCAGCTGCACGTGAAACCAAGAGGGAATGTGAACTGGAGCCCTTAGCAATCAACACGTCTCTTTTCCTAAAAGGGCAATGGAGACAGATGCGGAGATTTTTAGCTCTACTTCAGCCTGGGTATGGGCCTCTCCAACTGCAGGTCAAAATCCCTGAGCAGAAGCGGTTGAGTTTCACAATTAGTCTGAAGCATGTGCAGAGCGATAACGGGATCAAAGCACAAGTGCTTTTATACTCCCAGATTTCCTCTTTTCACGGTTAATCGGTTCTATCCTACCAGATCACCTCGCCGCGCTGGAAGTCATCGATGCCATCAGTGCCCTAGAAATCTCAGGGCATTAATATCCACCACCACGTACACCCCCCTTTTCACACAAAACCACTTAGAGTGGTTTTAGGAACTGCTGGCTGTGTGGGAGAGCCCAATAAATCATAGTGAGACAGTAGATTTCCTCCGGGAGAGGAAATCCTGCCCAGTTCTATGCAACCACCTTCCTAGTCACTAAGCCATGAATTTCAAGGCAGAGAGAAGCAAATAATAGATCTGGGTAGAACGGAAATAGCTTTATTTGAGAAGCTCTCCCAAGCTACAAACAGCAGGAATTAAAAACGTGAATTCCTACTAATATCACTACTCCTTTAATTATGGTTGTAGAGCAGGACAATAGGGCTATACAAACAATGGAAAGTACAATGAATGCCTTAATGAGCATCACTTAGTATTTTTCTCCAAACCCCTTACTTATCAGTAGGCAAGATTTTCCAAATATACTGACTAAGCTGCTCCTGGCTGTCAACAAACTCGATGCCAAGCTGCAGAGATCTCCTTCATGGTATTCTCCTCCTTTTCATCCACTCAAACCCTTTAGTTCAGCTGTACTAAAAAATTCCCCATTAGATTAAAGTGGACTGACTCATCAGTAAAAGACAATAGCTGCAGGAAAGACATACACGGTCAGGAGCGTCACGGTTCTTGGTCTTAGGGCTCTGAACGGCCACGCCGGGGACGTGCCAAGATGAGGCCACCGCTCACCTGCCTGCTCAGGCAAGGTCACGTATAACGAGGCAGCTGATGGAAAGATCTGCTGTTGTGTGCTGGCCAACAGCGAATTACTGATAGCGCATGACAGGTTTCATGAAGGATTTGTTTGTTCCAATTGGATTCGTTTTTGATTAATTTGTCAATTTTCCACCTCTTCAGTCACCCCTGTATTCACATGGCTAGAAGTGCAGGCAGAAAACCTTCCCTACCTCTTACTAGGCTGGTTTTTTGCCCTCTTTAACCATGTTAAAGAGCACGCAGACATGCTCATTAGGTCAGCTAAGAGAAATACAAAATGTTTGACCTTGGGACCATAACCACTTGGGCTGAATTCCCCCCTAGAGCATGAGGATCACAGCAAGCGGGGAGGGCACAGGGGCAGGGAAACGCTGCCAAGACACCGTGAAATTCCCACAAACCACCCATGGCCCCAGCTCTGCCTTTAAATAGATCTTCAGGGAAAGCAGGCAAGACGAACATTAAAGAGGAAAAACAAAAGCAGTAGGAGATTGATTTGCAAAGCCCATTTTAGCAACTTAAGATGTAGCCAAATGCAGATAAGCACCTATCTCATTATATGTCCTCGTGTATTTTTACAAATCTTTCCTACAACCTAAGGTGCCAATGTAATCTTGGTGATCTCTCAACTCTTAGCTCCTAAATTTTATATGCAGGCCAGGCTTTATAGGACACTTGTCATAAGCCCAAAAGAGCTTGCATTTGTCTTAGGAGCCGATTCCATTTTTATTTTCTTCCTAATATTTTATGCCAACCAGAAATTATTTTATAGGGCGTTTATTTCCGACCAAAGATTTTCAGTTCTTCTTCGTGCTGAATGCACAGTGTCGTTTTGGTTTGATCCTTTCAGACACATGAATAACTATCCCATTTCATGCTGTCATTGCAATTATTTATCTGGACTGGGGCTTTCCAAAGAAAAGGCTCATTATTTCTTTTGTCAGGGATGCATTGAAAAACAACTGTTCACATGTGGCATGGGGGGGAAAACAGAGTCTTCCAGCCTCTCTGTTACTAAATGGCAGAATACACACTTTAAAAAAAATGAAGTAAACCACAGACAGGCAGTGCAATGCTCTGCTGCTTCGTAATACAGAAACTGAGGCAAGCTGGCCGGTGCAGTCGGGTGTTACTGACACACACTAAAGTTTATACCGATGTTTTGGACCAAACTTTTAGTTGGATATCTCAGTTGTATGTCATTCTGCTCTCCTTAGCAACAGCATCACCAGCCCAGTTATGAGACTTTGAAATGAAAAGCAACGACAAAAAAAACTCAAGAGCCTTCACATCCTTCCGTACAATAACCTTCAACTCTTTATCTGTGTTTCT
Organism: Caloenas nicobarica; assembly: GCF_036013445.1. NCBI lineage: Eukaryota > Metazoa > Chordata > Aves > Columbiformes > Columbidae > Caloenas > Caloenas nicobarica. The sequence continues at coordinate 21,042,246 of NC_088253.1, forward strand.
GGCTTCAAATCCACCAGCTCAGTTGTTTTTCTTTTTTTTAAGTGTACTGATGGCACGTACTACCAAACACCAAATTAATGCTATGTCTGGATCCATGCCATCTGCAGAGGCAAGAGCTGTAACTGTGAAGTAAAATGGATCAAAAGCCTTGAATTAAGTCTTTGTTTAATGCAGAGGTAATCTGTGCTGTTAAGCCCAACCAAAACAGTCCTTCAGCAGAAGACACGGGGTGTCTACACTGCCTGTTTAACGACTCTGGCACAATTAATGTCCTCAACTTTGGTCTCCAGACTCTTTGGGTCAGACAAAGGCCAATACAGTCGCAAACATGGGTCATTAGCAGGACTGCAAGAGAAAGTGCCACCAGCGGCCCCCTCTTGATCATACAAGGACTTTATTGTGCCAGTGGTTTAAACCAGCCGCCTTGACTTGACTTTGGGATCGGCTGGCGGAGCCGTTCACACATCTGGGGCTGGTCTTTGGAGGACAGAGAAGACTCTTGCCAGAGACCCAAGCAGTGCCTGGTATCTCCAGCCAAAGTGTCTGAGTCGTCCTGTGGCGTGACACAGACCTTGACAGCGACCGATACGCAAAGTCCAGGGTTCAGGCTGTGTTAGCAGCATAATCCTGGGACCTTGAACAAAAGGGCACCAAAGGAGCTTTTCTTACTATGTTTTCTTCCTTTAACGGTGGCAATTGCTGTCCCCAAGCAGTGGGATGGGGAAAGAGTGACTGATTATACAGTTCCTTCAACTTTTCCGCTAGTCCACGAAGCTTAGTACATAGCTTTAGGAAGAAAAAACCTCCACCCCGAGATATGACATGTAGGACCGACATGCAATGTATATCTGAGAACAGAGCAACGAGAATAATGAAACTTGCCCGAGGTAGAGGGGCTGCAGCAGCAGTTCCTGGCCCAGGGCATGGACCTCCCTGCCCCAGGAGCTCAGCATCTCCATCTGTCCCCGTCCCCTCACCAGCAGCCCACGGAGCCTTACGGGAGGTTTGCAGCAAGCCCGTTTCTTACATGGTCTTTTTAAACTGCTGCTTCCATTAAAAGAAGCAATTTTAGTTTCTTGCTTTTCCCTTTGTCCTCAACCTCTCTCATTCCCCGAGGAGGTTTGCAGGATCAGTAATGGGTTGGGCCATGGGCTGCATGAAAAGAGTTATTTATGGGGGGAAGAAAAAGCAAAAATACAGCCCTGCTGCCAACAAGCCCCCTCCAGCCTTTCCTAAGCTCGGTCCTTGCAGATGTCAGGATATCCACCACAGGCAAATGTCTCCAGACTGGTACAAAAGACCTTCTTGGTCTGAGAGCCACATGAATTAGCACACACGGACACTGCCTGCTCTGTAATTTAATGCCCTGGGGTGAAGCAATATGTACCGCACGCTGAAGGTGCTTTTTAGAAGAATGGTTATTAAAGAAAGCGGGGGACGCAGATGTTTGGCGCTAAGAACGGCACTAAAATAGATGGTGGAGAAAGCAGAACAGAGCGAGCTGTGACGGAGGGGCTTGGGGACGCTTTGCACGCTGAGGTTTTCCGTTCCAGCTCCCGCTCTCACCTTCAAGCACCAAATTACGCTCAGCTCCTACTAGAGGCAGCTGCAGCACTTTGTGGCTTTCAGGGCCGCGTTTTTCACAAAACAGGAATTAGAAACAAGGAAGGAAGTTTATTCTGATGCTGGTTTTTTTTAATCTTTTCATCACATTTTCCAAAGCTGCTTGCATTGATAGTAGCTCTTCTCTCCTCCAGCAAGATGTAGAATAAGATGGAGTGTGACCCAGGAAGGAAGAGATGTAGCAATTGGAAGAAATAATATTTAGCAGCTCTTCCCATCCCTTCCTACCCTTTTTTGCTGACTTTCAGTAGAAATATTCCAACCAGCTCTGCTTCATAGTAACATTTGGCACCTTTCTTCCAGCTGGGGAGGAAAGCTCTAACTTCACTGCTGGCACGAGCATCATTTTCTGACTAAGTCTACTGGGCCAGGCGAAGGGTTGCTGCACAGATGGAGGCACCGCAACCTGCAGCTCTTGCTTCCCCAACTTCTGCACCATAATTCGGGTGGAGGAAGATCCTTTCCAGCACTTGGCCGAGCACCCTGTAGCTGAATTTGTCTAGTTCTTTAAGGCTTCAGGAACTGTGCTCCCGAGGTGGGTTTGAGGAGAACCTCTTGCCTCTGCTCCGCCAAGGAGCAGCCCGTGGGGGTGGTGGGAAGGAGGAGGGAGAGATGGAAGAGGGAAAGGGAGGCTTGAGTAGCTATAAGGGATTTAGCTCCACATTAAAGGCTAACAATAGGCCACAGTCTACCCCCCAGATGCCCTTTATTTAACTCTTCCCTTACCAAGCTTATGCCTAAATCATGCAAAATTTCCTTTTTGCTGTAAAAAATGTTTCAGTATGGGGGCCAGCTTGGCACTTCGCTGGTACAAAACAAGGTTTGCTTCAACTCTGTCTGTTTAATACCCTGTTTATAAATAAGGGTTGGGCACATGCAAACAGTGGCAAGAAAACAAAACTGGCCATATTCCGAAGTGCAATATGTGCCTCCGTGAGTTGTCACACGCACCCTACCCAGCCCAACGATGACTCTTTTTGCCAAAGCCCCTCTGCCTGCTTAGCCACTCGATAAAAGTGTTCCCTTTGCTACAGAAGATAAGGAACTGTTCTTGAGAGGGTGCCACTCCTGACAAAGCATTCAAAGTCAGACAAAATAAGAGGACTCCTTAAAAACAAGGACAGAAAAGAAATGGGGAAGGTTCCTCTGCAAACCTCGGATGTCTGGAGATGCTCAGTTATCTTGGCCACACGAGGAGACAGAGAAATGGCACTCGGATAGCGAAGCTGTTGACCTCCTGAGAAAACTCCTGACCCTTTAGATACCACTGGCATGAACTTCAGAAGCATTCAGCCCTGGGTTTCCCCGTATGCCAGGGAACTGCTTTTTGCCTTACGTTGCCTGTTAAGAAGAGCTGGGTGAGAAGGAATTCATGTGGCACAGGGTATCAGCTCATCTGACATCGACTACAAAAGGATCCATTTCGGTTTTGAGAATTTTCCCTGCAAAGGCCTCAAGAACAGCTGGAAATGAGTAGCTGTGTTAATCCTAGTAAGACCTCACTGCAAATGTCATAGCAGAGAAGTCTAAACCTTCTTGATTTAACGGCTGCTTTCCAAGGACTGAAATGTATTTTTCTCCTGTGATATTTATTGACTGATAAGTATCGGTCCAGTCCCATCCTTACGTAAATCACTGGAAGTCCTCCCCTACAACTCAGTAAAATACAGCCAAGCCCTAGGACTCGACAGACCAATTTGGCCCGGCACTGGTGTTTCGATAGCTGTGGGTACGACACCTCCAGGACTCGCCCCACCTTAAGAAGGGAGAGACTGTTCAATGTGCAATTCCCTCGCTGTGCAGACACATAATTCTGAAAATACAGGTTAACTGTAGCGCTTGACTGCGGAGGAACTAGCTGAGTGAGGAAGGTTATAGTCCAGTATTACAAGTGCTTCATATCTCATGTCACATGGTGCCATTGTTAAAATAGCAGCCTAGATATTGGGGGAAAAGCTAAATGATTCCCCCCTCGAAGTTATTTTGAGAAAAATCAAAGCGCGCTTTTGTAAAACACGTCAAAAGTTAAGATCAGGTGAAGTTAAATATTCCTCAATTTATTTTCTTTACCCCGAGCTTTGTTCCTCCTGTTACTATTCTGCGACCGACAGTTAAACAATCAACTGCCACGTTTAAACCAGAGCCGCAACTGTTGCGGTTGTGCAACGCCACATATACGATTGTTTTCAGTGCTGTATTGTTCCAGCCAATCTTCGGCATAACCGCTCTTCTCAGGTTTCATATTCTTAAAAAATCTGCAGTTACTTTAGCGCTATAAATACAATTTACAGAAGAACTCAATTGTAAAATGATCTGTATGACTGCATCTTTTTGGCCACAAAAAATTGAGTCTTTTATGCTCTTCAGCAATGCTAAACAAGGAGACCGTTGCAAATCAAGCATTTTATCCTATTTATGCCCCAGAAGCAATGAAAAATTGTGCAATGAGAGGGGGGGAAAAAGCCCAAAGGACCTTAAGTCTAAGGATGAGACAAAGGAGCGGCCGGACTATGGACTCGGCGGCTGAAAACCCGATCGTGCAGGACGGGGCAGGCAGGGGAAGCAGCAGCACCAGCGCCAGGTTACCCGAGTTTTCTCCCACCCTTTCCCCCTCGCACCGGGCAGCAAGAAACACGACGAGGTGCCAAAGCAATGGAGACGGAGACGGCGCTTACCTGTGCATTTCCTTTTAAAGGTTTCATAGTCTACCCCTTGGTCTCCAGGGACGATTGTAGAGCCGTTGTACTTAAAAGTCACCCTTTGGGAAGGGGAAAAGAGAAGGGGAATGACACATTTAAAAGTCACCCTTTGGGATGGGGGAAATGGAAGGCGAATAATACATTTAAATGTCACCCTTTGGGAAAGGAAAAGAGATGGGGAAGGACATGCTGTAAAATAACATCATTTGGGGGTGGGGGGGGGGAGGGAGGAGAAGGGGAATAAGGTCTATAAAAGTCACCGTTTCGGGAGCGGGGAGAGGAGAATCACGGAGCACCGGGAGATGCCGGGGGCCACCTACCAGTTCACCTCGGTGGCATCGTCCCTGACGAGGTTGTACGCCTCCCTGCACGCCTCCTTGTCGATTTTGGTGGCCATGGGGGCGGCCGGCACGCCGGGGAAGGGGAGGGGAGGGGGGGAGCGCGGAGCGGCGCGGAGCTGGGGGGGCCGCGGCCGCCGGTTCTGCCGCTACCGCCCTGCACCGCGCAGCGCCGCGCAGTGCCGAGCGCTGCCGCCCCGTCCCCCCGCCCCGTCCCCCCGCCCCGCCTGCCAATGGCTCCGCACCGGGCCTGCCCCCCCCCGCGCCCGGCTCCGCCCGGCCCCGGCGCGGGGGTTTCGGGGTGATGCAATAGCCGGGGGACACGGGGGATGCAGGTTGGGGCGGGCCGGGGGGGGGCACCTGTCGTGAGGATGCTGCCCTGGCAGGGGGGCGAGGGCCCGGCGCTGTGATGCGTTGTGCGGCCGCTGAGATGTTTGCAGCCCCCCCGATGTTTTTGCAGCCCCCGCCGGGCGGGAGGAGGAAGGACGGAGAAACGATGCGCAAGATGGAGCGGGCGCGGCGGGGCCGGGAGCCGGGCCGGGCGCACGGGAGGTAGCGGAGCTGGAGGGCAGGTGAGGCGGGGGCTGGCGAGGGGACGGCGGGGGCTGGCGGGCGGTGTGGGCTGTGCCAGCCGGCCCGGCCCGGGCTGGGGCCGGGGAAAGCGCCCGGCGGCTTGTGCGGCTGCCCGGGGGGAGCATCGCCCGCTCCGCCGCGGGTGGGAGCCGGGGAGCGCTCCCCTCTCCATCCCTGCGGGGTGGTCCGGACCGTCACCGGGGGCCGGGAGGGTGATTTTAGGTCGTGGCAGCTCGCTGCTGCTTCAGGTGCGTGTGCCGGTGTGTTTTAGCCCGTTTCAGATGGAGCGATCTCCCCCTGCTGGACTGCGCTTCCAGCGCTGCCAGTTGAAAACGGAAAATCTAACCCAAATCAATACGCTAATGGGAGATGCTGGGGTTTAGGCAAAAGCATGAGGGTCGTCTGTAAGATTGCGCTTCAGTCCTCTGCCTACAGAAATAGAGACGGATCCTTTGCTTTGCTTGAAATAAATGTCTCCAGATGTTGTGCCCAAGGACCGGAGTTCCAGAAAACAGTTCTTGTGCATGTTAGTGGGTTTCTACTCTAAACCTGGGGGGCTGGATATTGCAGTTTTAATAAAAAACTACATTCCATTATAAAAAAGTATCACATTTTGTTTCTTTTAAAGTTTGCAGTGGGATGTTAATTATTTATTTCACATCAATGTGTTCTGAAAGGGAAGTCTGAACAGTGAGAAACCTCATTACCACATATAGTTACTCAGTGTTTCCAGACATGTCAAGCAACAAGATCACCAGAACATGTGTCAATTGTAAGATGCGTCGTTTTTCTGCCATACGATATGAACCCTAATCCTGCAGGCAGCTCCTTCCAGAGAGTCCTGAACGATGTGAGGTTCCCTGTAGCATCAGCGCCCAAAACACGAGTGAATTGCTGCAGTGCATCTGTGATGGAGATGAGGTCATAGGGAAGAGAGAAATATTTCTGAAGTCAGTACGAGTGTAGGACACGGCATCGGGGTGAATCACACTCAATATATCTATAGACTGCAGGCTCAAGGTGATAATCACGCATTAATAGGTCTGAATTTGTATTGATTTTCTTTTGGAACTGTCTTCAGAAACACTTTCTCTTTTGTAAAAGCCTTTGTGCTGACCATTATCTGCTCATAATCATTTTTTCATAGTCTGCATTTATCATCCTTTGGCGCTACCTCACTGCTGTTTATACCTGTAACAACCGCTGGTTGTCCTTGTCTCTTCGCGCTTGTTCCTCGGCTCCCGATGTTGCCTAGGGGAGAGGCGGGTGACTGAAATGTCATTTCCCTTGGAAGGACAAAACCTCAACCTTGTTTGGGTCTCTGTGGCCCAGTGGCTTGAGTGTTTGAATGATATTGATGAGGAACTTTATGCCTCACACTTTTAAGTGCCCGATTCAAACCTCGGAAATGCTTGGGACCCAGCCTCCTCTCTTTGCTTCTCTTCCTTGTCTTGGACACATTCTCATGGGTTTTTTTCTTATAACACACGGAGGAAGAGATACTGTGCTCAGTTTCATCAGGCTTTAACTAGAGAGGGGGAAATACCTACTTTTCTGGCTCTGTTTATCTCTGATTTGCTCTTCATATGGGATTTTGAGACCTCTGTCTTCTGTACATGGGTCTTTCCATCCTGTGCAGGAAGGTGTCACTGTCCTGGCAGGTCCATCTGTCCATCTCGCAGAGGAAGCACAGACACCAGAGAAAGTGAAAGGTCTTCCCTAAAAAAATGTCAGGCCTGGCCTGACCTTCAGCTGTCTGGACTCTCCTAATGAAATTCGGGAAGGGCCTGAGAACATGTAGAGGAGCTGAGCAAACAGGATGGTTCTGCACAGCCATGGCCCCCCAGGAGGCTTAGCTGCTCCCCTAAAACGTGTTACTAGATCCATCACACCTTTTTGCTTCTTTTCTGATCTTTCTATATGGCAGTCCCCAATCCTGCTTCTCCACCTGTGTCTTTTCTGTGCAGGAGCAGAGCAAATAATGGAGAGAATAATCCCCTCTTTCGGGAAGAGGCTGCTGTGAATTTACAGATCACAGCATTAGGTTTGTCACTAAGGTATTTTTTTGACCCAGACAGTCCAGGAATTGAGGGTCTTTATCCTGGGTCCCCACAGTCACAAGGGCTACGGGAGACCAGAGCTGGCAAAAATGCTTCTCATCTTCGGGCTCGATAATCAATTAGATGAGTAGAAACTCATCATCAGCTCCTTTTCTCCGGGATGGCTGAAGGACAGACACAGCGCCGGCACACTCTCCTTGCCCATCATCTTCTGCCCACGACAACGGCCCCGTCACCAGGTGGGACATGTGTCGACGCTGGGCTGTCCCCAGTGGGAGCAGATGGCGCTTGGACACACGGACAATCTTGCCGGCTGCTGCTTCTGTCCTGACGATAAACTCGGGAAGATACCCAGGAGGTCTGGATTAACAAAGGGGGTTTTTTTAACTTGTGGTGCTTTAGTGGAGACCATCGCACTGCCATGGGACTTGGTGGCAACTGCGTACAAAGGATTTGCTTCTTACTTCATCCCCGAAGGAGGTGTCCTGTCAGCCCCGCTGTTCACCAAGGTGCTTTTTATTAATTTTTAAGCCTCCTGGGCCTCAATCAATGAGAACAAGCCCTCCAGCAGCACGCACTGCTGAAGAGGTGCCAGTTGCTCGACATTTTTGAAATCGGATAAATTCATGCCTGGGTGAGGAGCAAGAGATGGTGACTGGGCTTCTGACTGTACTTGAACACGCACACACACGCTCTTGTTCTCTTTTTATTTTGCAAAATAACACCGCGGAGCATCCCCCGCTCGCTGCGACAGACGCCCCTGACACCGAGGGCTCGCAGGCGAGCACCAGCCCCGGCCCGGCCTGCGGCGGGGAAAGGCTCCGAGCCCTCCGGGGGGTTCCCGAGCCCTCCGGGGGGGTCCCCGCCGCCGAGCCCACGGCCAGCGCCGGCCGCCCCGCCGGGTCGCTGCCGCCATTCGCTCTCGGCGGGTCCGCGGAGCCGCCCAGGCCCTGCCCCGCGGCACCTCCCCCGGCGCCGGGTCCCGCCCCGCCGCGGTCCCGCCCCGCTCCGTCCCCGGCATTTCCTGGGCCGCCCAAGGCCGCGCCGGGCCCGGGGCGCAGCCCGCCCGCCCCGCCGGGCTCCGTCCGTCCCGCCGCCGCGGGGACGTTGCGGCTGCAGCTCCCGGAGGCTGCGGGGCCGGTTTTGAGGCCGCTTCCCCCGGGCGCCGCTGCCGCCTCCCGGTGTTTGCTGTTGCTTTGCTTCCACCCCATCCCCTCCCCCGCCCCGCTTTTTTTTTTTTTTTTTTTTATTTTTTTTTTTCGACTCAATAAACGCGGTGGATAAAGCGCGGCCGATGCGGCTCCCGGAGGCCGAGCCGGGCGGAGGATGAGCCGGCGCGGCGGGGCCCGCGGAGCCCGGAGCGCAGCGCGGTTCCCCGGGAAGGGTTCGCGGTGCGGAGCCCGGTCCTGCCGGCGATGGAAGGGAAGTGATTTCACCTCCGGCAGCTGTAGCGAGGACTAGCAGTAAGTAAATCACTTACCGACAATAACTACACGCTTGTCTTTGATTATACCCGAGCGCATACCCTCAACTTGTTGACACAACCAAGGGAGGAAAAAATATGGTTTTGACTCCATTTCCAAAGTGCAGGTTAGCATGTGCGGGTCTTATTAACGGTGTCATTTATTTAGCACGTTATGGTTTTTAGCAGCCCGAAAGGTTTTCTGTGCTGCTAACATCTTCCTTTGCTTTTGTTCTAGCGGTACGGCGGGTCAGCCGGTCATGGAGGGAACCAGGCAAACCAGGATCTGTCGTCCACACAAGATAAGCGAATCCTCAAAGGTTGGTATGTTTTGTGTTACCTACCAAAAAAGCAAGTTAAATAAATAACAAGAAGGGGTGTAAAGGCTCTCCCCTGGATGGGCTGTTTTGGAGGAACGTGGATATTTAGAGCTTTTAAAAAGAAGTGTGAAAACACTGGTCTACCCGCTCAAGTATTTTTGATAGAAGAAATTGCTACCTAATGATTTAAAAAAAAAAAAAAAGGCAACAGCAGCAAATGGGCATCTGCTCATCATGACTCATAACTGAAAAAAGAAACCCACGTTACTGCAGCACAGTACTTAGAGCACAAATTCAGTCATTAAATGCAATGTGTTTATTTGGGCGATTTTTCATACTCATCTATCTCATAAAATCCAAGCTAGTTACAGAAGCAAAGCTGGGATTACATATTAGATTTAGTCTTTGTTTTGTACAAGGTTTAAGTCTTGGTCCTGCAAACAGTAGTTATTCCAGGAAACTCAAGATGTTTTTTTAGGTTTGTGAGCTCAATTTTCTTTGTTTAGAATATCTGTGTACACAAATATGTTGAATTTAGTTTAGTTAGGAATCCACAGAAGTCCATCTTAGGTAGCTCTTCATGCAGGTCATCAGGATGATGACTTAAGATTTAGATGTAAATATCTGCTGTAATTACTGTGTTCACGGTGTGTCATACCAGTGAAAACTGCTTTTCTGTTCCACACGAGCACCAGGTTACAGATGCTGCAGAGCAGGGACCTTGTGCTACCGGCAACAGCTGGAGCAGAAAAACTTCTCAGTGCTGTCTCTGTCTTATCCAAGTCAAATGAGACAGATCTCGTTTTCTTTCGCATCACTAACGAGTAGTGGTGCCGCATTAGCAATCTGACAGAAATTGGATCTCTGAATCCAAGATGAGTTAAAATGCTGCTCTAATACAATTGGTTAAATAGGACTAATTTTTAAATGCATCCCTACCAGTATAATCTTGCTTCAAGTGCTGATCCTGTCTACTACTTAAATGGTTTAGTCTGAATGTAATAATAATTCATCACATTAAAAATTAATGAACTTGACAGCATTGTTTTCTTTTCTTGCGTAGACAGCATCTGTCACTATCTGCTAAACTTAGAATGACTAGATAGTGCTAAAGCTATTCTACAGAATATAAACAGCTTGAGAAAGATGTTCGTGTTTAGTATGAAATTAGTCTTGATTTTGAAATGTGTAGCTATCAGCTGTTATTTGCTCACTGCACGAATGAACTTGCTAAGTGGCTGAAATACGTTAATGTATTCTGAGTCCAACCAATGCCGTACGTAACGGCATTTTGTGCTGATTTCTGAAGTCGCAGCAATTCTACATGGCAACAAGGATTTCAGGAGTACAACTTGTCAGGCGTATTTGCGGTCAGGATTATGCTCCTGACTCGACAGTCAGCTCAGTAAGTCGGGATCTCTGGCAAATCTTATATTCTGGTGTAATCTTGTTATGTACGTGCACAATGATGGTATTAGAGAATATTAGAGAGAAATGATCAGCCACTTTACAGAGACGAGAGGGAATATGTTTTTGGTTTAATCCAATAACTGTCCCCCATGAGTCAGACTCAGAAGAGGGTGCTCTGTTATTGTCTGTTCATCCACTCTCCCTTAGCACAGTTGCCACAAATGGGCCGTTTGTCCTCTGCCATATTTATTCTCCTTCCCACGTCCCCCATCTCTGCTTGGGCTCCTGTATGATATCAACATTTCTCAAATTCAGAAAAATTAAGATTTAAAACTTTACAGTCCTTAAACTCCGCATCTTTTCTCTGTTACAGACCTCTGGCAGTTTTATTCCTCAGTGGAAGTTACTTTGTTGTCTGTGCCATAAATCCCTTTTTAAGTTTGGAGATATGATGAGGCAGTAAGGCAAACTTAAGAGTTTTGGCCCAGAAAACTTATTTATTGAAGCCTCTTCACTTGGATTGGTTTAACTCTGTATGCGAGCATGTATGAAGTTACTCCAAGAGGCTTTTTGGCAGTTTAGTCTCTGCTGTTTAGAAAAGAACGTAAGCAAAACTAAGAAACCACTGGGATGTCACGCTAAGAGCAGCGCATTTGGTTATTAATTTGGGTCTCTTTGCTGAAAGGCAGACATGGGGGATCAGGCTCCCGAGGTCGGTGTGAGCTCAGGATGCTTGGCTGCTGTCGCGTCTGGACAGTGGGGAGCTGCCTGCATTAATCTCGGTTATCTCATCAAATAAAAGTACAATTAGCAAATTATGTGCACGGGGTGCATATCTAGAGCAATGGTTGGGGAACGTTTCTCAGCCAGGTGGGTAGAGATGTTGCCTCACCGTGATTTAATGAACCCATTGATGGCTCAGCCAGACAGCAATAATCATGTGCTTTCTGTTTGGGAAACCGGGAAAGCCACAGAGGGTTGGGATTTCTAGAAGAAGCAACGGTTTGGGGAAGGAAGGGCTGAATGCCCCTCAGTTCCAGAAGGACAGGGAACTGCTGGAGAGAGTCCAGTGCAGAGCAACGAAGATGGTGAAGGGAGTGGAGCATCTCCCATGTGAGGAAAGGCTGAGGAGCTGGGGCTCTTTAATTGGGAGAAGAGGAGGCTGAGGGGTGACCTCATTAATGGTTATAAATATGTAAAGGGTGAGTGTCAGGAGGACGGAGCCAGGCTCTTCTCGGTGACAACCAATGGTAAGACAAGGAGTAATGGGTGCAAACTGGAACCCAAGAGGTTCCACTTAAATTTGAGAAGAAACTTCTTCTTGGTGAGGGTAACAGACACTGGCCCAGGCTGCCCAGGGGGTTGTGGAGTCTCCTTCTCTGCAGACATTCCAACCCGCCCGGACACCTTCCTGTGTAACCTCACCTGGGTGTTCCTGCTCTGGCAGGGGGGTTGGACTGGATGAGCTTTTGAGGTCCCTTCCAACCCCTGTCATTCAGTGATTCTGTGAATGCCTGAGAGGCTTGAAGAGACCTCAGGTCACCTGTGTGACTGTTTTCAATGAGGATACGGACCGAGACACCTTTCCAGGGCGTCACTTCTGGGACCGCAGCCTGAGGGTGCCGAACTGGGCAAGCCCCAGGGCGCTACAGCCAGAACTGTTCAGAGCCACCTTAGGTACGATACGAAGATGTGTTTCCTTTCCACCTCCTTTCATTTCTTTTACATGTTCTTACAGGCCCTGCAACTGGGCCTGTTTTGGATTTGGTAATTAAAGTTATGAATTTGCATTTAACTTAACCTGGCTTTTATTAAGAGCGATCACAAGGTAACCAGCTGTACCATCACACACACCATTCCTCCGGAAGGATGGTCCTTAAAGCTGCATCGCTTGACATGCTGGGGTGACCAACCCCTTCAATACGTGTCCTGCAGGACATGCGAGGGGTAACAGAAAACAGTCCCATTTTTGTTCTTCTCAAGACTGGTAACGCGAGTCTGTGAGAAAAAGGCAAATACTGGTTGCCTCAAAAGCTCTGTGGCACGTACAGAGCTGGTGGGAAGAATGTCTGGACCAGAGGGGTCCCAGAAGGGCACTTCATGGCTATGTTCTGAGGGCATTTTCCCCTTTCTTTAAAAGAAAAATACTTAGTCGTGTTCATTAAATCCAAAACTACCTCAGCTCCTGGAAGAAAGCAGTAATCTTATGGGAATAAGTTATCCACATCTGTGGCTTTGCACATAAATAAACAGCTATTATTTTTGAATGCAGCGTGTGTGCCTGGAATAATATGGAAAGAAAGAGAGGGATTTTCCCCTAACAAGCTCAGAAATGCAGAGTTCTGAAAAGATTGAAGAGGGGGGTAGCTGTCAAGCACTAACCCAAACAATACATGGGCTGGATGAAAATTTGGCATCCTGCTGCATGTGTGTCTCCCACTCCAAATATTTAGCGAGTAGCTTAGTTGAGAAGAACTCTGCAAGGAGTCATTTGGGGGATGAGGAAGAAAGGAAATGTCAGCACGATGTCTCAAAGACAATGCGTGGAAGAGTTTCAGAAAATTGTGCCTGTATAAATCATCAGGGAGGGGGTTTGGATGCAGCATTGTGGAGGAGGTAGAAGTAGATTATAACAAAAAAGGGGAGTAGGAAGCAGTAAAATTCTGCATAGGCCTTTCAAAGTGGAGATGAGGAGCTTGGGCTCTTACTATGTTGTTTGCCAACGGTGTCAAGTCAGAATTTATGATCAACATGCAACACAAGTAGGGTTTCTCTCATGTATGACTGCATCTAATGGGAAGACACTTTGTGCACACTAACATTTTTCTTGGTGAAAATAACATCTGCCTGATGCCGTTTGTTTATTCCAGGTGTACAGGTGGGATGACCACTCCAGTCTTGTTCTTCAGAGCCTGAATGAGCAGAGGCACCGAGGCCTTTTCTGTGACATTGTCCTCGTGGTGGACGAACAGCGAGTCCCTGCCCATCGGAACCTCCTCGCTGTTTGCAGTGACTACTTCAACTCCATGTTCACCATTGGTATGCGAGAAGCCCACCAAAAAGAGGTCGAACTTTTTGGAGCCTCTTACATTGGTCTGAAGGCCGTGGTGGATTTCCTGTATGGCAGCGAGCTGTCTTTAGATGGAGGCAACATCGACTACGTGCTGGAAACAGCTCACCTGCTGCAGATCTGGAAGGTGGTTGACTTCTGCTGCGAGTATCTGGAGAACGAAGTCAGCGAGGAGAATTACCTGTACCTGCAGGAGCTCGCCTCCATTTACAACCTGAAGCGCCTTGATTCCTACATCGATTCTTTCATCCTGCAGAACTTCGGTACGCTGTCTTTCACCCCGGACTTCCTGCAGAACATTTCCTTGCAGAAGTTGTGCCAATACCTGGACAGCAGTGACGTGCAGCAGGAGTGTGAGCACGACCTGCTCCAGGCTGCCTTGCAGTGGCTCACCCAGTACCCAGAAAGGGAGAATGAGGCTTACCAGGTGCTAGATAATATTCATTTTCCCTTGATACCTAAAAGTGATCTTCTCCATCGAGTCAAGCCTGCCGTCTGCTCTCTTCTTCCCAAAGAAGCCAACTGCGAGGGGTTCATCGAGGAAGCGGTGAACTATCACAACAACGTCACGGCTCAGCCGGTGCTGCAGAACAAGCGGACGGCGCTGCGGACCTGCGAGGAACGGCTCCTCTTCGTAGGGGGGGAGGTTTCCGAACGGTGCCTGGAACTGAGCGACGACACCTGTTTCTTGGACGTCCAAAAGGGGCAGTGGGTGGCAGAAACGCCTCTCCCAGCCCGACGAAGTCACCACTGCGTCGCAGTCTTGGGAGGCTTCATCTTCATAGCCGGAGGCAGCTTTTCAAGAGACAATGGAGGGGATGCGGCTTCGAATCTCTTATATAGGTATGATCCCCGCTGTAACCAGTGGATAAAGGTGAGACTTAAGCTGTATTATTTCTCTGTTTAAAAGTCCTTAATGCGTAGAGTGTTTTCTTCTTTTAGGTGGAGGGACAGGGCTTGTTAGAATAGCCAATGTAACAATGCTTGCAAGTGGCAAATCAAGTTATTTAAGTTGAAAAAGCAGCTACTTGAATCCTTTGTGGGAATGCTTAAGTTGCATAAGCAGCGAAAGACTTTGAGGCAGATTTTCAGCTTCACTTGGGAATTGGGCATCTCATCTGTGAAATTCTTGGTCAGCAAACACCTGCAACTCTTTAGATTGCTTTTGGGAATAATGCTAGAGTGGACTTACAGACGCGATTGCTTAGTTCATCTTTCTCAAGCTGTAGCACATACAAATAAATAAAAATATGGGTCTGATATAAAAAGAATATGTCTCTGCCACTTGCCAAATGTGTCTGTGCTAAATGTCTCTTCGAACAAGCTATTCACCTCCAGTCCTGCTGTAAAACCCTGCAGCCAGTGCAGGACCTATCAAATATTACACTGTTCACATATTTTGAACCAATTGTCTTGTGTGGTTTGGTTGTGTTTCTGATTGATGCAATTTATATTTCTTGCAGAGTTTTGGAAGGAGGCCTGTGTAACACAAACCTTTATAGAGTGACTGTCTTTGAGATTTTTTTATGTCGTCCCCTCTTTTTGTAAAGAAGTGCTATGTAACCTGCGACTGCAGAAAAACAAAAGTATTTTATGAGTACAATTGATCAAAACCAGTAGCTCTCCTTTCAAATAAATGGGAAGAAGCAAATTCTGTCCTCAGACATGAATATATATTAATTCAGCTTGCTTACCAGGTGTTTGAAAATGTCAGCATGTTATATTTTTTTCTCACAGGTTGCTTCTATGAGACAACGCCGCGTAGATTTCTACCTGGGAGCTATTACCGACATGCTGGTAGCTGTTGGTGGCAGGAATGAAAATGGGGCACTTTCTTCAGTCGAGACCTACAGTCCTCAGAAGGATTCATGGTCCTACATAGCAGGCTTGCCAAGGTAGGAGATGTTTGGAAAGCCATCCCACGCTTGGAGAATGGCGGTAGAGCGAGCTCGTGTGACTTAAGCGGATGAATGGGTGTCGCTAGAAGGGAGGCAAGGGATCTGTAACCAACACGTATGAGCAAGTGACAAACCACATCAGCATCTGGTATTTGAGCAGCCATCTCTTCCAGGCAGTCAAGTGTCAACTTGATTGATTTTAATGCTTGTCCTGAGGTACATCTGAAGGATGGAAGAGCCCTTGTAATTTCACTCTACTATTCTTGAGATGTTTTTCCTGAAGTCACTTGAAATCAAGTCTTTTCAGAGGCACTGTTTACATCTTGATCAAAGGCTTTTGTTATTTATTTGGCCTTTGTCACCTTGTTTTGCTTGTTTTCCTTGCAAGGTGTTTCTTTCTGGCTGCTCAGGTTGGCTATTACAAATAAACCACGTTTACCTGTATTAAAAATACAGGTAACCCGGGCAAATATGACCTTTCTTTCTCTCAGTATGAGTTAAAACTTAGCTGCTGTACTTTTAAGAGGCTTTAGTACTGCAGCTCAGCTCTCCTTGTAACAGCAGCATGCGACATTGCTCCTGTCTTCAATCAGTGTTTGAGCAGTGACTTGGTAAGAGTGATACCACAGCGTTTCATTTGCAAGCAGTTGTTCAGATTTAGTAATATTTCACATTTATGGAAATTACAGGAGTATTGACTATACGAATGGTATTCTCATGATGGCTGAAACCTGCAACTTCAGCAGCAGCGCTTGCTTGCTTAGTGGCATCACGAACAAGATTCTTGCAAGAGTTCTGAGTTTTTCCCCTTATTCCCTGAGCTGCAGAGCCAGAGGCAGCCAGTGAAGGCACAGGAGCCTGGTGCCCGGTTCTATTTTGGGCAGGTGCTGCAATGCAAGTCTGATCTGGGTTAACAGCTGGGCTCGAGCGCTCTGCAGAACCAGGATGCTGGTTTCTGGTTTATTCCTGCTCACGTAGACAGATCTAGACATGGAGGTTAAACACCACAATTTTTCCTGAGTTTGAAGCTGTGTTTGAGAGTTTTCAGTTCCTAAGCCTTTCTCTTAATTAGGGTGACCTGTGAGATCCCAGTAACATCTCATAGATATTGTAACACAGCCTTTTATTTAAAAAAAAAAAAAAACCAAATGTTTTTTCAAAGAAATGTAGATGTGACCTGACTGCCTTGTATGTTGTTAGAAAAACACTCACCTTAGAACAGATATGGATTCTTTTTCCCCAGCATATAAGGGGAAGCTTGCAGACAGCAAGCTGTCTGAACACGGACAGCTTTTCTGCGTGTTCTTACTGCTACCTGTGTGTTGGCTTTGTGAATTTTGCAGCTGCAGCATTTAAAAGTGAACTTTGGTGTGTGTGGGGTGTGAATTTTTTTATTAGAGTCCCTAGTTGACCCACTTGGACTTGGCAAAAGTCCCCCTTGTGGGACAGATCCCACTTAGGTTGACTTAGCTGGTTGCTGAACTGCAGGGTTAGACCGTTAACACGATGACTACTGAGGTTGTTGCTGCATCCCAAAGAAACAGTTCAGCATCCTGTCCTCCTGCCTGCTCTGTCCTTGTCCTGTGCTGTCCCTTAGAATCATAGAATCATTTCAGTTGGAAGAGACCCTTGGGATCATAGAATCCAACCATAACCTAACCTAATTCTAGCACTAAACCATGTCTAGCACTCACCTAATTCTAGCACTAAGAACCTCGTCTAAACGCCTTTTAAACACCTCCAGGGATGGTGACCCTTGTGCCAGCTCAGGTGTTTGTGCAGCTGCATATTGAGCTGCTGGATAGTTCTCACTTTTCCATGTTTTAATAGCTGCTCTTTTGCATGTTACTATGTCTCTAGTTAGATCTTAGCGGACACTTAGTACCTTCAGATTTTCTGTCTTTTTGTTGCTCCTTCTCCTGTTTGAGAACTACTGTGTTGGGCAAAAATGGGCGCAGAGGTGGCCAACAGAAAGAAACCTCTCTGGATGCGGGGGCATGCGGGTGCTGCTGGAGCACAGAGATGTGGCTGTTGCAGGGATCTGGACACTCCTTCCCTGATGTGCCTCAGATGGGTTTGCTGACAGCAAAGGAAGGATGAGAGAGAATTTTGTGATCTATTCACAACTATAAGAAAGCCTGCTAGCTAGAATTCCTTCTATGTACTTCTATTTTCCCTTCAAAATACTCTTGATCTGGTCTCTGTTTTGCTCCCCACCATGTGCTTTTGTTCCTCAAACTGATTTTAGTTAGTTTTTACCCAAATTACGTCTTCCCCAGCCCTATCCTAGCAGCAAATCATTTCTCCTCATGTAGAAGAAATCAGAAGCTCCAATCTTCTGCTTCCTGATTGTCCGATCAGGTAACACATCCCAACACAGCTGCTTTGTTTCCTGCATTTTTCTGTCGTCTTCCCTCCGAAGAGAAAATGTGCGGGTTTTTTGTCCTCTCGGGTGCACGGCCACCCGAAGCAGCTCCCTGGTGGTGTTTGTGCCAGCTCTGAGCCAGCAGCTGCCTGGAAGACCATTCCCTGGAGCAACAGGCACGCGTTGACATCATCCTGAGGTGGTTTGATTGGAGCTGTGTGGCGTTGAACTCTCAAGGGTTTATATTTGTTAAAGCTGCTTCTCCTCCGAACATGCAAAAAATGGTTTTATTTTTATTTTTTCTTCCCAAGGTTTATAGCTTGCTGTGTGTGGAGATTTTCGGGGGCAAGGCAATGGTTGGGTCTTGAATAGAGGGGCCTCCTGTCCGCTGCCAAATCCTCTGTGTTGCTGCCCACAGCACAGTCGTGCTCCTCCCAGGAAGAGCTTTGCAAGCTCTTTTTTATCTCTCCTTCTTCCCACCCCCTTCCCCACCCCAACATGGTCAAAACAACACGTTGTTTTCCCTAACCGCTTTCTTCGAAAGAGCAGAGCTGTTTTGACTGAAATAATGCTGTCTCATTGGAGAAGAAAACAGCATCTTGAGGCAGATGCTCAATGTGGAAAACTTCAGCCAAGCGATCTAAAGGATGGACCTGGTCCAAGTTTGCTCCAAGTTAATTTTGCCTGACTCTCTTTAGGGCCCTTGGTTGTGCGATGCTGTTCCCATTCTTCAGAGAGGTCCGATTTGGGCTTTTTTTTTGCCGTTTTCCCAGGCTCTTTGGGAGCAGTTGCTGCCATAGTTTCTAGCCCAGAAGGGAGCAGCGGTGGCTGACAAGCTTGGCAGAGCAGAAGCTGGTGCAATGTGTTCTCATCTTGAACAGACTGTGAAAAAGCCTGCTGCAAACATCACTGAAATTAATTGAGTGGCCCTAGGTTAAAGTTTGGCAGAACAACTGAAAGCAGTTGCGTGAGGAAATGTGTTGGAACAGGTTAACGAGTGATGGTATCTGTTCTACCAGTTGGGTCATGAATAATCTCGCAGGGTTGCAACAGGTGGACACTGAGATTCAGAGCAACCACAGCTCGCCTGGACTTTGGTCGAAGCTGGAGATCCCTAAGGCTTTATCGAGTTAGGCCAAGTGTTCTTTTGTTTAAGAAAAGAAATGGTAGATTTTCTAGCATTGAACAGTGTTACTGTGTCAGAAACTGTAATTTTTGCAGCATTTTATCTAGGTAAGTTATTAAAAAATGGTAACTGGCTCTAGCAGATGTTCTGAATCCAAACTTCTTTCTCCTTAGTGCCTTTATGTTTTTCTGGCCACTCTCACAGGTAATGCTGCCAAAATGCTCGATGCTTTCTGTTGGAGGATGTCTGGACTCACTGTATTGAAGTGTCCTGTTCTGTTGCACGTTTAAAAATGCCCTGTTTCAGCCACAGGGCTTGCAGAAAGGATTCTTACTCATTGTTTTCAGTTTCTGTGTTATATTTCATGTGCTTTTCTATTACTGTGAAGTGGGGTATGTGAAATTTTAGGTGAGCTTTTCAGAAGTCAGGCAAAGTGAAACACCTCTGGTGTAACTCTCTCTTATCTGACACTACCTCCACAGTGGAGTGCGCTGCACATCCTCCAGGTAGCTTGCTGGTTAGATGTGGGTTTAAAATCAGTGCAGTTTGAGAAAGAAAATGAATTCAAGTTTGCCCATCCTACATCCCAAATAGGTTGTCTACTTTTTAAGACCCATTCCTGTGTATATAGAGAAGTAAAGACTCTACCAACCAGACTGGGTGCCGCTTGGAGACGTATGCTCCCATTTCTTGTCTCTAAGAGACCACAAACAAGGCAGAGCGGCATCCATGTGCACGACACCTGCCCAAGCATTTCTGGCTGGTGCAAAAGCTGGAGCGTGTGTGCTCAGGGTATTTCATGTCAAACAGGGGCACCAGCCCTGAGTTATGTGCTTCCACGGTTAGGCAGATGGTGAGCTGTGGTATTTTTGAGTTGCCTTGTTGGATAAAGTCATATAACTATGCCTTAGTCCTCTCTTTTTTCCTTTCTTTCCTTTTCCTGAGTGGCTAAGAAGCCATGCGGTTCTGAAGTTATCCCTTCAAGGTCTCCAGGGATGGTGCTTCAGCCCCTGTAGTTGCAAGGTCTGTCCTGGCCACTCCATATTCTTAGACCAAGCATGTCAAGGATTTTTCTGTTTCTTGTAGCAGGAGCCTGTTAAAATATCTGATGCAGACACTGGTCAGGGATCAGAAGCTTCAGTAGGCATCTAGAATAGTAAACATATTTTAGCTTTTCTCAGAAGTATTGTGCTTTCAGGGTAAACGTGGGTTTTCTTTTCTATTCCACCTTTTCCCTTGGCGCAAAAGCGCTTGGCACCGAGGTGTGTGGAAGAAGTTATGATACAGTTTGTGTAGCTGAGACAAATGATTACTGTGTGAAATAAAAACAGCTCAAGGTTCTCTCCACATTGAGTTTTGAGCGTGTTCGGGCACGGTTCAAAAGCATTCCAGGCTAAAGTAATGCTAACATAGATTTGTCTGCTGTAGAGGTTGAGTTGTCTTGAGTCCTTGACTACAAAGGATGGTAGTAGAGGGAGCGAGTGCCACGTGGTGAGTCCATTGCTCTGCAGCCCTGTGGGTATTAAATTGTTTAGGCTCTTTGTACCCAGTGTATGAGCTGGTTTGCTGTGGCTGGTGCTGCCTCTTGACACCTCCCCATGCCCAGGAAAAGATAAAAAGGCATTTGCAGGAAGGGTATGTTTAAAGAAGCCAAGGCTGGTCCTTGCCTTAGCATTCCACTTCTAAGAGTTCAAAAGGGTTTGGTCAGAAACATCCTAATGTGAAGTTAAGAACAGCCTCAAGATTTAGTTTTGTGGTGGCTTTATTACGAGTGATCAAAGGGGTTTTCTGTCTGCCCTGTGGAAACAGCATGCATGATGCTGGTTTCTACCATCTCCTTTTGTCTTATTTCGCACGTGGACTCTGGTGTATGATTGACTGAGGTCTGTTGCCTTGTCTTGGGGTGACCAAAGAAATTATCACCTGTATAGCAGAAGTGGTAGAACAGTTGGATAGCTCATGAAAAGGACACTCTATGTATCATGACTGCAAAAAATCTGGGCTGTGAACACTGATGGGTAAGAAATGTGATTTGTGATCCTGAAGCTGTGGAAGTGGAAGCCAGCGGTAGTTTTCTTGTTGTTTTTTCTTGGTTAACTGCTACTAGTAAGTCTGAGAGGTATCATGATTATTTCCTCTTTCTGTCATAGAAACCCTTGCTGAGATGTGGATTTTTTCCTCTCTGGCCCTCTCAGACTGATCCAACCCAAGCACTGGAGCAGAAAAATGGGAGCGAAGGCCATGCCAACTAGAGCAGGATGGGTTCCCTCTTGTATGACACACTGTAGAGGATACCTAAAAAAGTGATTGTCATACCTTAGCGCTCTGTAGCGACCAGGTATGAAAAGGATGCCTCAAAAAGTGATTGTCGTACCTTAGCACTCTGCAGCGCAGAGTGGAGCAGTATGAATAAGAATAGTTACTGGATAACTAACAGGATTAGGGATTCTTCTGTCTTCAGTTACTGTTGATTTTCTTTAGTGCCAGTACTTGTTGAATGCTTGTGTATCTTGTTAAAATCTCTAAGTACTAAGTTGGGATCATTTTTGTTTGCCTGTCCTAGGTTTACCTACGGCCACGCTGGAACAGTCTACAAGGAATTTGTGTACATTTCAGGAGGCCACGATTACCAAATTGGCCCTTATAGGAAAAACCTGCTGTGTTACGATTACCGCACGGATGTTTGGGAGGAGAAGAGGCCGATGATCACTGCCCGAGGGTGGCACAGCATGTGCACCTTACAGGACAACATCTACTCCATCGGTGGCAGCGATGACAACATCGAAACCATGGCTCGTTTTGACATTCTGAGCGTGGAGTCGTACAGCCCTCAGTGTAACCAGTGGACCAGAGTTGCTCCTCTCTTGCAAGCGAACAGTGAGTCAGGGGTGGCAGTTTGGGAAGGGAAGATTTACATCCTCGGAGGCTACAGCTGGGAAGAAACAGTCTTCTCCAAAACAGTCCAGGTTTATGATAAGGAGAAAAATAAGTGGTACAAAGGAACTGATTTACCCAAAGCAATTGCTGGTGTGTCTGCATGTGTGTGTGCATTGAAACCCAAAACTGAGGACAAGAAGAAAAAGAAGAAAACAAAAAAACATCAAGATCGAGGAAGATGACTACTTCTGGATAACCACCCTTGGATGGTGGACTCCAACAGAACTTTGTATTTAATCATTTCTATATAACCTTGATTCTTTCTTTTTAAACAGCGGGGAAGGCATCTTCTGAAGCCTCAAATGTACAGTTGAATGTGGTTTTGCTTTAAGCTCATGTTCAAGGTAAAAACAACAAAAGAAACCAAAAATACCCCCTCCTGCTATATAAAGGGTGATATGGTGAGAGAGGTTACACTCCGCTCTGGAATGTTAAGGCTTAGTCTTTTACTTCTGTGGTTCATGGTATTTCCAAATACATCGTATGATATTGACATTTTTAAAATAAGGTTGAATATGCTGCTGAGACAACAATGTCAAGGGGGAGGAGGCAGTTACAGAGCAGTTCAAAGGAGTTCAGAAGCAACTGCTAAGAAATAGTGAAATGGATCTTCGATGTTGTAAATCTTGAGTTTTTGTGATGTTAAATTTCATTTACAATACATTCTTGAGTTGTTAGTGTCAGATTTCTGGAACACACGAGTGTTCGAAGAGGATATTGCTTTTGGTCAATGCAGGTCAGATCAGTTTGAAGAGCAAATAACTCTGCTGTACTCTTAGGATTACGAAGACCTTACTATGTGGCTGAAGAATAGACGGGATTGACTTGGGCTTGGATTGATAACGTGTGAGCTTCGAAATCTGGGAAAGGTCACGGGACTTTGGCATCCAAACATGATAGCAAGTTTTTCTTAGGCTTTAAAATATGCCCCAGAAGGAGGAAAAAAAAATATATATCGAAGAACTTGAGAGAAGACTTGAGGATTTGGGTGGAAACTGTACAATTTGCCTTGGGCTTTAAAGCAGATGGAACTGATAGGAGCTCACTGTGAGTTTGGGGTTTGCTGAATCGGGTAGTGGTGAGGAGGGATGGAGGAGGATCCTTCAGGTGAACTGGAAATAAGATGTTTCTCCCCAGCCTGACCAGGCTGAAAAAAATGGGATCCACTTCACTGGACTGGGCTCTCACAGTGGTCACATCTAATAGCTGGTATGAACAAGAGCCCATATGGGACTTGTCAGCTGTCAAAAAATTTATTAACCCAGGATTATTAATTGGGGTTCGGTAATCCTGAAGAACAGCAACTTGTTTTTTTACCTGAGCTCATAGCTCACACTTTCCTTTTTCTTTTTTTTCTTTTTTTTTTTTTCTCAAGTTCAGTATGTCTTTTCATGAGAGCAGCCTTTTGTGATGGAGTTGGCAGGGACTTGAAGCCACGGCTCATCAGGAACGCAACCGAACACCTTCCCGTGCGAGACAGGGGAAACCCAAAATAAACTCAGGACTGTGTTTGGGATCCAGACAGTGGGACTGAACTGAAAATCGTCTGTTAGATCCTCTGTGTCACACTATCCTCTGCATTCCAAGTCAGGAGCTTTCAGGCCCAAGTGTTAGTCCACCGCCTCTACAAACACAGCTGATTCTGCTGCAGATATTAAAATTCCCCGACTGTCTGGCCAGCTTTCAGGCATTCACCCTGGGGCATTTGACAAATGCACCTCTGATTTGCAAGAAGTCGATCACCAGCAATCCGATACAACCACTTCAGTTACTGTCATCATGCCAGGCCACAGACTAATATTCCTCCTTCCCAAAAGAAATTTTTAGAAAGTTTTTAAAAACAACTTTTGTACTTTTTTATAACGCATTTTGCTAACTCAGTCTCTTGTTTGCCAGATATTATTTACTATAGAAGCTACTGCTCTGTCATTGTGACCCCGTTGTTGCTGTCAGGAACTCATCATTCGGTGGATCTTTTAGTTTTGGTGTGGTTGGGGGGACGCGATGCAGCTGTTGGGGCAGCGCTGCCGTTCTCAGCGTGGTCAGGCGGGCTCTTCCCGCTGGTCCAGCTCGCAGACAGGCGAATAAACACGCTTTCTTTGCAGCTATTGGGGATCTGCTGAGTGGATTTCAGGGGCTTTGGTTGAACGTTCTGCTGGGGAACTGTTGATTGTTGCTGTTATTTCTGCCTCGGTCCTTTCACATCTCCTTTGTGCACCATAACCATGTATTTCAGATTTGCCTTTTTTTCCATCTGGTGTTAATACAGCTGATGTCCTGCTACCTTTTTTTTTTTCCTATTTTATTTTCAACTATTTACCTCAGTAATTGGAAAACACTAAGAAAACATTTTTGCACTTAATTTCATTTGAAGCTCTTGTAAATGGAAGACCTCTTAGATATATTACAAGAACATATTTGTATTGAAAGAGGTACCTCTGAATAAATTTCTGCAGTACAAGGAAGTTACAGGTTTCTTCTTCAGTGCTAAGACAGGATTTAAGAAAACTAGTTGAAATTAATTTAGTGAAACTCCTTGAGGTCTCTTTGCTATTTAAAAAAAAAAAGCCTCAGGAGTTAGTCTTTCATTTGCATTAATGGATTTATTTTAAAGCCTTTGTAAACTGCATGAGGTAATGGTTATTCTTTTTTAAATCCTAAAAATTTAAAAAAAAAGAAAAAAACCCACCACAAACATTTTGGTTATGACAAACTCATTAATGAGTTATTTGGACCTTTTTGTATCTGAAACCCTTGCAATGTTGACTGACAACTACTTAACATTTTGGGACATTTTCATGTGTAAGTATAGAATGAAAATTTCAAATAATTCCTTTGTTTCTGTTAATGGGTTGCTTGTTACTATATCCCCCCTTTTACCGTGTTCATGTATTACATTAATGTCTGGAGACAATAAATCCAGTTTAGAATATTGTATTCATCACCATCTGACTTGTGTATTTATTTAACTGAGGTTTTCCTTTTTGATAAATTGGAAAGAAGTAATTCTGTAATTATTTTTAGGTGGCATTGATAATGGTGGAAACATTTTCATAGGCAGAAACTAATTGTTTCAATATAAAGCAGAAACATAACTTATTTGGCTAATCCACCTTTTCTGCATCATGCTCCAAACAGAAATTACTTTTCACATTTTTTGCAGCTGTCACAAAGGACCCAGTTTATGTAGTGGTTTCAAAGACAGTATGTAATGGGGAATAGATAAACACAGTTCTGACTTCATAATGTTAATTATGTAGGCAAAATATAACCCCAGTACTCATCAAAGTGAGCTTTATTTTTCCTGGTCTGTTTATTGTCCCTTGCAAACTAGAGGCTATTGGTGAGATGGGGACATCCCTTGTGTTACTAGAGGTCACTGGGGTATCGTACCCGTTGTTGCCATAATAATGGAAAAAAGCTTAAAGAAACAAATGATTATCATTTGCACCTATGAGGCTCACAGTAGTAGGCATTTCTAGAAGCACAGCCTGGCAGAGTCCCTTGTCATTTTGGATGTTGTTTTACCCAGGTGTGGTTTATCAGCACTCGGGAAGTGTTAGTAGGTCGCACACAGTGCTCGAAAATAACTTCAGCTCCCAAGTGCTGAACTGCTTTGTGAAATTGCTCTGCTGGATTTCTGCAAAAAAAATGAAAGGGAGAATGCGCAGGAGATGAGCAGATTTCTACTTTGATTTTTGTAGTCCAAACAGCCCTCTTGGTGAGTCATTAAGATGGGGAGAGAAAAGATGTATCGTCCTGCTCTCTGCTCTTGGGGAATCAGCCCAGCACCTGTGCACGCCACTGCCTTCATCTGCGAGCTCCGAAAAACATTTTAGTTCTTGTCAGGAGCAGAGCTCGCTCTTCCTGCCCTAGGGAAAAATAACTGCTGCTCTACCTAATGTTTAAAAACTCTCCTATTGCCAAATTCTGAGGAAAGCTCATTTCACCTGACACAAAACAGCTATCAAAAACCTCAGGTCTTCTCTTCCCACACTTCCATTCCTGTATCTTGGCATCAGCATGTCAAGGAGCTGCTGCCTGTAACGCTGAAATTCCACAACATAAATCTCTCGAGATACCCCGAGGAAAAATTACACCGTGGTGTGAGATGCAGTTGTTTTGAAGGCTTGAGAAAGTAGCTGGAAATGTGTTTGTTCTCAAGTCAAAATCTTCAATGGAGAAAAATGTGCCCGAGTGTCTGTCTCCATAAGAGATCAGACTCCTCCAAATACGGGTGATTTTCTATGTGCTGTTTAGGATTCGGTATGCTTTAGTGACAGCAAAAACGTGTTTCATGTCTAGAGAATTTAAAGAAATAATTTAACCTTTAGTACTCTTTCTGAGAAGCAATTTAACTCAGAAAAAAAGTCCAGATTTTAACTGTAATTCTTACCTGGCTGATATCTCTTAATGAAGATCTGACCAGTAAGAAGTTTCTATGGAGGGGAAAAAAAAAAGCTAGTGTGACAAGCTTTATATATAATTTCAGTTTCTTGTCATATTTCAGTTTTCACTCATTATTATGAGAAGCTAATTACACCTGCATGAACTTAGGGCTTTGAGTGTCTTATGGATGGGGTCAGGGCAGATGGAGATGTTCTGTCCCTGCGCCAAGTCGGAGCTCAGACGAGCTCCAGCTACTCACAGTTTCCTTCTCCCTCCTGGTAACTCCACTACTAAGTGACAGACGTGCAGCCCAGCAGCAGGTTTGTTGATACCGCACATGTTTTTTAGCATCACACAGACTCTTTTCTGGAGCTCCAAGTAGCTTTGGGAAAAAATGTACTTTTGTTTTTATCATGATGGGTTTGGTGACAGAACGTGACAGGAAGGTGAGAGACTTGCAGGTTCTTTTGAGACCGCAGCCCTAAAATAGATGATTGCATGAGAAGGGAGAAGGCTTGTATTTAAGATAAGGATGAGTAAGACACAAATAATTCAGCCAAAAGGTCTGCGTAAATAATTGAAACAGAACATACTAAGTCAAGCATCCACATGATCCACTAAAGGTTTGTCCAGACTTCAAATTTGTTTCCAGTTAACATGCTTAAGTTCCTTACATTGACAAATTAGAAGTGTTTGGTTTGAATTTTCAGCAAATCTAGGAATATAGAGTTTGAAGACAGGTTTGCATTAATGCATTTTTGGAAAGAAAACACCTCCCGTTGCTGTCCTGTGCTGCTCTGCTCGTTGCTTCCACCTCATCTCCACTCCGGCGCTGCTGCCGTCCCGACTTCTCTGTGCGCACAGTGGGTGCCTGGTGCTGCCTGTGCGACTGAGCCCACGGAACACTCCAAACTTAATTCCGACAGTTTGTTTCGGTACTCAGGGCACTCTGAAGTAAAAGGCTGGTACCACGACGGTCCCTTAGACCCCTGGTGCTTTAAATAATTATTCTGATTTTTCTCTACACAGCAGCCACTTTAGCTTTCTGTGTCTTGCTTCACCCCAAAACACAGTATAGTGCTGTTTTTTCCTTCCCCGTTGAATCTCATTACCAGAATGACTGGAGCAGTAGCAAAGCTCATATTATACCTAGAAAATATTTGGGATAAAAGTTCTGCATCTCTGAAGAAAAAGACTTCAGACTTCCTAAAGCTCTTAGCTCTGTGATGAAGCTTTACAGCAGGAAACCTCCCTCAGTGATCGACCAGTTCTTGCAATATTACAGAAGATATTCCCTCCTGCCCCTGGAAGAACAGACATCATGGTCCCACTGGTTGCTTCAAAGAAGTCATGCGGGTACGTCCTTCACCTCCTGGGCACCGTCACAAGCTCAGGTCTCGTGATCTAGTGAAATCATGAAGAGTGCGGGACGGGAGGTGAGCCATTCCCAAGCACTTTGCATCCAAAGTAGGATAACAATAATTACAGTAGTTACTGGGAGGCACCTAACTTGGGAGTAGTTTACACAGCTCATTAGCAAACCTCACATGATCCTTTATTTCGATAGCCATGGACCTGGGTTGCTGATCAATTCACAAAATAATTAAGTCAGTATCACATTAAGAACATTACTCCATGAATCTCAATATCATGGTTCCGCAGAAAGAAAAATACAGCAGCAATCTTTCGAAGTCAGAAAAGCAAAATGTTGTTTGAGAGCTGTAATTCATGGCCACTGGAGAGAAAATAAAACTGATTTGTGCAATGCAGTAATGCGATAACAGACCACTAGAAATGGCAAAAATGAACGGGAAGGCAGAACGGACGCAGAAACTTTCCAGCAGGTAAGTTTCTTCAAAACATGCTGTTACAATAAAACTCACAAAATGTACATTATTACAAAATATTGTGGTAAAACGCTAATGGGCTTTACAAAGAAACTGTACTAAGGATAAAATGGAAGGTGTTTTAAATGTTGCTGAACTATAAAACAGTGACATCCTTTCTGCCCACGTCAGTTTTCACCACCAGCTACAGCTTTTAACAGTATCGGTATCTGAATTAACAGGTTTTTTTTGGCGGGAGGCACTGTGCTCATTTGCATTTTCAGCCATTTGAAGGGGCAGCTTTTCCAGCAAAAACAGTCAGTTTACTTAGGCGGTATTGTGGGCAGAAGGGAATTTTTGCCTTCAACCAGATGAGCTCCGTACGGGTTTTCACTCCATTATTTACCTTGTAAATTAGACTCCCGAGGGGAGAGGGGGCTTCAGATGTTTCAAATCCTGTATGCAAAAAGCCTATACATTTGTCTCCCTTTTTTGTTTCTCTCTTTCAATATTAAACAGCCATTTTCACTGCTGGGTCTCTGCCTTAGGACAGAAGAGCAATACTTGCTAGAAACAAAAGAAAGGGAGTGGCAGCGGGTGTGTCAGCTGAAAGGACAGGAGCTGATACAGAAAATCATTTACTATCATGAGCACACGTTGTGATGCACTTCATAAAACCAGAGGGAAATGTCCTTATCGTAGAGAGATGGACGAATCTTTCCACATTCAGTGAATCTCCTCTCTGAACAGCCAAAGACACAAAGTTCTTTATTTCATTTGCTTCGACTTTCACAGTAATGTTAAGCTTTCTCTAGCCCTTACTCCCCAACTGAAGCAGACTTTTGCAGGATTCAGTTGTTTAAGGAAAAAAAAAAAATTAAAGGAGTAAATTAGTGATTAATTTAACGGATTCTTGCTTGAGGGTTTCACTATTCAGTTATGACTCAGTCCTATCAAAATCATGAGATTGGCTTAGTCACTGCTATTTTTTTTCCAGATACAAACCCTGAACCCATTCTCACCCGTTATTTGGGACAGACACGGGACGGCTTTGCTCACCAACCCCTCACCTGCCCGGTAACCCTCGGCATGTGGCCTTGTACAGACTTGTGAGGTGAACTCGCAATTAATTTATAGAATCATTCCGGTTGGAAGAGACTCTTAAGATCATAGAGTCCAGCCATAACGTAGATCTAGCACTAAACCATGTCTTTAAGAGTCTCATCCACACATCTTTTAAACCCCTCCAGGGTTGGTGACTCCACCACTGCCCTGGGCAGCCTTTTCTCCTGCTTTACAACCCTTTCCGTGAAGAAAAGTTTCATAATATCCAATCTGAGCCTTCCCTGGTGCAACTTGAGGCTATTTCCTCTCGTCCTCCCGCTTGCCACTCAGGAGAAGAATTCCTTGGGGGCAGCCTGCACCTTTCCAGCTGAGTTTCTCCTGCACGGCGTTACCTCAACTCCAAGAGCCCAGGGCTGGCGGTGCTACCCCGCCCAGGGCTGCAGCTCCAGCCGTGAGGGACCCGCTTCCCGCCATTGGCTCCGAGGCGGCGGGGTCGCTTCAGCCTGGGCCCGCCTCACGGCGGCTCCCCCGCCCCACACCACGCCTGTGTGGGGGGCTGAAGGCGAAAGTTTTTTTTTTTGTCAGCCTCGCCCTCCTTCCCGCCTCGGGCTGCCCAGCTCACCCCTCAGGGAAGCGACCGTCCCGCCGCGGGGCCCCTTCCTCAGGGCGGCCCCGCCCCCTGCCGCGCCGCCACTGCGCCTGCGCAAGCACCGCCAGCCGCCGCCGCCCGGCCGGCGCGCAGGCGCAAAGGCGCGGCCGCCCCGCCCCGCCCCTCCCCGCCGGCGCTGTGCGCAGGCGCAGTGCGCGCCGCCTGCCCGCCCGGCTGGTGCGTGCGAGAGAGAAGATGGCGGCGGCGGGGGCAGCAGCGTGAGGCGCCCGGGAGACGCTGAGCTCCCCACGGCCGCGGGGCGCCATGGCCGTGAACAGCGCCCAGGTACTGGCCGCCCCCGCGCTGCCGTCCCGGGGCGCTGCGGGGGTTCCTGGGGGGCTCCGAGGGGTGTGCAGGGCCCCGCGGCGCGGCTCGCCGAGGGGGGGAGCGTGGTGGCCGGGACTAGGCCCAGGGTGATTCTGCAGCTTCATTGAATCCCCTCAGGGCGGTGAAGGGGCCTCGCTGCCGGGCGGGACGGCGGCTTCCCGCCCTCCTGCCCCGCCGAGGGGCCCAGCGGGCTGGGCTTCGGCCCCTCGCCGGGGTCCGCGCTCCTCAGCGCGGGGAGGCGGCGGCTGCGGGAGCCCGTGGAGCCCTTTGGGGGTGAGGCCGGTGCAGCTCCCCCGGGTGGACCGCTGCAAAGAGGCGACTCGATAGCTTGCGCTTTTTTTTTTTTTTTTTTTTTGAGAGGGGGGAGAAGCGATTCTATAATGAGAAGGGAGTAAGGAGATTTGTAAACTAATCCTTTCCCCCCCGCCCCCCGCCCAAACGCTCAATAGACCTGAATGCATTGGGGTGCAAAGGGCTGAGTGTTGCAAGATTCCTGTGCATGGGGATGCGTGTGCAGCTTCCCTGGCTCCCACTCACTAAACCAGCCAGAAGATTTGTGCACCGAATAAAAAAAAAAAAAAAATGCAGTCGTGGTGGTTTTTCAGTGGAAGTTAAAAGCTCGATTCCTGGCCTAACCTAGTGTGTGCTTAGAGCGAACGATTGAATGAGTTAACTTCACCGTTGCTTTCCTGTAAGATTTTTCTCCCGAAAAACTTAAAAGCAAAAATGTCAGGCAGCATGCGTGGTGCACTGAGGTGTTTATTTGCAAGGCTTCATACAGCTTTGGTTTTAGCAGATAATAAAGTTTCGCGAACTTTGATCGCGTTAAAGGTAGTTTTGTTAAGAAACCGTGTCTTTTGTGGTGGAAAAGATCTTTAATGGAATTTAAGTGTTTTAAACAAGGCAACGCTTTATTCTGGACTCTGTATATTTTTTGTTCGAATGGTATTTAAGCTGCACGTGTAATAAAGTTGTGCACTAGTGGCACTGGCAACGATTTTTCCATAAAGAAAAGTTTGTAATCAGTGAAAACTACCATGACATTTCTTGATTTATTTATGTTTGAGAGGAAGGAGGTCGTGATTTTGTCAACATGAGTGTTCTGAGGGCGACTGCAGTTTCTGGAGTTGGTTTAAAATTTCAAATAGCTTTAAAATTTTGTATCCTTGAACTTTTCTTTCAAAGTGCAGGCAACTCCCTTAGTTTTGGACTTTTTTATTGGCCTAATGAACGATAGTTAGAATGCAATTTATGACAAGGATTCAATTTCCAACTCAGAAGCAGTTTTACTTGCTGCTTTCCCTTCTCAGTACTAGACAGCAGTGCATGTGGTCTGTTTGGTAAGACTGGGCTTTACATTGTAGCTTTTTTGTTGATTTAGAAGAATTAAGGACATTTTTGTGTCTGTACTCAAATTGGTGTACCTTGAAACAAACAAAAAAAAAGTTCAGCTGATGATTTAGTTTATGGTGAAGTGCTGTGTAGCTGTAATTAAAACTAGACTATAAATTCATCTTTAGGAGTAGCTCGTACATAAACTATTTTAAATCAACCCTCTGTAGGTAAAAGTAGATATTTAGGTCTTGTGAAGATTACTGCTTAAAATTATGTATTATATAATTCAGAGGCAAATCTCTAAGATGTCTTTCAGTTAATGCTTTGTTCATGTCATTAAACACCATAGTTTTATGTTTTATTTTGTTTTTCCTAATGTAAACAGTTTGTTTAACTGCTGTCTGGGATTTATGTGAACACATATTGTAGAGCAATACAGTGCTATGATGCTGGAGTAGGTAATGTTTTGGACTTTTTTGGGTGGAGAACCTGAAAATAAATTCAAGGATGCAATTTTCCATGTAGGTGTTTTTAAAATTTATTTTAGGATGGTAGTGTTGCGGATCAGTAGAAAAACTGGAGAGTTTTGATACCAGTTTTCTGTTCTGAGCACAAGACTAATCAACATTATTTAGTCGTTATGTTCGTGTCATAATGCAGAGTCCTGGGTAAAAGTGCTTAGTTTTTCCTTGTGACTGTAATTTGAGTGAACCGTAATTGAAACTTTTCTTTTGTCACAGAGGGGGAAAAAAATATCTTTGAGAAAATCATGCTCTTCTAATAGCCAAAAATGCGTAGTCAGATTCCTGCCAATTAATGGATGAAAGTAATAGTGGGCAGAAATATGTCATCAATCAGTTTGCACGTTCTAAAAAATGAATCATGAAACGTGACCACGTATATTTTCAGAGGAGTGTTAATTTTGGATGGCCAGCTACTCAGCAAACACATGGGTATATAGTAACACAGTTTAGAGATTGCTGGTCGTTTATACGTCTGTATTCCATGTCATTATTTCATAATCGTTTATGAGATATTTAAGTGTTGCTGTCAGTTTTCTGGGCGTGTTCTGAGCATATTCAAAATCTGTAAATTTTTTTTTATTAAGGTGAGTGAGAAACCTGTTGTATCACTACAGGTTTTGTATGACACTACGGATATTGAATTGATATAGTTGAAACCATTTCTCATCAAGGTCATCTAAAAATCTTCTTAAAAAATGTTAAAAACTATTTCCCTGTTCGGAAAGAGTAATACTCTATAGGAACTGTATAAACAGTTGTCTTAGCCACTTTTCCTGTTGTTTTTCATAGAAAGAATTAATACAAACTCATCATTTATAAATCTTGTGAAAACAAGTTAAGCAGAAGAAAGGATACTATAGCAGAATGAATCATTTATGCTTGTTTTGTTCTTTTGCCATTACTGTGGTGTCAAATTAACTCGGTGCCATTTAAAATGTACCGGATTGCCCCAAAACCCAGCTGAAGTAAAAACCAGTAGAGTTTGTGTTCAGAAAAAGCTGAACCAGCTTTTAAGCTGCTCATCCTCGCCCAAGCCTGGCCTGGCAACCAGAATAACTGGAACTGGGAACACGACGCGCAATCCGACTCCCTGAAATCCTGCGCTGCAAACTGCCGCTTTTATGGCTGGCTTGGAGTCTTGCTCCCTGACAGGGTGTAGTTTGATGTTCCCTTAAGCCAGCGCCATTTCTGAAAGAAAAAAAAAATAATAAAAGCAAAGCAGCAGTCTGTAGGCATTTATCCTGTGCTGTCTTTGCAGTGTATTGCCTGGCGTTTGTGGGTGACCTTGATGAGGAAATCAGTCTCAAAATAATCTTAGAAAAATGGTTGTTACACAGCTGGATGAGTTTCTTGCGCTAGCTTACTTGCACCCGTGCAGATGTGTATAATGTTAACAGCCTCCTTATAGGCAGAAAGAAGTGTTTGGAGATAGGGCAATGTGGATTCTGTCTGTAAGGTCCCTGAAATACGCTGAAAACTATGGGGGGGCACCTGGAATGTGAAATAAAAGGTGGTTCTGGGCAAGGGCTTGGAGAGAGGTTCTCAAGCGCGTTGTCTTGCTGCTTCTCCCCTGGCTTGCTGTGTTTTAAAGGGCTGAAGAAGCTGGATTTGTCCTTTTTTTTTCTTTTTTCTTTTTTTTTTTTTCCTTCTCTTTTCTTTCCTGATGGAATGCGTAGTTGTTCTAGGTGTCTGTGGTCTCGGGAATTCCAGCTGCAACTGAAGCTGTGAGTTTAGGTAGCCAGAAGGTATAATGTGTCTTTCTGAAATGTGAATGCTGAATCCATGCAGAGTACAGTGGGTGAATGTGGGCTGGTAAACTTAAAAAAAGGAAGTCTGGGAAAACTGATATAGAACTTAAATTTGAAACTATATGGCAGCATGAAAATAATAGAATAAAGCCCACAGGTTTTGCGAATTGCTGCTATTTGTGCATTCTAGACTATAGCACTGATATGGAGACGACTTAGAATGGATCCAGCCATTTACCTATTATTCATTTTTTTAGGTGGTTGCTTAGACACACAGCTTTTTCCATTTATGTAGCTGTTAAAAGACTCGTAAAGTTAAGTGGGGTTTTGTTTATAGGTAAACTAAGCAGTCGGATTTCTGTTTAGTGATATACGTGCAACATGCTGTGTCGTACAAAACAGCCAAATCTGTTGTAATAGAAGTTGCTGGCCTTGGGCCATTGGATTATAGTCATTTGTCACTGTAATGCCATTTCAGCAATGTAGATGTTCATTTCCGAAGAATTAAACATGCTACAACTGCGGTTTTTCTTTTTGATGGAAGTGTTTTATGTGTGATCATTAAACATACAACTGGGGATTATGGAACAAAGGGTTATGCTTCATGGTGAAAAAACGCGTGTGTGTGTACATGACTGTCTGTGTACATATATACACACATACACACA
Source organism: Caloenas nicobarica (assembly GCF_036013445.1). Lineage (NCBI taxonomy): Eukaryota > Metazoa > Chordata > Aves > Columbiformes > Columbidae > Caloenas > Caloenas nicobarica. The sequence continues at coordinate 21,076,658 of NC_088253.1, forward strand.
TATGAACATTCCATAATGGAACAGTTTAATATTTTAAAATTGGGATTCTAAACCCTACTTTTATTTTATGAAATTGTAACATATGCATTTAAGGCTACTTGTTTTGAGTATTTCCAATAATGGTGCCGTGTCGCTTATTTTTAAAACACTTTGAAGGTTTTTTAGATTAAGTCCTCATGTTAATATATTCATTAACACCGTAATAGAGTAAAACTTTGAAGTACATTAGTCTCTTAAATTTTGTATTTGACTCTCTAATACCTAATTTAATTGCAGATGTTTTTGATATTTTAAATACGTGTAAGAACTTTTCCTCCTTGTTTGACGGCATAAGATTTATTGATTTGTGGTGTGTGCTCCAAGATCTGTTTTTCTTCACGTGTAGTTAGGCAGGAGGCAGCCTGAATCACAATAGACCTAACAAAGTGTTTATGTAAGGCTTATTTAAATGATACACCTTATAGGAAAGCTTGTGTTTAATGTAAAATTAAGAAAGGCCTTCTCGAGATCCTGTGATGGACACAAATGTCAGTGCCGTACAAACCGAGAGAAATGTGCAAGACTGCTTCTGAAAATATTTTTGCTTATAGTATAGTGTGTGAATTGATATAACGTATAGAAGTCTTAAAAGAAGCATTGTATGTTATTTGCATTGGAATTATAGTAGGAAAGGAAGGAATATGGATCAGCTTCCATTGAATGTAGTGCTATCACAAGCTGGAAAATCACTTAAGGGTTTTCTAACTTTTTTACTTTGTTAAAAAAGTAAAGCCCCTGATTCAGCTTTAATTTGGAAGAGAAAAATGCCCTATCTGTAAGAAACTGTAAAGAACAACGTATCTTTAAAGGTTGTGTGGAAAGATGCATTTAGGAAAACACGAGAAGGTAGGTTTTCTTCAAAGAATTCTGTGTATGAAAGACTGCTGTGTCGTTTGGTTTTTATATATTTTTTTAACCAAACCAAGCACACGATCAGAAATAGCAATGCTGTATTCCCCCAGTGCAGCGGGCGTGTTTTTTCATACAACATTTAGAGCCTGCTGTAGCAATTCACAGGTTTCCTGCCTCATTTTTCCCCATCAATGTTGCAGGCTGGAAATGGATTTGCCCGTGTAACATCAAATACAGAAGTTGTATATCGTTCCTGCAAAGAAGTGAAGGCTTTTTATCGTGAAAATGTTTTGTCTTGTTGGACTGGGATTCTTTTGTAGGTAGTATAGCAACATGTTACCAATAGCGATTCTTACAGTGTCAAGATAATGTTCTTATTTTCATGAGTACTTCACAGCACATACCTATCTCAGCAGAAACATGTATGTAATTTGCATTTTAGCCTGTATTGCTTAGTTTAATGGTAGCAACAGGCAATTAGATTAATCATATTCAAATAATGGTTTTGGACCATGCTGCTTAGAAGGGTATTTGATTAAAAATGACGCTATACTAGTATACAATATGGGATGGTCTTGTCATATTAGATATGAGTAGTTATGATAAAAGGAGAGGGAAATAAAGCAGAGAGAAAGAGAGTCATTGTCAGCACAAGTTATAGCTGAATTGCAAGAAGAATCAAGTTCTCTTGAGTTCCAGTCTGATTCGGTCTATCCATTAAATCATATGGTCTCTAATAATAGCTAGCTGTTACTAAAGAAAGTAAGAACTAGTGCTATAATGTCCTTAAAGCATAGAAAAGCTCACTTTCTGTTCCTCTGCTGCCTTTCGGATACAAAACCAAAGCTGCTGCTGTTTGAAAATTTCTGTGGAGCACTGTGGTTAATTGATACGAAGTTGGAAAAAAGTCAGACAACTTATTTAGGCAATTCCCAGTACTCGTTTTCTTCTTCTCAGCTAAAGGCTGTGACCATAGGCTATTGCCCCTTAACAAGAAGTTCAAGTTTCCATGACTCACAGATAGTAAAAACTCCCTAACAAAACTCAAGACAACAAAAAAAGGGTTTATACTTTTAATATGCTTTCATAGCAAGCAAGAATGAGATACGTTTTCTGTCGCTTGCAATGCCAGGATGAAAATTTTATGTAAGTGCAGCAGAATTATAGAAGTGTAAAAGAGCAATAGTCAGCTTTCAGAGCAGAAGAAGTAAAGCTGTTGAGTTTGCTCATGTCAACAGGTTTGCATTCTCAGTCTTTTGAACTTTACATTTGTTCAAACACAACAGTGAATTATGGTGGTCACTCTTGTTGCTGGAGTCAAAATGACTGTAAATATCAGATGCTGGCACGTGGTGTTTTTACATGTTGCCAAAGACTTGGAGTTTTCTTCATTGGGGAGGGTAAAGCCAATGGGCACGTATTACGCTTAATATTAATGATTGTCACATAAAGGCCATTATGGTTTTCTGCTTTGGTGTAATTGCATCCTTAAAATAGATTTTTCCATGAGTTCTCATCAGTGTCCACCTCCGGAACGATGCATTAGGGCAGTTGTGCACTGGTTTTCCTTTGCTTTGTGCTGCTGCTCGTAACAGTAGCATGATCTTAGTCTGAATTCTTCACAGTTTTTTCCAGCCAAAAAAATCTCAGCGTTTAGCTAAGAGCTGAGGTATTTTATAGCCATTTAGTTTGCATACCAAATTTTGTGTGTTTGTGCTTCAAATTTATTTTCTGACAGCTTTTTTTTTTTTTTAAAAAAAGCGCTTGGAATTATTGAACAACTGCTTATTATATTATCTTTGAAGGACAGCTGTAGTTAGGAGTGTCCAACACATCCAGTGTGTTTACTTAGTAGCCAGAGGTTGCCATATTTGACTGGCAAACATCACCAATTTCAAACTTCAGTTTAGTTTGTATTTTGTGTCTTATTTGCAGAACAGCCATTTTGAACAATAGTATGAATGATTGATCGTGTTTACCAAACGTTTTTGTGATTTACAAGGTATTTTAATTGGATTTGGGACCAAGGGAAGCAATGTACAGCCACATGAGAAGCATGTTCTTTCAAAAGCTGCCTAAATTGGTGTTGTTTGAAAGTGGAAGGTATTATAAATTCACAATACACAGGCTGCAATACGAGGGTGTGGTTTCATCCTTGTTGCTGACCCTTGTCAGCATTGTGGATTAGATGGCAATTTGCTGGTATTTGTGTGGGGTCCCCTAAAATCATCTCCCTGGCTGTGTATCGATATTCCTGTTTGTAGATGGCTGGATGTGCAGGCCAAGAAGTGGTGACTCAAGCTGCGCCCTGGACCAGAGGGTACGTGAGCTGTCGGTTGTGATACGCATGTGTCACAGCCTTGTGGGCTTATCAGTAATAGTGTGTCAGGTTATACTCTGTTTTAGTCCCTTTTTGCCCCTCAGAAAGCAAGAGAATTTCAGCATCTTCAATACTGTAAACGTGTTGGGAAATATCTTGAGTGCCATTTTGCATTCTGTTCATTCATATGTGCAGAAGAAACGTGAATGCTAAGAGAAGATCTCGCAGAGGACATGAAATAGCACCACTGTCAGTGTTACTCTTTTGAAATGAACTAACTAAAAAAAGTAAGTCTTAAAATTGACAGTGTTATTATCATACAGTAAACCTACTGCGGTATTCATACCCAGTGTTTAACGCTGCCATTTAAAAATATGGGTGTTTAATATGCTTATTATCTGTGGTTTAGTTGCAGCAGTGTATTAATCTGTGCATTCATTTTAACAGCTGTCTTGCATCTACATAAAATTGTATTACAGATACTTGAGCTCTAAAACTATCTCGGGAGGAGGTGACATATGTGTGGTGTCCCAATTTTCATTTTAACCTGCGTACCACTACAAAAGACAAAGTTGCTGTCATGGGCAGTGCCAGATCCTCTCAGGTTTCCACCTGCTACTTATCACATATCAGGCTGCTAGAGGAGATGGATGGCTGCTTACATACTGAGAATCAAAATAATATGTGGTGTCCTCAGTTTCTTTCTGCCAAGGGGACCCAGAGCATACACATTTGTCATGTGGTGAGTCGTGGAAGGGGCTTGAGTTCTTGTTGAGAAAAAATAGAGGAAGAACCTCTGCAGAATTGCTCTCAGGCTTCAGCAGTTACCGAACTTAAAATATAGGAGATTTCATTATGTGGTGGTGGTTGTGTTGCATTTCTGTGATCCCCTTGAGTCATTTACCAATCATTGTGGGTTTTTGCAAGTTCTCTGGTTTATTTTTGGCTGTTACTTTACGAGATTATAACCCATTTTTGGCAGGTCATGACGTGCAAAGGGGAAAGTCTCATTCTTCCTTGCTCCTGGCCACTTGCATCTTTTGGTTTATGCCGGCTTCTTCTCTAAACCCTCCTCTGCCAGTGCAAAAAAAAAAACCAAACCAAATCTGGATTGTTTTCTCTCGGCTTGAGTATAATCATGTCACTGATCAGTTCAGCGTGTGCCAGAACTGGTGCAGGAGGAGAGGTAGGGTTGTGAATCCAGCAAGAAGTAAAGGAGAGGGAAAAACAATGTGGCCTTGGTGAATGGAGCAGGTGGTGGCTTTTAATGATCAGCCAGTGTTTTCTGTTACTGTCACTGTTTAATGTGTGGTGCTGTGCTGAGGTGGTTACCCCTGTACAAGCTCTGGGTATCATTAGCTTTTGCATTGTCTTTTTTTAATTCTTGGTGGTGAATGTGGTTTTGATAGGACTTTGCACCACATTTAGGTTAATACTAAACTTCCGAGGTTAAATCTCACTCACTTCTAAGCATTCAGCACTGTGAAATTCAGGGTTGAGATGCAAAGTTAGGTCTTCAGAAGAGGCACACCAGTCCTGGGTAGGTGGGCTCGACTGCCTTCTGAAGGTGCTAATCTGTCTTCCCTGTCAGGATGGAGTCCAGATAGCTAATTTTTACCTCACCTAATCTTAGCCATCTTAAATCCTGCCCTGAGTAATTGCTTGTGAAAAGCGTTGTGTGGGTGACTTGTCTAGCTGTGGTGCTGTTGCGGAAAACTAAAATCTCTCCCTAACACTTAGCTATGGTTATTCAGAGGCTATGCATGCTTTTCCTACTTTTCTTTATCTTCCAGTGTGTATTTTTCAGCTTGCTTGACAAACTGGAACAGCAATTTCCTTACTGCCAAGGGTGGATTGTCCTCTGGGATGAGTCTGTATTGTTCCTGTGAGGGATTAGTCCTGTGTGAAGACATGAGTAGTGGAAATAAGCAAAGAGAATATTGAATGTACATAAACAAGGGGGAAACAAATGAAGATACAAACAGTCTTAATTTTTGTGCAGCTTTGGTTTTGATTACTTGATTTTAGAAGCATAATTTTTAGTGTAATTTCCTTATCTTAAATAATAGGGTGTCATCTTGAATCTCACATCCTATATCTGCAAGGTTAGCACCTTTGCATACATGGAAAGGGCGTCTGCTGTTAAAGCGGATGGAGTAATTCACAAGAGGAAGGAGTATTTTTAAAGGAGCTGAGACACATACTGCTGTAACTGAATTAAAGAGTCTTTTGACTAACAGTGTGGAGGGATTATGTGATTCCAGAATTTTGGATGATAATTCAGTTTTTGGAGAGGAGAGTGGTCTGGCAGGCACAGACTAGTTCCTTCCATTTCTTTTTTATTTCATGTGCTGTCTGTAGAATAACTTCAGGTCCTGTGTCACCTTCCTCATCTTTGGCCTCATCAAGCCGATTGTGATGTCCTTCTCAAACCACTTAAAAATGTGCTGATAGTCAAACTTGTTTAATTTCTTAAAACTCAGCATCTTGTTGCACTTTTTCTTCCCAGAGCTCCGCCTCTTTTTTTTTTTTTTCCTTTCCTTTTTAACACCTTCATCCACATCTAGATGTATTAGTTTTACTTTTTTAAATCATGGCTTTGGTGGTTAAAAGTTGGCCGTGAGTTAAACGCAGGTATAGCAAGCACAGAAGAAGAAAGGCGCTGCCAAGCTGGAGCGCATTGCAGGGAAAGCCGGGCTTTGTTCTGGTAGCCCAGAGCATCCTGCCTTGCCAGGGTAGGAATGTACTGGCACCTCAATACTATGAACTATGTGGTTGGGAGAAAAAAAATAGAGTATGTGCTGTTCTTCTACCTGGAGGAATTGAGAGAAGCACATTGAAAACAGTCCTTCAAAATCTTAGTTGCTAAATTACCTGCTAAATAGATTTTCTGAACTTCAGAAAAATGCTGATTTATACAGCATATCTGGAATTTGGGTGGACTGCTGCGAGGTGTTCAAAGACGATTTGCTACTTAATGTGGCTGAAGCAGTTTTCTTCAGACGGAAAACTGATTTTAGTACTGTGTTCTTAGAAGATTGTTCTGCCATATGCATCTGGCACAAAAGGTTGCAGATCTAATGATTTTAGTCTGGTAGAGAAAAAAAAATGGCTAATATCAAGGCTTTGCTGCTGGGAAGTATGAGATAAAATTAATAAGAGATTGTTTTGCCTGCCCCACCTATAATAAAATAGTAGTTAAACTGGCTGTGTTCTTGAGTAACTTCATGTTCCAGCTTCTCTCTCCTCAGTGCTTATCATGCTATAGTAAATGAGAATAATTTGAGTCATAATTATTTTTGCTCTTCATTATAGGAAGAGTTTCCAATTTGCACGTTTGACTCAGTAACAAGTTCAGTGCAAGCAGAGCTTGCAGTAAATGGTTTTGCTCAATTGTGAGTAACCCGCTTGAAGCTGGTGTTTTCAAACTCTTCAAGGGTGTGAAGATAGAGGCTTAGCAATAGGTGTTTTTACCAACCACTGATCTTGAATTCAAAACAGAGGAAGGACCTGTCTATCTGTTTTGGAAGCATTTTTCTTTTGATGGTTGCAAGGGCTGCCTGCTTGGAGAATTTAATGGGAAAGTATTTTTGTTTGGCTTTTATTTTGAATTAACATCACAAGAAAATATATTGGAAAATGTTACTTCTCTGAATCACTGGCAGATGTTCTGTGGGCTTGTAGTGATGGAGCTGCTGGTGTAAAGATGTCAGAAATTCCATCTTGTGCTCTCCAAAGAGCTAAGACTTGATGTAATCAGCTCTGACAATGCAGTTGTTATCTTCCCTCTTGCTTTCTCTTTGGAGAGTGCTTTCCAGATATTCCTGCTCTAGTCCCAAAGTGACTGCACTTCACTGCAGCTTGTTTGTATAACCCGTGAATGTATGTTCTTACCTTGGGTTCCAGGGGAAGGTATGAGAAAGATACTTCCTTAGCAAGAACCTGATGCTCTCTCACAGGATGCAAATTAAAAGGTATATAAAATGTAGACACAATTCTGCTGTCACTGGACCATTGCTTTATGATGAAATATAGGTGATACAGCTGCATTGGCCTCTTTATACTATTATTATTTACAAAATAAAATTATGGCTCATTGTGGATGTGCCTTTTTTGGTTTGTTTTTTGGAACAGAAGAACACCACCAATTGGAGAAAGCTTTAAATGTGAAACAGCAGAGATTTTTTTCCTGGGGCAGACCAGAAGATAAGAGTGTCTTTCTGCAGTTGGGGAAGATACGCCGTGCTCATAAGTGCAATGGCGTCTATGTAAGATGATGGGTTGGTTTTTATTCTTGCACCCCCTTTCCCCCCCCTCTACTGATTACAGTCAGCACTTTATAGACAGCTTCCTTGGGCTAGTTGCACTTGTGGCAGCTGTTCTTTGTTTGAAATGGAGGAATGCCAACAAGCACCTCATTTTTGGGAATAGAATGAAGAGAATACATGAACAGAATTTGTTTGGGTGTAAGAAATTGGCTAGTGTTTTGGCGGTTTTTCATATGGTTATTGTTTGGTGTGTTGCTTTTATTTGAAATATGTTATGTAATTGATGAAAATGAATAATAATGAAAGAGCACAACCTGCTCTACTTTGGTGAATATTTGAGTTACAGCTTCAGGATAAACTGTTCTGATCCACGTTGTGCCTCCATGATAGGTTCAGGCTCAGGCTCTAGGGGCCACTTATTCATTAAACCTGCTCTTCCAGTAACTCTGTGGTCGCAACTGAAATTTCACCAACTTATACTTTCATACTAGACAATGATCTGGCTTTTTCCTCTGATTAGAAAACGAATTTTTAAAATGATCATTCTTTTTGCATAATGGAATGAATTCCCCCTCAGATTAATTAATGTAAAATGTGTGGAAGATCCCTAACTTTCTTCAGCTGTAAGAATTCTGTAATAACATCAAAGAAACCCTGAACTGGAAAAGAAAAGGGGGAAGGTACAGTCATACAATATATTTTTGAGCCTTTGATTGCTTAAATGGTGGGCAGACAGAGTTGTACTGACTCATGGGCTTAGCTGACCTACATTTACCTATCGCTGATCTTTCTCCAAGCACTATGTAGGTTTGTTAATGTTCTAGTTTTAAGCTGCAGGCCAGAGATAAAGGACTCTAAACTATACTGAGAGTTTGCTCATGATTCCTCACCGTTTCAGCTTTAATATGCAACTGCTCTGCCTTAAAGTACAGCTTCATTCCCATGCATTTTTATTTATTTTTCCGTAAAGAGGATATATCAACACAGGATTTTTTCAGAAACTGGTTTGCTTAAAATACTACCATTTAGACTGTGGTACAGCTGTAATTAGATGACCAGTGGTCTTCATGGCCCCTGGTTATGGGTTGTTGCTTGCAAATTCAGAATCTAAAACCAAACCAGCGAACCTGTTTTTCAGTCTCACAATTTTGTATGTGTTTTTATAAACATTTTAGCAATAAGTCTCTTGGGATTTGGAAGTTCAGAAAGCCTTATTGTAGCAAATGAAGTAATCATCTATGTACTAAGACTTGATGGATTTCAGCTCAAAAGGAAGGAGGACCTGGGGGAAAATTGTCTTTCCCTACACTTTCCAGAAAAAAAAAAGAAAAGAAAAAGATAAACCTCGATAAAATAGGAGAGAAGGGTGAGGGAGAAGTACCATATTTGCTGCTGGGATGACTAATGTAATAGCATTTTCTCTGCTAATAAAAACCAAGTGCAGTCATATGCATGTGCCCTTTATTCCTTGCCAGAAAACAGGCTTTTGAATGGTTCATTTTCTTCCTCTACTCCAGCCTGTTCTGATAGCTTTAAGAATAAGTTCGCTTCGTAGAAGTAGCTCAGTGAGAAAGATTGTATAGCTTATGGTATACATAAACTATATGCATAAACATAATTTCAATTTATGTGTGAACTAGTTTTGACTTGTTAGGCCTTCTGCTTAGATACAGTTGAATTATTCCTTGCCATCATTAAGTAAAAGCTGTATTTTTAACTCGTTTGTGGAGAAGCGTTTGAAGTGGGAGTATTCGCAGCTTAAACTAATTTGACTGGAAGATCTGAAGCTGTTGGTTATTAGATGAAAGCTACGTTAATGCTTGTTGAAAGCAGGAGCTGACACTTCATTTTCCTGGCTTTTCTTGTAGCACAGGTGATGCCAAGATGATGATGCATTTTTCTAGGACAAGCCACTGTCTAACGTGTGCTCCTCCTTGTAATCCTCTGAGAGGGTGTTCGTGTTGTCAGGCTGGAATACCAGTGGAGATCTCGTTACGGGCAGATGGGTAACATTAGCATTCATTTTTTAAGTAGTTAAGGAGAGCACAGCAAAAAAGTTGACACGGGGAGAGCTTGCAGGTCAGGCATTTTCATCCTTTGGGGTCTTCAGAGAACTTTTTTTTTCCCCCCCCTTCTTCTAATTAGTTCTGTTGCTGCTGCTTTTATTTGCATAGTTAAGATGCCACTTGGTCATTTACAGATACCAGACTTATAGTACAAATGTAAAAGTATTCTTATTTCTGTGTGGTAGAAACTAAATTTTCTTGTGTAGATGCATTTGGTTAATTGGTTTTATGTAATTTCTTTTATAATCTAGATGCAGTTAGTATCTCAAAGATATAAGTATGATGTCATTGATGAAATGTTTTGTTCAAAGTGGTGTAGAATCTGCTGGAGTGCAGATGTATGTAATGCTATTGTAATTATGTTACAGAAGTTAACTTAGAAACTGATTCCAGTTTTGTTGCAACTGGAAACACCAGTGACTGATGATCAGGACGGTTCGGGATGTTGTTCTAAGAGAGGTGTTTAACATGAGTATTTCTTTTAAAGGTAACTCATGTTGGGAAGCAGGTACTTGATACAGGGCAATTTGATCCTTTATAGCATGTCAGACTAAATTCTAAAATCGGTGACACCAGCACACAAGGGAGTCTTGCAGGCTTTGAGTTCTTTCTGATGTACCAGCTTCAATAATCTCATTCATTCAGTATTCTTGCTTGTATTATAGAAAGAGATATTGCAAATGTGATATACTTTTAAAAAATTTCTCATCTGCAGAGTATTTGTATAATAGCCTCGTCTTACAATTTTAAGTTCTTTGAGATGGTGGCGAAGGTGCAGGTCTTTCGAAGTCCTCTTTTCAGTCACATAGGAAGGAGTTGAGAATTACAGTTTGGTCTGGTTCTTTCAAACATTTTCAGGATTTTTTTTTTTTTTTTTTGTACTCTCCAAAGCTGTATGAGAACATTTAGAATTCAAGCCTCAGACTTTAATTGCAAAATCTTGATGAGTGGAAATAAGGCAAATAAATTAAAGCTGAAGTACTGGTGACATAAAAAAGGTTAATTATAAACTGGAGCACCCATGCCATTAGCAGCTTCATGTGAAAAGAGATACCATTTTAGAATTGCGCAGAGTATATTTAATTTTGCCTTTTTTTTTTTTAAGTTTATCTGCTTGTTGCTGTTAGTGTCAGTATCTGAAAGGAGAGATTTTGTGTATGTCGTGTACCATCCCACCTAATGCTGTCTCATTTCTAAGGTTTATTCAAGTGCTGTTTACTTTTATTTTCATCCTCGGTCTCATAGACGTGAGCGTCTGAAAGAGTGGCGTTCACATCTGAAGGCATCCAGAAGTTCAGCACTTTGTTATCCTGAAAGTAGCATTTTAAAAAAGGGTGGAAACCAACCTTTGTGAAAAATTTTCTTTTTGAAGTGATTGGTTGTTAAACCTCTGTATGGAAGACGCTAGATGGAAAAAATGTCAGTTTCTGATCATGCAGTGTGAGGGGGGTGTTTTGCTATGTTGGCATATGTTTACTCAGATTAAACATATTAAAATTAATATTATTTTATAACATACCTCTGGTAAATTGTCAGATTGGGTTACAGTCTTGAATTGTAAAATGGAATAGATCCATCAGTATCTTTTGGGTTTATTATATTGTTTTTGCATTCCAAAGGAGAGGTTTGGAAACACTGAGGAAGTGGAAAGGTGGTAGAGGTAGGCAGTGGTCTTTGGTGTGTTTTTTTTTTTTTCCTAAGCCTCCCACATGCCTTCCCCCCCAGAGAAAACCGTTATTTTCCATCTGTTTTTCTTATCCAGCTGCAAGCGGAAGAGCGTTGAAATTTATATGATGCTGTTTTGACATTGCTCTTAATCTATGGCAGAAATGAAGCTCCCCACACCAAGGTATCTTGAGGGATCCTTGAATACACTTAATGCAAGGTTAATGATTGCTCGGCAGAGTTAAACAATCTGGGGAGTAGTGGAAGAAATGCAGAGTGAAATGTGTGCTTCTGAAAAAGTGAGGAGGATTCCTGCTGCTTCCCAGGAACCAGAACAGAAACCTTCCATGGAGGTTGCAGCGATGGTTTGAGAAGGAGAGAGAGATCAGATTTGACTTGGAATTAAGCCTCTTAGAGACTATATATTTTTCAAAGTAAGTCTAGGAGTAACATTACAATTGGAAATTTTCATAACTTCCCCCCAATGTTCTCTTAGAGTTTTTCGTCTAAATCCAGTGTTGATGTGTGACTGGGCTCTGTCTTCTAAGCATCATTCCTTCTCTACCTCGTGAGTTACCACTTACACCATTGACTACTATTGAGCATGCTTTTCAACAAATGTTTGTTTATCTGAGGATATAAATCAAAATCAATTTTTTAAATATGTAGTTAAATGCTAAATAGTATTTTTGCTTGGAGAAAGCTTGATTTTTGTTGTTGTTGGTTGATTGTTTCTTTGTTGCCTTGAAATTAATGTAGAGCTCTAGCTGAGCTTCAACTTTTCACTGGTAATATTTTTAAATATTTTGGCTTCGTACGTTGCTGTATGTACTTTATGTATTATTGATGGTAATAAGCATGGATTTTGCTAACTGGGCCAATTCAGCTGTTGGTTCATACACATTGTTGTAGCAATCATGCTGATCCTTTGCTCAGGTAATGTACAGTTGTAGTTGCTGTGAAGTAAGAGGCTGTTGATGCTCTGACACATCTTGACAAGCAGCTTATCCTCAAGCATATCACAATCTCTAGCCTGTGTTCGGGCCGACTGAGCATCTGTGTCTGAAACCCACCTTTTCCTCGGAGGTTGTACGGTGAAGTCTCGGTCTGTTATCAGTGATTTGAACCTCAGAGTACTGTGATGTACACACAAATTTCAAATTGATGTGATGTAGGGCAGATTAGAGTTTGGCATTTAAAGGGATCTATTTGAAGTACTTCTAATGGGTTCGTGTGTTTCTTACACAAATGCTCACCTGAAAGTATTAAAATTGGAATTGAAATAGACTGAAACAGCTTTGGCAAAGCTTTAACACAGGGGAGAGTATCTCTGCTCTATGTTTTAAATGTTATTTACAGAGTGGGGGATAAATTAATGCTCATTGTCAGTGGCTTGTGTAGGGGCTGTGTAAATAATGTAATTAAACCTTTACTTGGTTGTTTCAAGTATTAGATTTTGTCAGTTTGAAAAAAAACCCTAACTTTAAAGCTTTTGAATTTATGTAGAATAATTTAGAGTGTACAAGCTGGGACCCCAAAAGCTCATCCTGATAACAAGACCGTCTCGTTCAGGAGTCTGTTGCTTTTATGAAATCCTAGCACTCTCTTGCTCGAAAATACTACTTAGGCATTTCAGTTACAGAAAAACCTTTTAAATTTGAGTTAATAGTTCAGGGTAAGTACTACAGTGGTGTCTTTCTGAAACTGTTTCACAACTGAAATCTGCTCTTACCCAGAGATGATTAGCACAGCACCAGGCACCCTGGGTCCTTGGGCCGTGGGATGGACAGACAGGCAGGGAGCGAGCACTGCATTTCCAGTGCCTCCTTCTCCTCTCCGTAGCCTTTTTTTGTAGAGATCATTATACTCACGAAGTGATATGATGTCTCAGTTCTTTTTCACTTCAGCACGTAGTTGTGCCTTAAAAAGGGTAGAAAATGGTGTTGTGCTAGCGGAGGGCGCTGTGTGTGCAGCTTGCAGAAATATATTTTGCGAGAGACGAGGCAGAGGACAGGACAGTCGGTTAAGTTGGGGAAGTTTTTTATGTCATCAGTCATATGGCCTAAGAAATTTACTTTGAAACAGTATTTTTCTCAGTTTATTATGCAGGGAACTTTTAGCTGGTTTCTTTTGTATTTGCAGATATAAAGCATTGTTAGCTAAAGCCTCCTAAAATCAAATAAAATTCTGGTTTTTTCAGACCCAAATGGGGTAGGGTTTTTTGCACTATAGTCTGACTAGGATTAGTTTTTGGGTTGGAAGTTGTTTTAAATTATGAAGAAACCATTGTATAGACACAACACTTCCCTATGTGAATACATCATTATATAGTGAAACTCTTCCATTAAGATAGTATCAGTGATCACTTTAACTTTCGTCTTGTGTTCCCTAATTAAGTAGCAGCACTTTCTTTTGCTTGGAAAGAACTACCAGGCCTGTGATACCTCAGTTAAAAATGCTGCTAAATGAAAAGACTGTATTGTTATATGGAGGAATTAGGGTTGGATTTATATAACTTCTAATAGTCTATAGTTGAGATTTTTGTTGCATTACTGCATCGAACATATCTCCCGATAGCATAGTTTAGTTACGATTCAGCAAGTGTTTTTCTTAGGCATGTTTTTGGAATATGATAAATTCTAGCTGGTGTGTTACTGAATAAAAATGACTTGGTTACATTGAGAGCACAAGCCAAGTTTAAGTCCTGTGCCAAGAACTGTGAAGCCGTTCACTCCAGTAGAATTTAGTGATCCTGTTGTGTTGTACTGGCTCAGTTGCTAGTTAGCAGCTGGTTATATGAAGGTTATTTAAAGCATTAATTGCTTTACTGTGCTTCAGACGTTTCTATCACAGATGTTCCAGTTTGTTTTGACTGTATGAATTGTTTGTCAACCAAACCAGATTATATTAATATTTGTTTAAAAACACTGAAGGGCATTAAAATGATTAAATTCTTTTCACACATGAAAGTGATATATCTAGAAATAACTTTTAGTGTAAGAAAATGACATTGTGTAGTTGCTGTGGAATTTAGTTTAAGCTTTGAAATTTATGAATGTAGGTGGCTGTGAGTCATGCAAACAGCAAGCGTGTGAGTTTTAATGGAATAAACCACTTAAAGTGTAAAAAAAAAAAAAAAAAAAAAAAGAAAAATACTGTGTTGAATGAGCATATCTAGAGCTTGTTGCAAATCCGCGCTTCACTAGAGAAGATTTTTTTAAAATTTAAGAACTTTTTTGAGTGATTCAGCTCCCAGTCACGTTAGTTGCAGCCAAGCTGAGGGTTTGCCATGAGCAAGATGTGACACAGATGAAAAAGCTGGTTTCTGCCCCGGTTTTCTGATGGAAGGTGGAAGATGGCAAAGAATTGTCTTAAATGACCATCAGAGTCCTGGACCAAGCCAACCTGCCTTTCTCCATGGCCATAATACTTGTGACTAGTGAGTCTTAATGCGAATATCTTTCCATATGCTAAAATGTGTTAGTGCTGATATTTTCAGGTCCTTTTGTCTATTTTGTCAGTTTATTTGACTCCTTATCCAGCCTCTTTCTGTCGCAGTATCTCTCTGCTGTCTTGGATGTTCAGATGCTGTTCAGCTGATTACAGCTGGTGGCGCAAGTTTGTAGAACTGCGCATCCCAGGCGCTATGAAATGCCAACATGTTGGGCCTTTTTACTGAGAATGCTTCATTTTCTGTAAACTCCATATAAACTCTCATTTCAGTATGAGGGGTTTTTGTGATCTAGTTAGGTACTTCTAGATTTCTATTTTAAAATATACAAAATATCTAAAAGGGTGCAGGAAGATAATGTTGGAGAAAAGACATTTCATCTTAGGTTCAGTATGTAGAGTCTCAGGCACAAGAGTTACAAAATTCTGAAGAGCAGCTGTACCAAAATTGATGACTGTTTAAATATTGTATATTTTTCTAAACCTCGCAGTTTCAGTTCAGTGGGACCACTTGTGCACCCAGGCAGTGGTATCATTACTCTTGCGTAACTCATTAGTTTAGCAGAACTCTAGCACAGTAAGTGGTTTTTTTCTGTTGTAGAGGGTATGTGTCTGTGTTGTTTTAGAAGGTAAACCAGTTTGTGTTTAGGGTTTACTTGAACTGATGCAACTTTTCACTCTAAATGCTCATTTAAAACTGGTCATGGGATGAGCTGCAGTTTGTGCTGTGGATACTTTAGTAGGAATTTGAAGGAAAATACATTGTATACGGTTTTAGAGTGTAAAGTACTTTGCGAAAGACTTGGGAAGGAATTAAAATGAAATTTGGGATGCAAAGAGGTGAGCTACTGGCTCCCAACACACAGATCTTTTTGAATGCTGGTATCTTAATAAATTTTACTATGAATTTATTAACTGTGTTGAATGCAAACCCTCTTTAACAAAGATTCTTCTCTTTTATTTTTAGTATATTTTTGGGGAGTTCAGCCCTGATGAATTTAATCAGTTCTTTGTGACTCCACGATGCTCTGTTGAGGTAAGATCTACTTTAAACTTCTGTTAGAAATAATATTTTAAAGCTACATCTATTAGTGCATATTTGAAATAGCACAATACTTTTTAAAAAATTATTGCTAATTTACAAACTGAAGGTATTGAACAGGAATCTTCTTTCCATGTATGTGGATTTTTAGAAGTAAATTAATTATTCCACCTTCTGCTTGTCATCTTCTAGAGCTGGAATAGCTGACATTGTAGTGACAGGATGTCGAAAGTGAGTTACCCAGCCCTGTTACCTCAGCTTTGATGCTCTGATTGCCCTTTTTTTTTTGCTTAAGAGGTATGGTATTGTAGAGTCTTACTCTCTGTAGTTCTTGGTAGAGAGTGAAGAAGCCATTTTTCTTTGTAGGGAAGAGTATCATGCCATTGTCCTCATCTCCGGACTTGAAAAGTAATTTTTGTCTTGGTCAGTTTCCATGTTTTTCCTCCAAACATTTCTGTTTAAACATTTCAGTCATGCTTCTGTCTTCCCTCAATGTAAAGGAAATGAACACTTCAGCTGTGGATGGGGAAATCCTTTTGTCACATTGTACAAATCTGATGACCATTGTTAATTTGACTTGGTTTCCTGTAACTTAATTTTACAAGTATAATTAGTATAGCACACCGCTAAACAATGAAAGTGCATGAAGGGAATGGGGTGGGCTGGTGGGTCAGGGAAACTTAGAAAAAGGCAGCTTGTACTTGCCTTTAGGGATAGCTTTATATCTTTCCTGTTAGGTGGGAAGTAATGCAAAATAGATCTTGAGGTAATACGTGTTTCTTCTGCTAATATTGCTGTTTTCCCCACCATTAAATACTGCAGCAGCAGCATGACGTTGGCATCCTCAGTAGTGTCACCTTAAGTGTCCTACATCAGCTATTCTCATGCTTACATTGGGGAAAATGTCATATCTTGACTTCTATAAAGCTACTCTCATAAAGTATGTTGAGGAAACATGAACCTACAGCATTCAAACCAGTCTTACTTCATTTTATAACAGTCTCAAGTGTACCACTTACTGGTTAGGTACCAAAATAAAAAACTGTGTTGAACAATGTTCTTTCAGTTTGTCCTTGATCTGGTTCAGTTCAATGTTTTAATTATGTGGATGATGAAATAAAAATTATCCTTATTAGTTTTACACTGTGCAGATATTTCAGAGAAGAGTGGTCTGAAAAAAAAAATAGGGTGAAATTCAAGCAGCCGACTGAGATTGTAATTCTGCAGTGATGTTTGACATACATTCTGTTGGGGGTAGTGCCAGTTCTGGGAGCCCCAGCACCTCTCGATACTGGTGTCCTTCCGAAGTCCCTTACCTATAGACTGTTAAAGCTAAAAGTTGTTTAGAATGTCTCTTACACAGATGTTCTATCAGACACCTCTTGGCTAAGATGATTCTGATGACCCAGTTGTATGAAAAAGGTCAACTCAGAAAGCTGATATCTAGGGGACCAATAGATGAACTACTTTTTAAAAATTTTTTTAGTTTGGATTTTCTTAAGCTCTTGGAATTAGAGAAAAACAAGAATTACAAGTTTTATCATAAACTGTTTACCGTAAACTTTTAGAATACATTTTTAGCTCTGACTATAAAATTATATTGAATCTGTGTTTGATATTAATGTGGAATAATAGGTTGTTAAAAGCTTGGAGCCTCATTTATTCTCATTTTTCACCCAGAAAGTTGATGTATTAAGATGTATTATGGTTTATAAATAGATTTTACAGTATGTGTTCTTTTTATGCAATTTTTTAGTACTGGAATTTTAAGAATATATTTCTTGCCACTTCGATGCACTGTTGTCTACAGTGCTTTAAGTAGGTGATTTATAAGTATCTTTAGCTTTAGAGAACTGAAGACTTGAATGGAGAAGTCTCTGATATTTGTTACAGCATTATAATTTCAGCTGCTGGGGGAGTTTGGGGGCAGACGAGGGGGAATTAGAAGTTGCCCACCTGTGGTTACTCAATACTAAGGGATTCTATCAACCACTGAGTCCATAAAATGGTGCCGATGTTTTATATTAGACATGTTTACAGTCCACTGTATGCTGTGGTTACATTATGCTTAGGCTGATGATCAAAAAGTTTTGGGTTTTTTTCTTTAAATGTGATTAAGAGTACACTTTAGCTGAAACGTTTGAAGGGCAACACTGTAGCTGAACTGGATTGAGAGTCAAAAGGTTTAGGTGTGACTATTGTCTGTGCAAAACTTGGTTTCATCCTTTCACAGGTAATTTGGTCCGTCTTCAGTTTTTCTCTAAAAGGTGATTATGTTCCTCATTTTACAGTTGTGGTGAGTTACTGTAGATGAGGGAAGATCTGATGCTGTGAGGTGAATTGCTTGAGAAGTTGATGAGCCTGTGGTGTGTAACCAAGATTATCTTTCCGTAATTATGGTAATCTGCAAGGACACTTCAAGCTACAGTGTGGGATTTGATAAATATAGAAGCATGAGTTCAAGACATGCTCTCAGAAAATCAAACCTTAATAATGATATTTTTAAAGGATTCAAATGTTTCAAATGAAACTGATGTCAGATGCTAATAGTGTTGCTTATCTTTAAATAAGTTTCATTTCTTTTTTTGCACAGCTCCCTCCATACAATGACACAGTTTCATGTGGTATTAAGTCCACAGGTAAGTTGCACAATGGTAAGAAATCAAGATCCATTTTTTAAACTTAATGGTTTTGACACTTTCCTTGATTTAGTATGACCTCTCTTTAAATTTAATATTTAGAACTTGATCAGCAGCTATATATGCATATATTTGGCAGGTTTTTTTTTTTTTAAAGGCCTTTAATGACTGAGATCCATGAGAGTATTTGAAAATACGTCATTGAACTTTAGCTAATTAGAGTGGACGTTCTTATTCCCCTCAGTTGTGCTACCACACAGTCTTAATGTCTTGCTGGAATATTGTAGGATGCAGCTGTAAAAATGGGAGGAGGTGGAAGCTTGTTAGAGAACTTGTACCGAAGAAGTGAGTAACTAGTGTGGCGTTCAGCTGGCCCTCCTGTAAGAATCATAGTGTATTTTCTGGCAGTTGCAACCTGCTCTGTTCAATGTTCCCTTCGACATCCTTGTTTCTATCTGGTTCACCTATTTTTCTGGAAAATACTCTTTTTTTTTTTTTTTTTTTTTTTGGTGAAAGTATGACTCTTGATGTAAAAATGCATTAAAGAGTTCCTGGTTTAAAGCTGGAACAATCACGTGCCTACTGTGTCTCAACCTGTACACCCTACAGCTTGACAAAGGAACCTGGCCTTACTTCATACATAAAGTTGACAGTTAAGTGAGAGCTGCCATGTGATCACAACTATATAGTTTAAACCAAACTTTCCTCAATATTTTAAGCAGCAGGTAAATTAATGTTTGTTTTTTTCCCAGAATCAGAGTAGAGCAAGAAAGCTGAGACTTACCCAGATGTATATGAGAATGATACAAGTGACATCCAGATCTCCTTCAAAATAATGCAGGTGTCTGACTGGACATTTCTCAAAAGTACTTATGAGGACCAAAATGCACATATTAATGTTTAAGAACACCGGAGCATTATGCTTAGTGACTTTGGCCTTGCATTTAAAGGTAAATAAGATAGCTAGACATAAAGAAGGATAACAGGTCCCATTTGAAAGCAGATGTGCAATATTTCTGAAAATTCAGGACCTCTATTTAGTACAAGACCAGTTTTAGGACCCTGAATAATTTTAAATAGGAGTTTGAAAGGTTCATTAAAAGGACCAAATGGTATAAATTATCTGTTGTTGATGACAGGGGTGTCCAGTCATATATTGCTTTGTCTAACTCTGGATTTAAGTTCTGTTCTTTAAGACTGAGGTTTTAATGTTCACAAGCCATACAGAAAGTTGGTTTATACAAATGTTTTTCAGATCATTCCTAGACCCTGAGAGAGCCCCTCCTAGCCCTGAGATTAGGTAATGACAGCAAATTAGGTTTTGCCTGAAAAATGTCTTTAACAAGCCTGCACTGTACCGTGCGTGCACATTATTACTGTGACGGCTGCATAAGAAGCTGTGGAAACTAAAATGGAATGCTATGCTTACGCAGAATATTTATAATTATAATCAAATGACACACATTGCCCAAGTTGTCACCCCCCCAATAGCCTAATTTTTTTTCCCGTACTTATCTTCAGTATTTAACTTTATTACAGAATTAGAAGATCCATTAATGCTCACTAGGAATAATCAGATCATGGCTGAAGCTCTAATATGCAGAAATCTGTTCAGACTAATTAGTAGTATGTATTCACAGCTTTTGTTATTGTACATAAACTTTGTCTTTTGAGCATCTGTTGATACTTGTTTCAATATGCGTGTCATGTTGTTCATGACAGATATATCTGTTTCAGTCCGTTCAGAAATAGCACTGTGAACTAGATTGAAACAAAGATGCCCGGAAGCAAAGTGGAAAGTCAAAACAAACAGAAAAAAACTACCTCTCATTTTTTCGAAGGAACTTGACTCAGCAAATGAGCTTCTGCCAGTCATCCCATAGACTAACTATACAGTAGCTACTGGTATTTATTATTCTAATCCTGCTGGAAGGTGTAAAGTTGTAATTCCTCAGATGTAACTTCCTAACTTTTACCTTAAATGCTAGAATGTTCATGTTGCACCCTCAGCTAAATTACCATTGTGCCATAACTGTAAGGGAATGTGTGTTGTTTTCTGCTCTCCACTTGCTCTGAGTTGGCTCTTGTGATTGTGTAGTGCACAGTAAGCTGAGAAGTTCCCCAAAACAGAAGAAAAAATACTCACTTGGATTATTTTTTCTGCTAGGTTAGTGTTCAGTAACACAAGTGCTGGAAGCTTGGTGGAGAGTAGAGGAACCGGGCAGGAAAGCTAAGTGAGAATTCTCACTGTTGGCTGTAGTAGACTTAAATCACCCACCAAGGGAAACCATGTGCTTCGTTTCGAAGCAATTATTATTTTTTTTAACTGGGATTTTGGAAAAAACCAGAACTCCCGGGTTATTTGGAATCGGTAGGGATTTGAAATGTGCCCAATAATTCATTTTTATCATGGCTGGAGAAATATTAGCTGTTACCAGTTGTTGCTTCTGCTTTTTGCTGTCGTAACAAAGGGTAAAGAACTGGCTCTTGGTTCATGCTTGAACTAACAAGTTGCTCCATGAGCAGATGAACTAATGAGGAACAGTTTTGTTGTAGATTTGTGTCCTGTATCCCTTGAAATCCCGTGCTTTGCATTTGCAACCAGCTGAAGCTGTGGCTGGGTTCGATCTGCGTCCCCCTGACACATCAGCCATTTGGTAGCATTGGAACCAGTTAGTGTTGCTGCTCACCAGTTGGGTGATCCTTGAGATCTCCCAGCCCTTCCTTCTGAAGTTGGTATCAGGGCAGCAGCTTTGCACCTCCCTGCCTTTAGGCTCCTTATTTTTTCAAAAAAAGAAGCTGAAGCCCCTTTGGCGATAGCTGGGCAGTGATTGCAGGAGTAGTTGGTGAATGGGGGATTGCCAGGGACGATGTTGTAAAACACTTTCTCATGGGTGTGGGGAAGAGGTGAGGAAAATTTGAAATTCAGGCTTTTATTAACATGATTTAGAGAAATGTGTATGGAGGGATTTTTTGGTAAATTTTCCTTTAGCCTGGCAGCAAGATTGAAATTGATAGCTCAGCTGTGTTTACTTCTCATTTAGTTAGGTTAGTAAATCAAAGTGTTAAGAGCAATTAACAGCTGTATCTACTTGTTTTTAATGTGATTTGGCATGAAGTTATATTCATTTATATTCAGTTATATTTGGTGAGAGCTACAGACATGTAAAATATATAATATATTACTTAAGACTGATCTTTATTTGTTAATTGATGATATTTTGGTATTGCGTGTGTAAATCAGACCTCAGCACACTGAATGTTTCATTACTCTTCATTTGATAGTGAAAAAAAAGCGTAGATCGTAGTTGTCACTGTTGAGGCTGTTTTGTTTGTTTGGATTTTGATGTTTGTTTAAGTTAAAATTTTCATTGGCAGAGTTTTCTAGAAAGCATTTGGAGAGTTTCAAAGCAGTTATGTTGGCAGTTATATATCAAAATACTCTCCACTAGACTCTGTCCTCCCATAGGATTATTTCCTGAGGTGTAGGAATAACGTTTTTTCCTTAGGAACTGTTGTTTGCTTTTAGTTGTGTTTAAGAAACAAACCAAAACAATAGTCATTTTTAATGAGTGTCTGTGGTAAACCTGAAAACATGCATCTGTTGACATGTCATACATAGAAGTGTTTGGTTCTCTAGTGTCTTTAAAAATTTGAAATGTGTCTATTTTTGGTTTGGTGTTGTGTCCTGCCCACTCCCCCCCATCTTTGAGAAAACAAAATATTAAAATTCATCTCTTTGAAACAGTAACATACATATCATAGAAAGACCTGCAGAACTTTAGTACTGAAACGTGAGCTAACCTTCAACGTTTGTGAGACTCAGTTTCATTAATTTTATCACTTTATTTGATAATTATGGAAATAGTTGTAAATTAAGTATTCAATGTTACCAGTTAGCCTGCATGCATTATAAAACTAATTAAGTTCCAGGAAATTGCAGTACTTCGTCACTGAAAATATTTTGTGATACTGCAGCCTGCCATGAGAATATTTCTTAGGGTTTCTTTAAAGAGCGTGTCAAAGTTCCAGGCGAAATAAAGAAATTAAGAGTAACAACAACAAAACAAAACCCAAAGCACAAACCCAGTCCTATTCACAAATTTTTCAGTACTGCTTGTATGTACGAGTTGAACACATTTATGTTGTGATTATTGACATAAAATCATATAGTCATATATATCATATTCTCATACAGTAAGAAATTCAACTGCGATGAAATTAAATAAGTTGTCGATGAGCCTAGAGTTAAAACTGTAATTGCCATGTTTTCATACAATTAATGAAAATATTTTTCAGTTATTAATGATTATGATAAATCTTTACACATTAGGAAAAACAAATGAAGCAAACCTCCCAAAACCCAGACTCCACATGTGAATGTTATTTTTAAAAGTTAAACAGGTAAAGGCTTGGATTTTGTAACTGTCAATGGAATACACTATCTTTAGAAGTGTAGAGTTCAGTATTGCACCATGTTTTATATGTCATTATCCAGTAATTAACTTATTGCAGAATATTGCTAAAGTGAATGACCTTTAATAATTTTTCTCAATAGGTGAATTTAATAGGTGTTATTTGCAGGAACTGTGCAGTGACTTTGAAAATTCCATACTCTGTTTAAGAAGACGTGAATCATACACTGTCTTTAAGAAAACGATGTTTTGAAATGTTCTTCAGGTATTAGATAGAGTGTAAGAATTATTTTAGTTTGAAGGAATGTAGTTTGCTTTCTTGAGTTTGTAGTAGTTTGTTTTCTTGAGGAAAATATGGGTTTTTTTTCTTGACTTTGTAGCTTTTTAATTAGATGTCATTCACTAACTCAGGTTTGCTTTCTCTTGTTCAGGGGAAGAGTATCAGAGAATTGAATTTGGTGTTAATGAAGTTATTGAGACGCAACCAACCGTACTAAATAACACCGACTACAGTATTTCAAGTACTCTGAATCCTCAGGCTCCGGAGTTCATTCTCAGTTGTGCACCTGCTCAGAAACCCCCTGATGATACTCTCAGCGAAACCAACTACAACTCCATTGACTGCCAGTTCACTGACCCAACCCTCGCTTTGGATGGCAGTTCTAATGCTGAAAACGATGGCTTGGCTGGAGGCCTTGGGCAAAGGGAGCGTAAAAAGAAGAAAAAAAGACCGCCTGGATACTACAGTTACTTGGAAGATGTCAGCGATGGCGTCGCTCCCCCAGAAGCTCTTGTAAATGGCCATGCAAATTCATCGGGACTAAACAGTATAAGCACGGAGGATACGGAACTGACGGGAGACATCCCCTCCCTGGCCACCCCAAGGACTTGCAACAGCCCGGACAATTCTGTGGACTTCGTTAACGAAGCTGTCTCTGATGATTCTGTTTCTAGCGCACTAGACAGTAGCAGGACTGCAGGGCAGCCTGAGGTATGCCGTGTTACTAATTCTGAACCGTTTTGCATCCCCGCAGAGACTGGCAGAGATAGCCCTTTAAGGACAGCTGTTGTACAGTCTTATGCTGGTACTGATACTACTGAAAATCTTGGCGTTACTAATGGACAAACACTTGAATCCTCTGGTGAGGACACAGCTGCCAATGGGGTAGAATTGCACACTGTGGAAAGCACTGACTCAGACCAAGCTAAGCCTGAGGAAGCTTCACCTACTACTGAGGCAACAGTCCCGGTTGCAGGATCAGTCCCTGTTAATCAGCCTGCGAAATCGTGGGCTAGTCTTTTTCACAATTCCAAGCCCTCTGCTTCCACATCTGTGGTCTATGTTGAGACTAAATATACCCCTCCTGCCACATCTACTCTGGTCCCTGAAAAACAGGTTGAAGTCAAAGAGGGACCTGTTCCAGTTTCAGAGGATCCTGTAGCCATAAAGATTGCAGGTATAGTTAATACACACGAGTGGATGTTTCACTGGAAGGGTATTAACTCTGCTTGTAAACAGGAGTGTGTGCAATATTGATAGAGGAGATCCCTCTGTTAATGTTCTTAGTAAGATGACTGTTCAAACACGGCTATGAAAGATGTAATTGAAATAAGGCAGTTTTGTATCCCCCCGAGTAAACATTCCAATGAGACATTACCATGTCATTATCCCAGATGCGGTAAAACGGTTGCTACTTGTCAAACAATATGTTTAAGTGATCTGTGATTTTTTTTTTTAAATAGCCTGGTTGCATTCGACTGTGTGCTATTGCAATAAGGAGAATACGTTAGAGAAGTTTGTTCTGAAAATGGTGTGTTATATTATCCAGTATTTACAATCTTGTACTGCATTCCATTACAAGAAGAGTATTAATATATTTATGCCAAAGTAGCTGAAATTTGTGGATACTTAGAGTAGCTTGACTGTAACATCTACATAGGTCCTGCTTTAGAAATTCTAATTCAGGAGATAGTTTTATACTTGACAATTTGCTCTTTGAGAGGTCTGTGTTTCAAATTTTGAGGAATTATCCTGGACTGTTACAAACAACATTATATTATGCAGAAACAATGCGAGCTATTGCCTGTTCAAGAATAACCATAAGAAACTGTCCAGAGGGTACATCGGGAAAAGCAGCGCGTGATACGAAGGCTTTGACCATTGGTCCTGTCGTATTGGTAGTTCTAATGAAAAATGCTAAAATGTGCCCGAGATCATTTTTGCAGATTCAGAAAACACGAAGAAAAATATCCATTTGGTTGCATTTTGTGTCACTGACTCATGAGTGTTGGAACAAAAATAATTATTTTGAATCTTTGAAATAGTCCGTGTGTGAAAAGGCTTGCGCAAAACCCTGCTATTTATGCTACATGATAATTTACAAGTACAATGGCGTTTCATGTGTGACAGCTTCAAGTTAAAGTTTTCTGCTCTAACCGGAAGCTGACCTGGAGATTTCTATTCAGAATACCCAGAAGTATATACCTGCCTCTCATCCCCTCTTTAGTAACAGTTTTGTTACTGAAAATTGCCTGTTGAGAGGAAAGTTGTCAAGATAATTCATATTTCCGTGTGTTTTTCGCTTGTGTTACGCATGCACTTAACTGTTAAATAATGTGTATGAGCAGGTGGTTATGGTTTGTATGAACGCATACATATGGAGTATGTTGTACTCTTGAAATCTTCAGCTATTGTTTCATTTTTTAATGAATTTTAATTTAAAACTGTTTTGTGACAACCATAGAGCTAGAACTGCTTGCTATAGATGAAAACCTTTTTCTTTGCTCTTGTCCAAGTTGTTTCAGCTTTAACTTCCTAGACTGGGACTGTTCCTGTACTAGTTTTTGCCACCAGGTGGGAGCAGAGCTTTTTGTTTTGTGTTTAATGTGTTAAAATAGCAGTGTAACATACACGGTTTTCTTGTGCACCTTCACTATTAGGCAGCTGGTTTTGCACAGGAATAATCTTGAGTATAGATCCTTTTCCAGTGAGAGGGAATTAATTTTCTCACTGTGGCTGATCTAGGGAGGAGTTACATTGCAATGCCCATAATTGAGATGCTCCTGATTTTGATCTAAAATGGTCATGTCAAGATCTGAATGCTGCGTAGTCAGGGCTTTACTGTGTGCAAAGAGGTGTCTTCATTGTCTGGTTTCTTTTATGATGTTCTCTGTCCTTTTTGGAAAATAGGTATGTTAGTGCTTTATTCATACACCCACACTCGACAATGTGTTACATGAGTTCTGTTTGATGATTTTCAGACAGATCAATTGCTCCATTCCGCACATATTTAATCTCAAACCTCCTGCCTAGTTTAGCATCGTTCTATAAGGGTATAATGCTGGATGTTTCTCATAGGCAGCCGCTGATTGTGTTCCTTGTTTTCTGTGTGGCTGAGTTGGAATCCTGGTTTCGGATTTGCTGGGAATTCACCAGTTTCAACTCATGCCAATGGGAGTGAATTTTTGACCACAAGTGCCATAGGGTGCTAAACATGGGTAAAATCTAGACCTGAAGTGTATCGAGTTCAGCAGGCAAAATTAGCAAATTTTCTGACTTACTATCGGAGCTCTGAGACCCTTCTGTACAGTTTTTATTTAGAGCAGGTGCTCAGGACACAAGAAGATAAGTTACTTTTCCAGGGAGCGATTGCTGGTTTGTGCTTTAATTTCACCAGTTAGCACAAGGGAGGTTAATGGTTCACAGGCACCCTGGAGATAGTTCAGTGCTACTGGATTCAACCTGAAAAGATCAGTGGTTTCTTAGTCCTGAAATGTAAATGAAAGCTACACAAGATACGGAGATGAAGATCAGGGCTAGAAAATAAATAAACCAGACAAACCAATTTCATGCTGATCTTGCTGAGAAAATAATACTGAGGAGTTAATTTTAGCAAGTGGGTAAGGAGTATGGTGAGAAGCTTCACCGGTGGACAAGCTAAAGGAAGGAAACCGTGAACTACTGATGGGGGTTTTTTTGGCAAAACTGAAGGCCGGTAACATCGGAATGGTGGAGGAGTACAGGTACAGCGCTTGCATATTTAGAAAGACACAACTGCACTAATTATGCACCTTGGCCTCATTTAGATACTAGGACAGACATTTTAAGAATTCTTTTCTAAGGGATAGTAAGGTCATAAATGGTCCGTATTTGTAAAAAATAAGACACTTTCAGGTTTCAGTTGCCACATTTCAGTTACTACCCTCTGATACGTAACCTGATAATAATGCCTTATATAATGTTCCAAGTAAACTAGGGAAATAAGTGTTTGAAAACTAGTAGCCTTTTAACTGTTCTTGCTAATTTTATTAGAAATTTCAGTGGGAGAAGCTAAAGATTTTTCGAATCCCATTTTCTTGCAGTGTTTTGATTGTGGATGATGGAAGTAACTTCGTATAAAACTTGTTTACTGCAGGCAGAATTTCAGATAAATTGAGGCACACAAGCATTTAAGATCTGATTAAGTCAGGAGTGATTTTAAATTAGAAGGAAGGGAATCAAATAAATGCAAGTATGGAAGGATAGGCCAGAATAGAAATCAAATGCAAGCGTATGGTATGAAGAACAAATGGTTGGTAATAGTATTAGAGCATATAAGGATCTGGAAGTTCTGGGGAGTTGATAAGTGTCCTTAGTAAAGCTGAAGGAGACAAAGTTTTTTTCCATTGTTTAGTGCCAATCTACATAGAAAATATGGGAGAGAACTATAATTCTGTTGTTGCTGTTGAAGACTCGATGAAAACATCAGTCTTTGGGCAGTGCTTCTCAAGGAAGATGTGATAGTGCAGCAGAGGAAACAGAAGCGAGATCTGAAAACCAGAGTCTTCTGGCAAACGTGGCAAAATTGGATTTACTTAGTGGCGGATGAAATTGTTGGAGTGATGACGGATGTGACTTCCAATACGTAGAACATCTTCATGAAGAAGATGATGATTCGCTGCTCTCCCAAGACTGTAGTGAACAGGACAAGAATTACTTAGTTTAATTTGTTACAAAGGTGTTCCAATGTTACATAGTAGAAAATTTCTAAATGTTATCATAATATTCTTGGTATATTTTCAAATCAAGCCCATTATTTCACAATTCAGTATCTGCCAAAGGGAATTTGATTTCTGGTTAGTGATGTGTCCTTTATAACACGTTTTGCAACTTCAAAGAAGTTTTCTCATTGTTCTAAGTGTATTTTTGTTCTGATACTCTTGTAAAAGTTCTTGAAGTTATTGTGTAAATGTTGGATGCGAGATGAAAATGTGGTATTGAGTGTAATTGCTGTACACAAAAATAATGCTTTGTGTTAAAAAAACCTCACTGTAATTGCTCTAGACATTGTTTACAAAGCAATTTTATGACCACAAGAGGATGCTAAAGGTCCTAATAATAATTTTATTTAGTGTGATACAAAAATAGGGAAGAATACAGTTAACATAAAAAGTTATCGAAAGGCATTCCAATTAAATACTTTTTTCATTCTCTTCATCCTAAATTTCAACAGTGCTTAGTTGTCTCACCAGAAAGATTGTGTGTCTGCATGATACGTTTCAAACTTTGCTGCATTAACTATAGTCAGAAATACTAGAGCATTAATAATTGAATAACGAATATATTTTGACACTCACAGAAGGATTTTCATCTGTGCTTGGTGCTAATGCCTTCTTGTTCTACATCTTTTTGCTGTCTGCCCTTTCAGGTGTCAGGTTCTTTATGTAACAGAGGACTGATTTAAATACTTTGTAATTTTTGGTCATGTTTTCGTTTGGCTGGAACTGGTGTCGTCAGCAGGAAATATGATCTTATAGGTGAAGAGATAGTCTGGAAGTAGAAGGACATGGATTTTGCCTGCAGTTCTGCCAACTCCTCTGCTCAGTTATAGATTTGTGACTCTGCTTTTCTCCGTGTCACGTTATCTTGTCTGTTTAGATAGATAGTCCTTCTAGTGAATATCTCAAACTCTCTTAAGTTTACACAGTGTAGCATATAAGGGCTCTAGAGGCCCTCACGTTTATTATAGAAATAAATAAGCCCCTTGGTAGAAAATTGCAATATTTATTTGCATTTTTTATTCTGTCTTGTATACCTCTTGTCCTTGTTTTGCAAATTTAAAATATACCAGATCCAATATTTTCCTTAAACAGTTTTTATTTAGGTACCTAAATAACAGGTCAGACTTCCTGGAAAAACTCCCCCTCTTGCTGTCAGTTCCATAACTGAGACAGACGTATTTATGTTCAGTGGTTTCTCATTTTTAAACTTGGGCCATCGCTGAAGTTTTCGAAAGCAGGAAAACAGGCATTTTATTATGTAAGCCTGTTATCTTGTAGATTTTGGAAATCTTAAAGCAGGAAATAAAACATACCGTTCAGAAGACCATGTTAACACTTGCCTGTCCTGTTTGCGCTAAGATATTTTTGTCGTAAGATAGTATATGTTGCAACTTGTAAACGGAGACTGCTATATCTGCTTCAAAGCAGAAGAATTTGGGAAATACTTGGTAAAACTGGTGGCAGGGGATTACAGCTAATGGCAATTTATATCTATATATGTATCTATATAAATAAAAGTACATAATTTTAGTAAAATGAAACAAAAACCAAATAGGACTTTTCAGTTTTGAAATGACAATGGTTTTTGTACCAGCATCCTCCTCATCCAAATTCCAGGATGTCTTCAGTTGAAGAAATGTGTCTGATTTGAAATGTGAGCAGCGTTTAAATGGAGCAAAGCTATTTGCAGAAGTTTTTGGGAATCTCGTTGATTGATTTGAGTTATGCTGTCATGTGTCAACATGTATTTGTTTTGATGGCTAGTGTGTGCGTTTTGTTGATGCTCAGTTTACTGTTTCTCATTCTGCAGAAATACTGGAAAATGTAAGACTAATACATAAACCAGTGTCTTTGCAACCGCGAGGGCTGATCAACAAAGGAAACTGGTGCTACATCAATGCTGTATCCTTCCCTTGGAAAAAATTAATGCACTTAAGTTAAAATTTGTGTACTAAATCTGTCAAAAGCTTTTCTGGATTTTTCTGGTAAGTATTTTATAAAAGCGTTTGTCTTCCCACGTCCTGCTACTGAGATTAAAATGTTTGAGGGTAGCATCTAGAAATCCAGGGGTATTTTTGATCATCGAACTTTGCGTCCAGGGTTCCCCTGCGGGTGGTTGCACAATCCCAGTTTGCAATTTGTCTCTCTTACCTCTGTGAAAATATTTCAGAACTGCAACTTTCTCATGACTGAAAACCTTCTTGTAATTTCTAGTTCCATTTACTCATTACTCTGTGCATCAGCTGAAGTGGTTATTTGTCTTTCATACTTCAAGTAACTGTTCTTTGTTTTGGCAGTTTGGTAAGTAGATGGATTGTTTGGTTTTCTGTTGAGCAGGCTGTCACTATCATATCATCCGTGTAAATCCAGTGCTTAAAATAATCCTTTTACAGCAAGATGGAAGATTAGCTCACTCTTAATGTATTAGAATTGTCTTTGTCTGCAAAAATAACTTTTACCTCGGGTAACAGAAATCTTCCTTCTTCAGTGCTGTACTATGTTAGTTATTAATATTTTTTTATTAAGGTATATCTCGTGTGTTAGCAATGGCTCGTTGCAAGTGACAATTAGGATGCTTTAACTGCTAGTTCTGCTACTGGAAAATATTAAAGACTAATTTCAAGACTCATCGTTGCAGAACCTAATAACTTATTTCCAGCCCAGCAATTCTCCTTTAAACACCAGCTTTTATCTTACATAACCACTTCTGCACTCATCTGCTTGTCTGTATTAGCTCCCATTTGTTCAGTCTTACAATGTGACGTGGGATTTGTTACTCAATATTTGCACGCTGTAGGGGTCCAGTTAATATGTCTCTCTAATTGCTGAGATTGTTGCCTTTGTTGTCATTTCCCTGCCACTCCAGGCTTTTTCTGAATTTTTCCTTAATTCCACCGCGTAGACCCTGCAAGCCTTGGTTGCTTGCCCTCCAATGTATCATTTAATGAAGTCCATTCCAATGTATTCCAAATCGCAGCGGCCGTGTACCTCAACACCCATGATAGACAGTTTGTAAGTAGCTTGTTAAAAAAGGAATAAAAATGAAATCTCTCACCTCACTTAAGCCCATTCAGAAATATCTAACAAATGATTATTTACTGCAATTGTTGAAAGCTGATATGTATCCAGAAATATTTTGTGTGTGGTTTTTTTGGTGATAGCTGGCTTTTATAATGAACTTCATATTTTGCAATGGCTTGACTAGCCTAGTAAGATACTTGCCTGAGGAATATCAGTTTTAAGTAGTGTTTAATACACAAAAGTGAACTGTGAGAGCTGCAAGAACTAACCTAACAGCTTAGTTTCCTTAGCAATGATCAGGTTAATTTTTGTCTGAAGTTCACTCAGACTGCATTATGATATTCTTCAATTATTTTTTTGGCAGTTGGAATGACAGTGATCTAATTTTATTATTTGTCCTTCTAAGTCTTAACTTGCTGCTCATGTCTAGTTGTTCCTTCCATTCTGTTTCAGTGTTCGTTTAATGAATGAGTTCACTAATATGCCTGTACCTCCTAAAGCGAAACAAGGTGAGTGGGAATAGGGGGAGAAGAGTCTTAAAATCCTGGTAAGAAGGCTCTGGGATAAGGATCTGCATTGTGCCGTGTACTTGAGACCTTTAAATACTGGTGCTTGATCCCCTTCGTGGCTCTTCAGACTTCTGGGGTTTCTTGATATTTTGAAAAGTTTGCTGTTGCTTTTCTGTCAGTGTTATGATTTTTTTTTTTATTGGTGATTCTTGTCAAGTTATAGGTGCTGCACCTTATGTTTTTTTCTTTTATTTGGTGGACCAAATGTACAGGGGCAATAATAACAGTTTTTTTGTTGTTAAGGTGTCTTCGAAGAACATGCCCTTTCTAACAAAACCATTTGATATTCACTGTATTTTACTCACTCTCTCACATATTTCCAGCTGTTTGCTTTATCAAGTTGCTCAATTCTATCATTCTTCCTTAAATACTAAAAAAATTAATTTGAAACAAAACAGGTCCCTAATAGGTCTCTTTAAGAGCTGGAAATTGCCGACAGGCACGTTATCGAGGCTTTTAATTCCTCCCCATCCTCTGCACTATTTCAATGTGAAAACTTTCAGAAGTGCATGGTTCTTGCTAATAGGTGCTTAGTATCAATGATGATTGTGTAGTGAGGAACAGAACATTTTTGATGCAAATAAATTATCTTGTAGGTTTCGTTTTTTAATCTCTAAACCAAATCTGTTGTATTAGAAACTTATAGAAATAAAAAAAAAAAACACAGTTTGAGGAATGTGTTTATGTAACATTATAAGAAAATATCATGAGGAGCTGGTTGTTCCAGTGATTTCCAAACAGTTCAGACATTTCTGTGGTTTGCTGCCTAAGTTTTGTTTCTGTGAAACAAATCGTACTGTCTTATGCAACTTATTATACTTCTAGGTCATTTTATTTTATTGTGTAGTTTTCAAATATAGTTTCTGAGGCTTTGTGTTGCCGTTAGGTTAAACATTCTGTCCATCTGTATCTTGTTTGTGCTGTTTGGGTTTTTTTGGTTTTTTTGGGTTTTTTTCTGCAGTGAGGAAAAGTGATCTATTAGAATTCCAAATATATAAAAGATTTAAGGAAGTGTTCTTTGAATACAAAAGTAGTACAACAATTTAAATAGAACCAGAATTGTTCTTTTATGATGGCTGTGGGTATTCTTGTTAACCTTCACTGTTGACTATAAAAAGAGAGTATTAACTTTTCCAGACCATCTGTAACTCTGTGTAGGGCGATGCAAGATGTTTGTGTGTTGGTTGGTTTGTTTGTTTTTTAAATATGTATACAGATAAGAATTGTATCTTAGGAATTCTGAGCTTGAGTCACTAAAATTGTAATAAAACTATTACTAAAAAAAAATTACGATTCCAAAATCTAGTGATGTGTGAAGAGAATGTGAAGGTCTTACATAGAAAAATTTCTGTATATTGTTATTTATATGAACTTCTCTTTGCCTTGCAGCTTTAGGTGATAAAATTGTGAGAGACATCAGACCAGGAGCTGCCTTTGAACCTACGTACATTTATAGACTTTTGACAGTTATAAAGTCAAGTCTCTCAGAAAAGGTGGGACTTAAAAATCTTAGACTTCTGTAATTGTATTGCAGGGTGATTGCTGTCATTAAAGCAATGGAAAGCCATACATAAATATCACTAAAATCAACTGGTTGATTGTTCATTATCATGAATCTAGACTGTCTTGAAAATTAAATTATAGGAAGAAGTTAATTATAAGTTTGGCAGTCTGATACATCAAAAGAATGAATAAATTACGATTGGAATGGCACATCTCTTTATATAAAGAAGATACCTATTGATCTCTATTTAAGAAATGACCAGTTGTTTGTTTCTGCTTGGAATTCAGCTTGGAGTGGTTGAAGGTCCACAGACTTCAAAATATTCTTTCAAGTTTAGTTTCAATTTAAAGAGAAGATAATGGTTCAAAGCAGCTTTTGA
This sequence comes from Caloenas nicobarica, assembly GCF_036013445.1. Lineage (NCBI taxonomy): Eukaryota > Metazoa > Chordata > Aves > Columbiformes > Columbidae > Caloenas > Caloenas nicobarica. The sequence continues at coordinate 21,109,927 of NC_088253.1, forward strand.
TTCGGCCTTGGTTTGACAGCAACTTTTAATACTATTTTTAAAAGAAATCACTGCCAACTCGCGTGTTAAATCGAATTCGTATTGAGAAGAATGCAGGAATTCTTGTATGCAGGACAAGCTTATGTGTGTACTTGTTGTTTATGGTAAATTACCAATTAATAATGTAGGGTTTTTTGAACTGGTCAAAAATGAGGGTTAGTTTTAGTAAAACTTAAACTGTGTTTGACTTTACAGCTTGGACTAAGTACTGAGTAAATTGCCTAAATTAATAGCAGAAAGTTAGATGTTCAATGTCATGAACCTTCTGTTAAAATGAAAACATGAGAATGCCATGTAATAATTAAAAAAAACCTTTTTATTCAGGGCAGGCAAGAGGATGCTGAAGAATACTTGGGATTTATCCTCAATGGACTACATGAAGAAATGCTGACCCTAAAGAAACTTCTTTCTCCACATAATGAAAGTTAGTGGGATTTTTTTTGTAGCAAACTTTTTTTCAAATACTCCCCTTTCTTTGTGGTGATTCTGTAATACAGAGAAATGCAGAACTATTAGAATTCATATGCAGACTAAAAAGCCATTTTATTTTACAGTGGCTTTATGTTTGGGTCCCCTATGAAAAATGAAACAAGTCACTGTTAGTCTCAGCCAAGCGTAGATCACTAGTTATCCAATTTCTCTTTCGTAGGGTAAATTTTTTATGATATAAAATGATCGTTCCATATTTTTTTCTTTAGCCGTGTGCAGTTTATAGCCTCCTGACTTGGGCGCTTGCAAAGAAAATATTTGCTAAGCCTTGGGTTCTCTGTAAAATATCTGTGCAGAAAAGGAGTCATATTTAATAATGGCATAATTATGTTTCCAGAATAACACTTGACTTTCTAATTTTCTACCCCATAAATTTACTACTAAAAATATATCAAACTTTGCTAGAAAATGACATCTGTTTCCATGTGGTCACCAGTGAGCTGCATTCTGTTAATAATTGGATGTGTCCATCTGTGAGTGAGCCTGGAGTACACTTGTTTTCATTGACTTTCTCAAGTCTGTGATCTGTGAAAACATTTTATCCTCTGAAAATTATTTGTATGGGGTTTTTTCCTTTAGAATTCTTTATCTGTACACATGTTGAATTTGTAAAACAAAAAATCAATGCATTTTTTTTCTTCTTCCCTTTGAGAACTTGCAGTGTCCAATGGCCCCGAGGCTCAGACTGTTCATGAAGAAGAGGAGCAAGATGAACAAGGGGAGGGCAGCGAGGATGAGTGGGAGCAAGTGGGACCTCGCAACAAATCATCGGTCACTCGACAGGCTGACTTCGTTCAGACCCCAATTACTGATATTTTTGGTGGTCATATAAGGTATAGTACATTGTCGATAAAGTTGTTGAGACCGTAGGCCACTTTGCCTTTACAGATAATTTTTTCCTCTGCTTTACTTTCTGTATTTTTCACCATTATTGGATAATCAGGTAGAAGAGACTGTTACACAGTTTGTTCAGGCCAGGAGAGTTGAACGTTGTACTGTGAAGAATTTGTTATGCAAGAGAAGGTTCAGACAATGGACCAGAATGATCAAAAGATTGAATCATCTGATTATTGATCAATGGCTTATTGTAGAGTCGGAATCTTCTTAAACATCTTAAAAGAACAGACTGTTTAGAGAACAAAAGCCCTGAATTGCATATAGAGGAGTTTGAAATACATATGCTTTGTGTATTTATATTAATGTCTAAGGATTCCAAAGAACTTTAGAACTATCTAATTTTTGTGACTGCTGAGAAGCCTTGGCTCGTTTTGTAAATAAGGATACTAAGGTATAGTGTGATTTACTAAGAGTTATATCTGGTCAGTAAACTAAGAATGAAATGAAAGAAAAAATTGGAGACTTTTGGTTGTGTGTACCCTTATGCTTCCCAGAGGCAGGAAAGTTATGTGCAGTAGTTAAAAAACAAAATGCTGAAGGTGAAAGAAGTTTGGAAAAATGTAAATTATTGCAAGACGTTACAGGAATGAGAAGAATGCGAGACATTACTTGTATTCAGGTCTGATACTAGATGAAGGCAGAAAGGAGATGCTGAAAGGATATTTTTTGGAAAGAAAGCCTTATGGCTTGTTTGGAGAAATATATAATTTAGAATGAAAGCAAGGTAAACACTTGCTAAAAACATAAATGCTAGACTTGTAGAATTATTTTTAAATTGGAGACAGACACTTAATTGCTAGTGTTTGAGTCCCTGTGTTGCCAGGTATTCGGTCTAGAGGTGTGAATAATGTGGGCTAGTGCCTTCTGCCCGGGAAATGCGCTGAAATGATTCTTCTGGGATTTGAGTCAGACAGCTGGCAAATAAAATTATGTTTTCCATATAAATTGGCAGACAAATGTTTGTGCGTATTGATGAAATTCCGCATTGATGGTATGTTTGCATACCCAAGATATTGTTAATACTCGTGGTATATTTATCATGGACAGAATTGCTTAGATGTTTACGTTATTCCGTTAGTATTCTCTTAGTATTCTTAATTTTAAAACTATCTCCTACAGAAAATGACATAATAATATTGAAAAAAGGCAAAAACTTGCACATAGCAACAGAACCAGAGGGTCCAATCCGACACCTGTTGTCTCCTGTCGCCGCTCCCATTTTATTGAGCCTCCAAACTGGGGCACGCAATTTACCACAGAAACAGGAGCCCGTGTTGGGATGTTGGAAAACTTCATCCTCTGAGGCTGAGAGTGGAGAGAGGAAGGACTGAACACAGAATTGCCAGGAGAAGTCGGCTAAATGAAAGCATCAGAAATTGGGAAAAATCAAATGGAAAAAGCAGCTAGGAAAGCATGGTTTGAATTGGCATCGTTTGGCTTGGGAAACTTCAGGCAGTCCTCAAGGCTTTAATTGTCTATTAAATGCCTATTTAGGCATAATTGTTTAAAAAAACAAAAAAATCTTCCTTAAGCAATGTGAGATTTTCAGGAGCTGGTTTGTTCGTGTGCAGGAATCCCTTTTGACTTGTGCAAATTTCAAATATTTGTTATACAAGCCAGCTCACAGGGCAGCTAAAACCTGCCAAATATTTCCATCAGTAGTACCAGCTTTTCCCTGCAGATGCACAGTTATTTTAAAAGAAAATACATCAATGACTTTGTTGTAGTTTAAGCAGGGTTGCAATGGGCAGTAACTTTTCCTGAAAAATTCTTACTGTAGAGTTCTTAAGGTACCTGTGGGTAAATATCCATTGAAAATTATGCTTTTTACCTTCACCAGCTGAAATGTGTAATTATTCTCATAAGTGATAGTGCTATAGAAAATCAGAGACCAGCAAAGATTTTTGCTACCAAATAAATTTCTGCTTCTCTTTTTGAAGAAAATGTTTTTAATTTCTAATAATTAAAAATCCTTAACGTTATCTTTTCAGAATATTTGCCATATTATTAATTGAAACTTAATCTGTGGACTTGAAAACAGCTGGAGCTATTTAACATTTTTCTGTTGATTGCACTAAATAATGATGAGCTTAAAAAGGGGTTGCAAAGTGTGGCCAAAAGCAGCAAGACTTACACAGTGAAGGGTTTGTTTGTTGAAACCCCGCGCTTGCTGGGTGTTGAAGGTTTTGTCCTTAAATATAGCCAAGGAGGAAGTGTTAAACTGAAATAAAGATGCTACTGTTTTTCATCTGCTCGCCTTCCTCTAAAGGATGTATATTTGCCAATATAAAGATGCATCAGGGTTCTGTTGGTGCTTCAGGGCTTTGCCTGCGTCAAAGGGGCTTTTTTGGTAGGAGTTTGCAGCTCGGGTATTAAACCCGTACGTTAACATTTTGTGCATGACCTGGAGAAATTTCAGCATAGCTACATCAATTAGAGCTACGTTAATTATCTTACTGCTTGCAAGCTTTGTGAGACACTCTAACAAGCATAACAATATAATACATTAATGATTTCTTTGGCTGTGTAAAACCACACTTTTGTAGCAGCTGGGGCTTTTCAATGTAAATTCCGCTTTCAAAACAAAAATTGAGCCACGTTTGATGGTTTTAAGTTTTCCACAAAGTTTTGGAAAAATGAAAATCGGGAAGAGTCCACTTAGCGCAGTGAGGTTGTGGCTGAAGAGTGAACTGTCTTGCTGTACAAAACAATGATCACCAAGCCAGGTTACTTAAGGGCCGCAACTGAATACACTTTAAACAAAAATAAAAACCAAAAAAACCCCAGGAAACATGTTCTCATGCCTCGAGTCCTTCCTCTTGACAGTTTTCTGAAACTTTCCAGTTTATGTACAAAGGACATGGACAAAGTCTGGACACAGCAAATGATGGGAGGAAAAGGAAATGCCAGTCTTTGATGGGGCATAGTTTATATTTCCTATGGCAAGATGGAAGCAAACAATTTAAAATCACTGTGAAATTGGTCTTAGTGAAGTGACTAAAAACTTTGGTATATTTTTATTGGAGAATCTGGAATCAATTTTAAGTTTTACACTAAAACGTAGAGTTAGATAAGCAGCAGTATTTTGTGCTTCTGAAGATCTGTTGGAAAACATCATTTCAAAACTATCGCCAAAGGAACCCAGAGGTTAATATTTTTAAATGCATTATCAAAAATGTCTGTATTTTTCTTTAAATTTTTGATGCTTATTCAGTTACTGGTTTAATCCTTGCATAAATAAGACGATTCAAATATAATCCTGTTCACTATGCTCTAAGTCAGGGGCATCAAACTCCTTTTCACCGGGGGCCACATCAACCTCGCAATTGCTTTCAAAGTGCCGAAAAAAAGTCATTTCAGGGCTGTATAAATAGGAACAGGCTGATGTGGCCCCCCCAGTGAAAACGAGTTTGACACCTATGCCGTAAGTGGATGTGAAAATCATTTAATTTGCAGTAAAGCATATTCAAGTTGTTGAAACTTAACCTTTGTGCGTTGTTTTGTGTTAACTCTAAATGGAGTTACTTAAGCAGACTTCAGTCTGTTCCTGAAGGTTCTATGTTGTTGAAAATGACTCTGCTTTATTACATTTTAACTTGTTTGTTTGTTTGTTTGTTTCTGTAGATCCGTAGTTTACCAGCAGAGTTCCAAGGAGTCCGCCACACTGCAGCCTTTCTTCACCCTGCAGCTGGACATCCAGTCAGACAAGATCCGCACGGTGCAGGATGCGCTGGAAAGTTTGGTGGCAAGAGAGTCTGTCCAGGGTTACACCACAAAAACCAAGCAAGAGGTGTGTCCTGTTGACCTCTTCACAGTCAAATGCTGCACTTTTTAAAAGGGTTTTTTATACAGCCTTTGCTTTACAAATAGTTACTTGTTAACAAAAGAGGTACCAACCTTTTCAAAGTGTCCTGCAGTGGTAAAACATTCCACACTTGAGCCCATACACTGGAAGGTATTCAAGAAACAGAAGTAACTCTTAAACAAAACCGTGCCTGTAAATAGATATGTTTTCTGAGTTGGTGTAGTAATTGGTTGGAGATTTTGCTGGAGTGCCTATTAAATTAACAGGGCGAACTGTGGTAATAATACATACTATTATGAGTAAAATAGCTTTTAGGTGATCTTAATATACTGATTCCTGGGAATTGCCAGAAGTCCTTAGTAACCTGGAGTCAGGTCCTATATAGAAAAATGATAATGCTCATGATCGAGAGTCAAGAGATTTTGCTCAATTAAAAAATAGTGAAAAACCAAGAGCAGTTATTTTGAGAAATGTTTTTAGGTCATAATTTCTAGGAAGGCAAAACATTTTTGTTCTGCAGTTCCAAGTTCAATTTCAGGTTTTTTAGACAGCAACTTTGTGGATTGTTTGCCTGTAATTATATAAGAATCAATATTTAGTAAAAAAAGGTGTGGTTATAACTAATATTTTTCTCTTTGAATTTTCTTCAGAACCTTTTAAAGAACCCAGCATACTTTTTTAGAGAGAAAAATCTTTAATTACTGATCTGTTCCACAGCTGATTTTGACGGCCGGCTCATTTTTTGGTAGCCTGCATAACAGCTCACTTTGTTTTTCAAGCGACTTCTTGAATGACAAATATCATCTGGTTAATGCAGAGTAATTTTTGAACTGTTGCGTACTAATCTCTTAATACATTAATTGTTGCTAGCCCCCCTGTGAATAGGTCTTTATGTTAATGATACTGTTGTAAGGTGCTTTTCACCAATGTTTTAGGATTCTCTTGGTGAGGCGTGGGGAATGAAGATAATAGTACCAGTTAAAACTGGAGACGCCTGGTGTGGAAACCAGTATCTCAATAGGGAATTGCAGGGTGTGCTCAGGGCACTCTGAAAGCAACACAGAATTCAAACTTTTTAGGAAAGCAGTTGCAATGCTGCTTTTGCATTTCAGTCAGTATTTCTGGAGCATTCCGTGAAATTTCTTAAGGTAAATGTAGATTTGGGTGTTCACACCAAAATCTTTATTTTAGTGCTTTGTTTTATAGAGATTCTTTTTTGATTGTATTTTATTTACCTATTGAAAATGAAGAAGTAATTTGGATTAGTTCTTATTTTTCCTTTCATTCAGCTTTTTGTAAAAAGGTGTCAGCTTTTAGAAATGAAAAGAGCTTTTCAAAACCTTTTGTGTCAGGCACTGAGCTATGGTGCTGGTGTCTTCTGTAGTTCAGAGTTCTCTGAAATCAGCAGCATGTGTTACAAGTTATTGACCTTTGATTAGAGTGTAATAGCTTGCTGAGAATTATTAATCACTAAACCATCCTGAGGAGTTGTTCCTGGGGGATTTCCAGCAAGGTGTTTTTATCTGTGCTCATTCTAACACATTAGGTTCTAATAAAATTATTGAATTTTTCTTTAAGGCAACACTTTGGTTGAAGATCCAGTGTGCCGTGTTTATCATAAAATAATATTATAATAACAACAAATCTGTGTTTCTTCTGCTAGTGTATTTAAAATTAAATATTTGTTCCTTATTTAAAGGAGTAATTTTTAGTAGTTAACAAAAAAGTAGAGATTGTCTTCATCTTAGTTCTCTGTATGTGTTAGGTGGAGATCAGTCGAAGAGTGACACTAGAAGAACTCCCTCCTGTTCTTGTTTTACACCTCAAGCGGTTTGTATATGAGAAAACTGGTGGATGTCAGAAGCTTATCAAGAATATCGAGTATCCTGTTGATCTGGAAATCAGTAAAGGTAAAGATTTTTGAACAAAATTTTCCCCTCTTCAGGGAAAAGATAATGTTGTGTTTCAAAGGGGTACCTGTGTTTTAGTTTTCTTCTTTCTTGTGCACAAAATTTCTCCTCTGATGTTGTCTGGAAAGTTAGTAATTTGGATTAATATTTTTTTTAATCTCTTTTGCAAAAAGAACACATTTGAGTTTCTGGGTTTGGTCTTGCTGAACCTGATGTTGCCTGTGTACGAGTTTGAGCATCTATTTTGTAAAGAACAGGACAGCAAAAGATCTTAAAATCTTTGGCACATCCTAGACGTTGGGTTGGCCAAAGAAGAGCCTCCTGCGGATTTAAGGAGGAAAGTTATAGACTGCTGAGGACAAATATTGGAAGTGATCCTGTTGAATGAGGAGTGTTGCCAAGTAATACTAGATATTTTTATCTCGGATTTCATTCAGAGAAGTGACAAATTATTGTAACAAACAGTGGCTGATGAAAGGAAATTGGTGTTTTATAGAAAATGCAACCTGAAGGTAGATGAGCCATAGTTCAGGGGTTAAACAACAAGGTTCTTTCCTTTAACAAGTATCTTCGGGGATATTGGTTTCAAAAAGTGTCAGAGCTTGCATGTAATCCAGTATCTGACAAATTGACTGTTAACCAGCCAGTAGCTCAAATAGGAAAAAAAAAAAAATTAATGATCTCAAGTGATATATGTACTCTGTCAGACACTACCTTTTTATTTAATATTTTATTTTAAAAATTTCCTTAACAAATGTATATTTGTAGAACCAGTTCAATTTGCCTTAACTGACAAAAATGATTGTAATATAACTTGGAATCTGAAATTGATTTTGTCGTTGTCTGCCAGCAGGAATGAAAGGAAAGACAATGAATAGTCTGATCTTTTGTCCCCTTTTTTTTGTTTCCCCCTCCTCAGTTTTTTTGGTGGTATTTTTAAACCTTCCACAAATGCTACTGTTCAGCAAACCTCAAAATTCTTTCCCTTGGCTATCAGATATGGGAACCATGACCACTCTTTAAAGGCTGCAGAAGATGTTTTAATTAAACTTTGTCCTTATGGTAGTGTTGGTTTCTCTGATGAATAATTGATCCCTTTGCAATTGAATTTCTAACCTTGCTAACTGTTACCTCTGTGACTTTTTTTACTCCTCCAGAGCTACTGTCTCCTGGTGTGAAAAGTAAAATTTTTAAAGGCCAAAGAACCTACCGGCTCTTTGCAGGTATTTTATCTATATGCTTCTAGTCCCTGTATTGCAAATACAAATTCTGCATATGGAATTTTAGAAACACTAGAGTTTCCAGGATTATATAAGATATTTTAAATTGCACTGATGTAACTTGTGGGTGTCAAATTCTTGTGTTTAGTTCTTTTGGGGTCTTTTGCCTATGTGCATATACACCTATATTGTTATACCTGTATTTATATATCTCGCTGATCCAGCTTTGTGCGAATCCAGAATTCTGTAAGAGATCCACTCTGAAAAATATCAGCACAAGCTGAAATACAGCTGTAATGTAACCATTGCCTAAAATATGACACATATTCTCAGAATAATGTTTCAAATGTCTTTTGAAATGGCATTTTGAGTGCTGGCTCTGCATCCTTTGAGCCCTCAAGATGAGTATTGCTGGCAGGATATGAATAGTGTCTTGTAGGTGGAATATGGGAAATAATGATTTTTGTGTGAGGAAACAATCTAAGAGTGTCTGCGATGTCTATGAAATATCTACATTGGGAGTTAAGACCAGAAGCTTGTGTAAGAATTCAGAAGCAGCATTTTAATATTGAACAAAAGAGTCTCTTGGCAATAATGAATTTCCTGAAGTTTAATACTCTACGAAGTTTATGATTTTCACCTGCTTGTTTGGGTTGGCGTCAGGAGAACGTAATAAACTGGAGAACCAGATTTCTTGACTTCTGTGTCACCAAATCTGTGCCAATGCTGGTGGCCTTATGTGGCTCGGGGGTTTGAACCAGGTTTGTGACCGCTGAGGTTCCAGAAGGAAATAACACACCTGTTCCTTGTGGAAATGCAGGACTGTTTCTGGCAGTGTGATTTCTTTTTTTCTTCAACTCATAGTGGTTTTCCTGGGATATTTCTTTTTTTCCTTTTTTTCTAATTGATAGCGGTTTTCCTGGGACAAGCTCAGACAGTGTATTTAAGGTGGTTTGAAGAAAAGCTGTTACCGCTGTAATTTTTTTCTAACTCCTTATGTGGAAAAGTATAATTCTTCTGTCAGTCTAGGACTTCTCATCCACAGAAACTGAGCTTGTCAAATGAATTTTAGATTACTAAAATAAACTTCTGAAGAATTGTGTTTCAGATACCATCCAGGGATGTGTAATTATCGAACAACAAATTTTAGAAAATCAGTAATTCAGGTTTAAGCTACTAAAAAGAAAAAAAAAATTCCTGAATTGCTTAAAATGTACAGATGTAGTATATTCTGCCTTTTTGCTTGGCTTAAGTTCTTCTAAAATGTTTCTTTTCATAGAAGTATGAAGAATATCTGAATAAGCTTGAAGTGTGACTTGTCTGAAAGAGTGTGAACGATTTCATAACTACAGACTTCTGCTCTTCTCCCAAATGTGGCAATTCCTTTCGTTGTTCTTGTTAAGTGTGTGGTGAGGGCTCACGTGTCCCTGGAAAGAGTTAAAGTGCGATTTCCTATTGCACTCTTAGAATTGCCTACATAACAGGTCTCTCCATTTGGAGGCAGTTGCCACATTGAGCACTGAGCTCAGTGTTGAGCTTTGAGTTTGGTTTTGCAGGAGAGCTGGGGCGGCTTTTCTGACAACGAAGATGCTTGAGAAAAGCACAGTATTAGCAGTTAATCAGAAGTGTGCAGTTTCCAGTTTTGTTAAGGAGGTGCCCAAGAACTAATAAATGTGAAATTTGGAGATTGGTGCTTCCACAAAATCTGCTTTCAGAATAAAACCATAGTTAAGACAAAACGAAAAAAATAGTCATAGGGGGAATAAATGGCTTGTATTTGTAACCAGTGCAGTCTGAAGAGTCTTGCCAGATTTTTTTTTATGGTTGTTAACAAATAGTTTCAATAAAATGCTGCTGTTGTCAGCAGACAGAGCGAGCGGGTGGCTCAGAATGTGGCGCTGAGCGCAGCAGCGCCTGTTGGAAGCTCGGCAGGGGGTGCCGGGCTGTTCAGGTGCCTTTGGGAGGCAAATCCTCCCCAGAAAATCCTCTAGGAAGTTATAAAAAGCAATTTGATGCTTTTGATTCTTAATTTAATTAAACCTCCTTTTAGAATCATGAGATAGGCTGATGCTGGAGAAACATTACTGATATTACATAGCACCAAATGTAAGCAAGCACTAAAAAGATTGTTGCTTAAGCCAGGTCGTGTCATCTCCCTAAACCATGAGTATGCTTTGAGGAAAGCAAGACGGGAGCTTTTTTTCTTGATTTCCA